>NC_080107.1:43276205-43582277 GCF_950005125.1 Chionomys nivalis
GGCCAATAGCGAGGCGGGAGAAAGGATAGGTGGGGCTGGCAGGCAGAGAGTATGAATAGAAGAAATCTGGGAAGAGAGAAGAAGGAACAAGAGAACGAGGAGGGGAGGAAATTAGGGGTCGGTTAGCCAGCCATGGAATGGAGTGAAGATAAGATACACAGAAGTAAGAAAATGGTAAAAGCCCCGAGGCCAAAGATCAATGGGCTAATTTAAGAAAAGCTGACAGGAAATAAGCCACACTAAGGCCAGGTATGCATAAGTAATAACAAGTCTCCGTGTGATTTATTTGGGAGTTGGGTGTAGAAAAACTAACAAGTACAGTGTCCTGGTGACAAGAATTTCTGGGGCATCCCTAAGCAGACCCAGACAGAGAGATTTGTCAGAGAGAAATGTTGCAAATCACAGAGGAGAGGCATCCCTTCCCAAGTAATGGGGGAGGGGGCAGTAGCGCCGGTGTGACTTTGTAGTTGTTGTAGTAGGCTCCAGGAGCCAACAGAGACAAAGTAGGCAGCTCTGGGATGAGAGTGGTGGAGGGAGAGACAGGGTCATTCCACTTGATGGGTGTCCAGAGGGTTTAGCAGACTCCAGGAACCAGAGAGACAGAGATGCCCAGAATCACTAAAGCAGCATGGCTGGTGACGCGGGAAAGCAGCTGAAGACACCTCCTCTGAAACCTGGAATCAAATACGGTGGGTGGCAGAAGCCAGCGGAAACAAATGGTCCACACATACCTTAGGAAGAGTCAGCCCGGCAGCCTGGCTAAGTTAGTGGAGGCCAAGCCCCTCGGAAAGGGGTTTTCAACACCAGTTGTATAAACTGAGGGTTTCGGTACCAGATGCACGAACTGACAACATGACCGCTCTATAATGTGGTTGGGGGAAAGGGTTTTTATTGAAAATATGAGGTGGAGGAACGCCAGAGGCATCTGTAGGGGTCCAGAACAGAGAGGAGAGAGAAGTAGACTGGACACGGCCAGGGCTGTCTGGGAGAGAGAGGAGAACAGTAGGGTATAGAGAACAGAGAAAACATACTGTTTGTAGACAGGACCTGGCCATGGCGGGGGGCAGGGAGTGACAAGAGATGAAGACAGAGGACCAAGAAAGAGCAAAGCCAAAACAATGGGGTTGTAAGGATAAATGAGTAGCAAGGGGGAGGGAGGTTCCCAAGCTGGAGAAAGTTTAGAGGGTGGCTCTAAAACTTGTAACAAGTACTTGTGACCCCAGGGAACTTGAGGCCAGCTGAGTTTTGGTATGCTAATAGGTACCACAGATAGCCCTTTGTCCCTGTCGCCAGTGGTAGGGAAATGATCTCCTTTGGTAAAGGGGACCAGTTTCACCAGTTCCTAAAGAATGCTGGCTTTTCTCTAACTGCCAGCAATTCTCCGATAGTCCAGGTGGAACCTACATCTGGATATTTGGACTGCCTTTTGGAGTTTTGGGAACTCGAGTTTCCTTTGGACCTAACAGAGGTGAGCCCTCCATCTTGGTTGGCTGCAGACGGGAGAAACAACTCCAGATGTGAGGAACTCTGATACTTTAAACACACCCCACTTCCTTAGCCAGGTGTGGCGATGCATGCCTTTAATCCCAGGACCTGGAAGGTCCAGGACAGCAGAGAAGCCCTGTGTCAAAAAAATAAAATAAAGGGGCTGGAGAGATGACTCAAGAGGTTAAGAGCACTGGGTGCTCTTCCAGAGGTCCTGAGTTCAATTCCCGGCAACCACATGGTGGCTCACAACCATCTGTAATGAGATCTGGTGCCCTCTTCTGGCCTGCAGGTGTACATGCAAGCAGAACACTGTATATGTAATAAATAAATCTTTTAAAAAAATAATTAATTAAAATGAAAAAAACCTTCCCCAGCCCCTGTAATCAGGGTCTTTGAGTTCATAGTATTCTGTCATTTGAGTCTTCGCTTCTGTGGGTTAGAAAACTAAGAGGTTTTAGTGGTAGATGCTGCAGTGAACTGTCAACATTTTTACAATTTTTATTAAAGCAGAATAGTCCTGGGCTCAGGGTGGGCATCTGGAATATTCTCTCTGCCACCAGCATATGCAGGCAACCCAAAGTGCCTGTCCCTGGCAGAGGCAGCCTGGCTTCAGTTTGGCTTTACACACTCCCCAGGAAGACACCTCCCCTCCACACTAAAGTCTCGGCTCTTCCTCATCTTCTCAGCATCCTCCCAGGGTCATGGGATCCATATCCAAGGAAGGACCCTTGGAGTCCCATCTGCTGCCGTTGCCCTTCAGAAGGACCAGCAGCAAGAACCACCAGAAGGGCTGAACCTGTGCAGTGAGGACTCCCCGTGTGCCCTTGGCCTTGGGCCGCAGCCTTGACTCTGTTGCAAAAGTCTGTTAGCTCCTTCACTGAGCCTGTGCACGAGGACTCCCCATGTGCCCTTGGCCTTGGGCCACAGCCTTGACTCTGTTGCAAATGTCTGTTAGCTCCTTCCCTGAGCTTTAGAGGCCTTGGACTCTGTCAGCTCTGGATTCTCCAAGATATTCTCTTAGCCATCCCTCCTCTTGTCTGTCAATTCTCTATCAACCTGGAACCCAAATAGCCAGGCCGGCTATCAGCTAAAAAATATCCAGCAGAGCTAAATGCAGTGTTATGCACTCTTCCCCACCCCAAGACAGGGTTTCTCTGTGTAGACGTGGTGGTCCTGGATCTCACTTTGTAGACCTGGTTGGCCTTAAGGTCTGCCTACCTCTGCCTCCCAAGTGCTTAAAGGAATTAAAAGCATGTGCCACCACACCCAGCCTAGTGGTTTACAGACAGACAGAAGGGTAAGAATGCCAGGCCATCTTCGGTGTGCAGTGGTGAGATCGTCTCAAAAGAGGGTGAGGTGACAAGAAGAGAAAGGAGATTGAAAGGGAAGGAGAAGAGAGGAGGAGGAGGGAGAGCAAGAGAGGAAGGAGGGTCGAGAAGAGGAAGAGACCGAGCATGCGCAGCAAGAAGAGCTCTTCTTTCTCCGGCTCCTAAACAGAAGATGCTGGAACCTCCAGTCACCCCTGCATGATCCAGAAAGCCCCATTCCTGTCTCTCTCCAAACCTCACGCACTCAGAGTCTCCCAAGAAAGTAAAGGCACCAAAAAGCCCAGCTCTGTTTTCTTGGTGGCCGCTGAGGCTTCCTCCCCTGAAGTTGCCTCTGCCCAAGTCCCTGCATAAGCACTCTGCTTTCAACCATACTTGGGCACAAACCCAGCTTGTGGCAGACACGTCATCACCCCTCACCTACAACCTATAAAGTCTCCCTGCTTTAATTCGGGGGTACAGCTTCTCTGGCCTCAATCTCTGGGACTGGAGAACTCGCTTGGGAGATGCTTTGCTCAAATAAACCTGTCGTTATACGTTTTCATTTTGACTTGATCTTGCTTACCGTGTCGGTAGAGAAACCTATGGGGCAGGGAGCAGAGAATCTGTTAGAGAAGTTTGAACAAAGTTGTGCTGTCTCCAGCTAGGCCAGGTCAGGGGATCCCAGAGCAAGCATCAGCTATAAAACTGGCTTCTCCTTTTGGCGTCATTTTCAAAGGCCCAGCTTGTTGCTTTGCAATTTCCGATGAAGCAACTTCTTTTTCAAAAGGTGCCCTTAGGAAAGGACACAAAACACAATGGAGCAAAACCTAAAAGCAACTACATGTGGCTGTTGGGTTTTTTTTACTCTTTTCCCTTTGCTATTTTGGGGGACCCACCACCCAGCTCCCAAATAAATAGAGGCTTATTCTTTCTTATGAACGCCCAGCCTTAGCTTGATTTGTTTCTAGCCAGTTTTTCTTAAGTTTTACCATCTATCTTCTGCCTCTGGTTTTTTATCATTCTCTAGTTCTGTAACCTTTCTTCTTTCTCCATGGCTTGCTGTGTAGTTGAATGGTTGGCCCCTGAAGTCGTCTTTTTTTTCTCTTGCTCTTCCTTTTTATTCTTTGTCTGGCAGCCCCAACTATCCTTTCTTCTGCCTCACTATTGGCCATTCAGCTCTTGATTAGACCAATCAGGTATTTTAGACAGGCAAAGTAGCACAGCTTCACAGAGTTAGACAAATGCAACATAAAAGAACGCAACACGAGCCAGGCGGTGGTGGCGCACGCCTTAAATCCCAGCACTCGGGAGGCAGAGACGGGCAGATCTCTGTGAGTTCGAGGCCAGCCTGGTCTACAAGAGCTAGTTCCAGGACAGGCTCCAAAACCACAGAGAAACCCTGTCTCGAAAAACCAAAAAAAAAAAAAAAAAATCCACATTTTTGCATTATTAAACAAATGTTCCACAGCATAAACAAATGTAACACATTTTAAATTAATAATACACCTGTAATCCCAGCAATCAAGGAGTAAAGGCAGGAAGAGGGGTCCAAGGCCTGTCTCAGCTACATGGAGTGGAGGCCAGCCTGGGACAACAGAAAATTCTGTCCCAAGAAACAAAGCTAGGGAGGCTGGAAAGAAAAGGGAAGAAAAGAAAAGAGAAATGAAAAGAGAAGAGAAAAATGTAATGAAGGGAGACGCAGGCTGGCCCACTTGCTTGGCTTGCCGTAAAATCTCTGTCCCATGTTACAGGACGGCAGGAAGACTCTCACTGGATGCTCTCAGGTTTCCCAGCTTCCAGAGCTTTGAGTTGAATAAGTTTTCTCTCATTCCTCCATGCCAGATACCGTCTTATAGTAACAGAAAACGAGCCAAGCCAGCTTCAGATCCACAGCTCTGGAATGGCCCAGCAAGAACCGCAGAGTACAGCCCTCTGCTACCTTCATTGACCTCAAACTAATCGCTGCAAACTTCAAGGAGTCGCTTTACCATCCCGTGTTTCAGGATATAAGACTTTTGTCTTGTGTTTCCCCCCACACAATGTTAGTGCCTTTCACGATCCTCTTCCCCTTGAAGGAGCATAGAACTAGGATAATCGTCATGCAGGGCTCGTGAGGAGAGCGGTACTTTCTGCTTCCCTCCGCACCTTGCTCTCTCCCTGAGCGCGGAAGCTTGCCTGTGGGAACTTTTCCTCCACCGCATCTGCCATCGGCGTAATCCTGCCTGTTAAAATTCTATTTTGGGTTTTCGTGCGTAAGTCATACAATCTTAGAAGGCCTGACACATTTTCCACAGCCTCTTCCTCTGCACGTAGTTTCAGCAACGTGCCTCGGAGTTCTACAAAATTAACAAAATCTTTGCCTAAAATAAAGAACGCGCCAGCTCCTGCCAGAAACTCGGAAGTCAGGGATCCGGAGTCTGCTTCACGAGGCTGGGAGGGTAGTGGGAGACACAGACCAGCTGCCCAGACCCCCTCCAAGGCTCAGGAGCCCTTGGTGGTCAGAGCTTAGCCTGTCACTGATGCCGGCACACACTTGGGACTGCCCCACTCCGACAGTCGGAAAGGGTCACTGTGTGTGGTGTAAGACCCAGTAACCTCAGTGGGGCCTCTGTGAGGGGCTGCCACAGCTCTGGGGTGCCGGGCATCTTCAGCTGAGGCCTCTATGGTGTCAGCATGATAACAGGGCAGTATGCCTGCTCACTTTTGCCTGAGGGAGCTCATATCCAGTCCCTCACATTTCCTTCCCCACATGTGGAGACTTGTTATCCGGGACTCCTATTCCAGAGGTTTTCTTGGTCTGAGGAATACCATTCTTCTGACCTTCATCACTTTTTCCGCCCTGAACAAGTTCCCATGCCTTCGAAGAGGGACCACAGTCCCTATTCTGATCCCCCTGTCTCCCCTGGGTCACCTCACACCCAGGTTTCATAAGCCTACCTGTGAGGGGAAAGAACCAAGCTTCACAAAAATGAATTAATAAGAAGCAAGGCTGGAGAGATGGTCAGTGGCTAAGAGGGGCTTGCCGTTCTTCAGGAAGACCCTGGTTCAATTCCCAGCACCCACATCGGCAGCTCATGACTGCCCATAGCTCCAGGGGATCTGATGGCTTTCCTGGCCTCTGAGGGCATCTGCACTCACATGCAAATACAGACTCACACATATGCACAGAAAATAAAATATTTTAAATATTTTTTTCAAGAAGAAGGTTCAGGGGCTAGAGAGATGTCTCAGTGGTTGAGAGCACTGGCTGTTCTTCCAGAGGTCTTGAGTTCAATTCCCAGCACCCACATGGTGGCTCATAGCCATCTGTAATGAGATCTGGCACCCTCTTCTGGTCTGTAGGTATATATGCAGACAGAACACTGTATACATAATAAATAAATAAATCTTTAAAAAAAAAAGAAGGAGAAGGAGGAGGAGAAGGAGGAGGAGGAGGAGGAGGAGGAGGAGGAGGAGGAGGAGGAGGAGAAGAAGAAGAAGAAGAAGAAGAAGAAGAAGAAGAAGAAGAAGAAGAAGAAGAAGAAGAAGAAGAAGAAGAAGAAGGTGCAACAGGGCCTTCATCCAATTTATTTTCTTCAAAGAGTCAATGAGAAAATAATCCTCCCACATCCTTGAATTATTCTTAGATGCAGTGTCCTGCTTCTCCCTGGGTGTTGAATGCTGCTCACCTGAATAACTCTTCCTCGGGAATCTTGCTTTCTTTAGTAGCTTGAAATGCTACTAACAGACATCCAAAAGTCAAGTTGTCTCCTGAAATTATAAGTAATGGATTGGATAAAATGCTGGCCTAAAAAATTCCAAAATCCCAGTACTTAAGAAATAAAACCAACCAAGGACCTTCAAAGTCCTTTCGAAGCAAAGGTTCTGAAAAAGGAGAAGGAGAAAAGAAAAGAAGAGAAAAAAAAGAAAACGTTCTGCAGTCTAGGGAAATGGCTCAGTAAGTAAAATGCTTGCCTTGCAAGCACAAGGACCTGAGTTCTAGTCCCAGGACCCACATCAAAAAAAAAAAAAAAAAGTCACTGGGCTAGGGAGAGTGCAGCTGTTAGCATGGTAGCTCTTCCAGAGGCATTCCATGTGGATTTAATTCTCAGCACCCACATGGTGGCTTCTATCTATAACTCCAGTTCCAGAGAATCCAGCGCCCTCTTCTGACCTCCCCAGGCACTGCATACATGTGGTGCACAGACATACAAGCAGGCAAAACACCCATACACATAAAATAATTCATTACAATAAATCTATTTTTTAATGGCAGGACATAATTGTAATTCAAGTCCTGAGGAAGTAGACAGGAGGACCCCTAGGGCTCACTGACCTGAGGAGGTAAGTGGATGCATCTGTATGCATGACTATCTTTTTCATAGCTGCAGAATTGTTTACTAAGTATTTGAAAGAACTAAATAAAAGTCAGTAGGAAAAGTATTTCTTTGCAAAACCTTTTTAAAAGACTAAAGAAACACAAGCTGTGCATCCTGGAGCACCTGTATATAGTGGAATACTATTTGTGTTTAAATAAATAAAGCCTGCCTGAAGATCAGTGCAAAGCAGCCACACTAGTCAGCCGTACAGTCCAGGCAGTGGTTGCACACACCTTTAAAATCAGCAGCCACACTAGTTAGCCTGGAGGCCAGGTGGTGGTGGTGCACGCCTTTAACTCTAGCACTAGAGAGGAATATAAAACAGGAGGGGAAAGATCTCACTCTCAATCTCCTTCTGAGAATTCATGGAGGCAAGAGAATCCATCTTTGATCTGAGAGAGAGGTAAGAGCCAGTGGCTGACTGCTTTGCTTTTCTGACCTTCAGGTTGAACCCCAATAGCTGTCTCTAGGTTTTTTTATTCGTGCTACACCTGTAATTCTAGCACCTGGAGGCAGAAGCAGGAGTGTTATGGTAAGTCCAAGGCCAGCCTGGTTGACATAGTGAGTTCCAGGCCAGGGCTAAACAGTGAGACGCTATTCAAATAAATAAGCAAATAAGTAAAAATTAAGAAATATGTAAATAGGACATTCAATTGATTTTTCTCTAAAACTTTTTTCCCAGAGCAGGCAAGATGGCTCAGCAGGTGGGGTACTTGCCACCAAGCCTGATGACTTGAGACCTACAAGGTGGAAGGAGAGAATTCCTTCTTATTTTTCTTTTTCTTTTCTGTTTCTTGAGAACTGACTCTCAAAAGTTTTTTATTAAAAGAGGGGATAGGAGAGACGGCTCAGTAGCTAAGAGGACTAGAGTTCAACTTCCAGCACCCTCAGGTGACTTACAACTACTGGTAACCTGGGTCGGAAGATCCGACGCCCTCTTCTGGCCTCTGCCAGGATTGCACACATGTTTACATATACACACGACACATAAATAAGCAAAAACCTTCCATTTTTTTCTTTGAGATCTCACTATGTAGCTCTGGTTGTCCTAGAACTCATCATGTAAACTAGGCTGACCTTAAATGCACACAGATCCACCTCTCTTGACTTCCCTAACACGGGGATTAAAGATGTGCCACACCACACCATCTCCTTTAACATTTCTTAATTGAAAATAAAGTATTTTTTCTGTTTATGAACATAATGCTGTTCACAAAAAATTACTAAACACAGAGAAATAAACAATCCCTCTTGATTTGTTGCTGTTGTTGCAGCTTAAATGCCTCCGGTATAGATGAGCTCATGACTGACGTAGCTGTTTTGGGTCTTTTTTTCTGTCGTGTTTTAACACACCAACTCGATATAATGTCAGGTGCTTTTCAAATTACAGCCCACATACAGACTGTTATCATTTCTGTTCCAGAGATTTGAATTCAGGATCCACTGGTTCCATGTTTGCGTGTCTGCGATGGGGTAGAACATTGTCGAGGAACAGCATGGCGGAACAAAGCTACTCACCTCGCGACTGTCAGGAGAAAGGGGTGGGCAAGGCTCAGCAGGTAAGAGCACACACAGCTGAACTCCTGAGTTCCGTCTCTGAACCCACCTGGTGCAAGAAGAGAACCAGCCCCTCAAGGTTGTCCTCTGACCTCAACCTTCACGCCGTGGCACATCCACACACACAAAACGGGGTGTGGCGGTGGAGGAGTGTCTCAGTGGAAAAGCTGTTGGCTGCAAGCATGAGTGCTGGCACTTGGGCCTCCAGCATGCACAGAAAAGGCAAGTGGATGTGGGAGTGACCTGTAATCTCAGCACTTGGGAGCAGGAGACAGGGGATTCAGGGGGCAAACCTGCTACCTAAACTAGCTAAGTAGGTGGGTTCAATGAGAGGGCTCAGTGAAGATGCCAGATGTCAGCCTCTGGCCTCAACACACATATGCACACATCTACACATTCATGTGCCTATGAGAACATGCATACAGATTATATATATATATATATATATATATATATATATATATATCACACATTTGTGCAAAATAAATATCAAGAGCATGAATATTCTTTATTTGAAAGGGGTCTTGCTATGTAGCCCAGGATGGCCTTGAATGAGCCTTAGTTTCTCAAATGCGTATGAGCCACGATGCCCATCTTGCATGCATAAAATGTACTTTTTGCTGGGCAGTGGTGGCATACGTCTTTGATCCAGTACTTGGGAGGCAGAAACAGGAGGATCTCTGAGTTCGAGGCCAGCCTGGTCTACAGAGTGAGTTCCAGGACAGCCAAGAACGGAGAACCCTGCCTCGGGGATAGGGGGATATACTTGTATTAAATATTTTCATCATTTAAGTTATTAGATATGAGATCAGAGCTCACAGTTTTAAGAGTTCATAGAGTATAAAAGACAATGCAAACACTAACACGTCCCCTCTCATCCCACTCTCCACTGCAGGACACTGTCCAGAACCCATCTCGCCATTCAGGGCAGACTGCACCACCAGGCAGGTGGTGGATCTCCCGCATCCACCTTGCTCTCCAGGACATGGAATGATGCTTTCCTTTTTCTGCCACACAATTTTTGCACATGACTGTGACCCTGGAGCCTCCCATCCTGTCAGGGCGCAAGACAAACCTTCTTCTTCAGAACAGAGTCACTGCAGCCAGAGTGAATATCAAGTTTTCCCACCAATCATCTCTTATGGATATTTATGTTGACAAGCAAAGAACAGTCTTTGCAGCTGTGTATTTGGCCAGTGCTGTGCACTTGGTGGGTGCTGCGGTACTGGGCAGTGCTGTGTGCTTGGTCAGTGCTGCAGACCTGGTCAGTGCAGTACACCTGGTCAGTGCAGTACACCTGGTCAGTGTAGTACACCTGGTCAGTACAGTACACCTGGTCAGTGCAGTACACCTGGTCAGTGTAGTATACCTGGTCAATGCAGTACACCTGGACAGTGCAGTACACCTGGACAGTGCAGTACACCTGGTCAGTGCAGTAAACCTGGACAGTGCAGTAACCTGGTCAGTGCAGTACACCTGGTCAGTGCAGCACACCTGGGCATTGCAGTACACCTGGACAGTGCAGTACACCTGGACAGTGCAGTAGCACACCTGGGCAGTGCAGCACACCTGGGCAGTGCAGCACACCTGGACAGTGCAGTACACCTGGACAGTGCAGTACACCTGGTTAGTGCAGTACACCTGGACAGTGCAGTACACCTGTCAGTGCTGTGGGCCTAACTTCAGGACGACATCAACACCTCAAAGACTCACACAGCTTGAATGTGAGCCTGACTTGTGACACACACAGCTAGGCAGCCTCCCTAATGTGGATCTAATTGTCCTCACAAACAGGTCTGGGGTGCCCATACCCCATGAGTCAAAGACTGTCACATTTTCTCAGATATGGCCAGGGTCCGTGGTAACTACTTCCATGTGAGTGCTTTGAGAGTTCTTCATTCCATAAAGGTAGGGAGACTCTAACAAAGGACATCAGGGCTTCAGTCAGGTCCCTGTCTTTTCATATGCATAATGACCAAAAGAAGGTTCTAAAAGGAACAGGCAAAAGAGCTCAGTGGGTAAAGGCGCTTGATACCAGCCCTAATGACCTGAGTTCAGTCCCGGGTTCCGTGGAGTGGAAGGAAAGAACTGACTCCCTCAAGTTGCCCTCTGACCTCCATATCCACACTATAGCAGGTAGCCATGCACATATACACACATGCACAGAGAGTGTGGGCACCAAATAAATAAATAAATAATCAAAGAAATAAATGTAATTTTAAAAATGTTGAAGTCCCAAGTCTCTGATCCCTTGTCAGGAGCCAAGAGGAGGCTTCAAGAGGTATACTAGACACCACAGGTCCCAGAGCTGCCCAGAGGCCTCCACATGCCACATGTCTAGGCCCTATTCTTACCTCCGTCACCTGGAAAAAAAACAAAACTGCAAGATAAAACTGCACACACACCGTACACATACATCCATGCAGGCAAAACACTCATACACATAAAATAAAATGAATGAATCTTTAAAAGAACAAAACAAATAGAAAAAAATAGAAAAAATCCCAGTCATGGAAACATTAAAATGTCTTTGTGTATTTTTTTTGTTTGTTTGTTTGTTTTTTGTTTTTTGTTTTTCGAGACAGGGTTTCTCTGTGGCTTTGGAGCCTGTCCTGGAAATAGCTCTTGTAGACCAGACCAGGCTGGTCTCTAACTCACAGAGATTCACCTGCCTCTGCCTCCCAAGTGCTGGGATTAAAGGCGTGCGCCACCACCGCCCGGCTTTGTGTATTTCTTGATCCCCAACTCCACACCAATTCCCCAAGCTTAGAAATACTTTTTTGGTGCTAGGCGTTGTGGTGACATTTCATTTGTATTTTAATAAATAAAGCTTGCCTGAAATTCAGAGAGTAAAACAGCCACAGTGATCAGCCTTACAGACCAGGCAATGGTGACACACACCTTTAATCCCAGTAGCCATGCTAGTTTGTTGTAGAAACTGGGCAGTAGTGCTGCACACCTTTAATCCCAGCCTACAGAGGAATATAAGACGGGAGGAGACAGCTCTCAGACACAGAGTCATCCTGAGATTCCTGAAGGCAGGTAAAGGTAAGAGACTGTGGCTGGCTGGTTTGCTTTTCTGACCTTCAGGTTGAACCCCAATATCTGTCTCTGGGTTTTTATTAATCGTGCTACAAGGCATTTATTTGTAATCCCGATGCCAGGTAAGTAGAGGCATGAGGATTAGGAGTTCAAAATCAGCCTAGGCTACAGGAGACCCTATCTCAAATACAAAAACAAACACAAACGGAGAAGGGTGTTGAAGGAGGAGTAAGGGGAGAGGGGAGGGGGAAGGAGCCCTTCTCTGGAACAAAGTCTCTGCGGGTTTTCTCCAGTCCTATCCCCGCACTCACTCATGTCATCTGCCCCATCACATAGGGTGGGTGCCTAGGGACCAGGATGGTGCTAGCTTGCTCCCTGACATTGTCAGCAACACAATATCTCCATATTTGAAAAGCCAAAGAAAACTAGGAAGATTTCCAAGTCACGTGGTCAGAATGTGTCCAGAGCCAAGGAATTCCACTCTATAATACTGATTGTGTTGGTCGAAGCCAGTCCTACCCCACCTGTTCCACCAGGCCACTTCTGTGAATGTGGAGCTGGTCACCTTGCATGACCCCTGTGTTTTTCACCTCCTCAGCCACAGGGTCCATATCTCTTGGTGTAGTCTAAGATCTCACTAAGGTCAGGGTAGGAGACATTGGGTACAGATATATAGAAGCATTCTACAAAGTTAAAGGACTTGGGCACTCCAGAAGGCATGGGCGACACGGAGGACCCTGGCAGAAGGTCCGAAGTGTCCAGCGCAGGCGAGCTAACCGCAATCCCGAGCTGGCTGCAAACCGCAGGCAGGGAAGCACACCTCTACTGGCTTGAGGATGAGGAGGGCAGGGCTGGGCAGATGCCATGTACTGGGGGGCACTGGATCTGGACCAGCACAAGGCAGCTTAAGGAGGTGCAACGGTCCAGCGGCCCTCCTTCTGCAGTCCACGACCACGCCCCTCGCCGTGGCCAACTTGCCAACGCGCGCGACCTCCAGCACCCCTGGGCTGTGCGCGCTCTCGGCGCCGGGCGCTGCGCCAGGCTCGGGGGGAGGACAGGAGGGTCCCCACGCAGGTTCGTACCCCCGCGGCCTCCGCGGCCGCTTCCGCGCCGGCCCGTGCGCTCCTCCCGCGCGCCGCGCCGTGCGTGTCCGAGCGCAGGCACTCGCGGTGCAGGTGGGCGCGCTCTCGCGGGCGGGGGTCCGGCCGGGCCGCGCGCCTCCCCCGGAACTCGGCCGTGCCATTCCCATGATGCCCAGCCACCGGGCACGGCTTCCGGAGCGCGGCCGCCGCCGCCACCGCCGCCACCGCCACCGCCACCACCGCCGCCACCGCCGCCGCTGGTAGGTGGCGGGAGGGACGGCCTGAGGGGGGGTCGCCCCGCCCCTCGCCGCGCCGGCCCCGCCCTCCCCTCCCGCGCTTCCCACGGCGCACGGGGCCCCGGGGTCACCCGCGGGAGTCCGCGGTGGCTGCGGGCGCCAGACCGAGGAGGGCGGGGCGCGTGTGTCGGCGTTTCCCCGCGCTCCGGGCCGGCCGCCTCCAGGGACGCGGGGCGCAAAGCGGGCAGCTGGGCCGGGTTCGCCGTGCAGGCCGCGGCGAGCGGGCTCCGGATCGGGTCAGTGGCTGGGGCTGGACGCTGCCATGGGCCAGGGTCGCGGCCCCCGGGAAGCGCCTCCCGCGCGTGCCTGGCGCTTGTTGCGCCCTGCGTTCCTCGAGAACCAGCGGGTGCAGGTTGGGCCCAGGTGAGGCTCAGGTGAGGGACGGGCTCCGGGTCACCGCGGCCTGCCTGGTCTTCACGGCTGCCTTCTCGCCTTGCCACAGGCAGCTTCGAGACCCCCGGATTTCCTAAACCTGGGATCTCAGAAAATGATTTCGGGGGATGGATAGGTTGGGGCACAGACCAGCCGGAGGCCCTGCCTCTGCCCGGAGAAGGGTTGGCATTAACCTGCTTAAGACCAGACTGCTGCTCCAGCTGCCTCTGAGGCAGCGAGATGAGCAGCCTGTACTTAGGCGGCTGTAGGAGTCTGTCTCCGCACAGGGGATGGCAGACACAACAGTTTTACAGGGGGCCGAATCTTACCAGTTCCTCTGGCTCCTAAGGACCAAATTTTACCCATACCCACTTCAAGTTGGCGGGTGCAGAGCCCTCTGCACCGTAACTTATGTTCAGAGGCCAGGCTGGCTGATTGTACCCACAGCCACCCTGGAAGGCTGGTTCCAGTTTAAAGCCCCAACCCTGGCTTCAGCTCACATTTCTAACTTCTCTACAGTTCATGGTTCTCCAGAATGACCGCTCCCAAGATGGACGTAGTCCAGGTAGTTGGACCAACAACCATTAAGACTGTTGGAGAAGCCCAGCTCTGGGTCCATCGTTATAAGCTGTGAACAGGTGAGTGGAGATAAAATCATCTATCTCCCCGGCACTGCACCTGGTGTAATGGTTGCCCTCTCGTTAAGACGTTAATGTTACCCCCCAACACACATACCCACCTACCCCACCCACCACACACACACACACACACACACACACCTACTCCACCCCATGCACCTTTTGTTTTCAGTCTGTTGAGACGAGACAGAATCTCAATAGCCCAGCTGACGCCTTTGAAGTAGATAAGGAAACAGTGGACTCCTGGTCCCCAGCCTTCACCTGGAATTCCAGGCATGTACCACCACGCCCTGCTGATTCAGAGCCTCCACAGTTGAGCTGTGCGCGTGTGTTGTGATTTCTGTCGTATTGCTGCTCTGGGAGCTTCAACAACATCTGCTGCAGGGAAAGGCGGAGGTCCCCTAACGGGTGAAAGAAGCCACTTTCTCCATTAGCTCCCACTGCCCTGTGCCTGTGGGGTGCTGGGGAGGCAGTGTTATTGGGGAGTAGGGCTGTGGTAGATGGCCAGGAGGTGAATTCTGGTAACCAGTATAGTAAAGCTCTCCCCACCCTGTGGCTCTCATCTAGAGCAGTGGTAAACTAGCTATACAGTAAATGTACATGGTGTCAGGGCAAGCTTTCCTGAGTTTGTTTTACGTTAACAACACCTAGTAGCTGGACAGGCAGGACCTCTGTGAGTTCAAGGTCAGCCTGGTCTACAAAGTGAGTTCCAGGACAGTTAAGGCTGTTACACAGAGAAATCCTGTCTCAAACCCCCCCCAAAATACACACACATAAAAATGACATGACAAAAAGATTTTTAAGATATCACCGATTTGTAAACCAGATGTCACTGATTCTCTGTAATTCCAGTCATAAAGCTGATTTATTTATTTATTCATTCATTCATTTATTTATACAGCTTGGTCTCACTTATATGCCCTGGAAGGCCAGGGCCTCGCTATGTGTAGACCAAGCTGACCTGGAACTCAGAGAGATCCACTTGCCTCAGCCTCCCCAGTGCTGGGATTAAAAGTACTCACCACATACCCAGCCCTCAGAGCCAACTTTAAGAGCTGGTGAGAGATACTCCGAAGTGTAAGAGGAGCAGTGGTGACCTCATCCCTGAAGCCCTGTGGAACATCAGCCTACACTTGAGAATTTCAAGTAATTGCAATAGGTTTTATGTGTTAGTTTAACCTTTGAAGCACACGTTGGCAATCACCCATGAGTTAGTTGCCTTTGCAGTGAGCTCTCATTAGTTGCCTGTCCCCTGAGCAGATTTTGGTCTAGATGGCCGCCCTACCCGTCTAGGAAGGGAGTTCAGTCTGTATATAGCACATCTTGGCTGTCCGAAAGGCTTGTCTGATGAAACAGATGATAGAGAGGCCAACAGCAGGCCAGGCCTACCATTCCACCCTGGGTTAGGGGTGGGGACAACCTTCTGTGCTTTCCCTCAGGGGAGCTCAGGTCTCTGTCCTTCAGCCTTTAGGTGCTCTCCCATCTCAGGGAGGCAGAAGGTGATCAAAGGACCCAAGAAGAATCAGGAGCTATGCAGAGCAGCTGGTATTTTTCCAGACGACCCTGTGCCTCTGTATGTGCCTCCTCTGCAGTGATTCTGCAAACTTGTCTTTGGTGCTCCTGACATCAGGCTAGCTGATGTGTGGACACCTGGCTTGTGACACTTTATTTTCCAGCATTCTCCTCATCCGAGCTGATAGACCCATGATCTGTTCACGTGTCACACGGTCCTTTTCTCCGAAAAGACTGCTAGACCCAGATCCACCCATGTGATGTGACCACCAATTAGTTGTGACCGCCAGAAAGTTGGCACAGCTTTTATGCTAATTAGCAAAACGTGATGTCAGCCTATGAAAATGATCTGCCACATATCTGACATTTTCACACACAGCAATGTAGGGAAGGCAGCTCTGAAAAAAAGCCTGAGAAAGTGCTCTTTGGTTAAAGAGCTCACCTTTGGTTAAAGAGCACATTGGTCATTTCCACAAAGAATCCAGCCATGACGTCCAACTTCCCTGGGCTTGTGGTTAGCCCCCCCCCTTTTTTTCTAAAGTACAGAGGAGCATTTATAGGCTGCTGTGGCTTCTGATGACACTGGGAGGGAAATGGTGCCTCTTTCGTCCTCTTGCAGAAGAGATGCAGCCCTGGAGAAGAGAGAAAAGGGCTGCAGGAATTTGCAAGCATTTTTTTTCCTGAGTCTTCCACCTACAGGATGAAGTGACTCCCTTGTAGAGATATTTTATTTGTATTTTAATAAATGAAGCTTGCCTGAAGATCAGAGAGTAAAACAGCTCCACTGGTCAGCCTTACAGACTAGGCAGTGGTAGCGTACACCTTTAATCCCAGTAGCCACGCTAGTTTGCCATAGAAGCCTGGGCAGTAGTGGTGCACTCCTTTAATCCCACCCCTAGAAGGGAATATAAGATGGGAGGAGACAGCTCTCAAACAGTCCCGTTCTGAAGATTCCTGGAGGTAGGATCCCCATTTCAGACTGAGGTAGAGGTAAGAGCTAGTGGTGGGCTGTTTTGCTTTTCTGACCTTCAGGTTGAACCCCAATGTCTATCCCTGGGTTTTTATTAATTATGCTACAACTCCCAGTGCTGCTGGCAAAACTAAGGTCTGAGTGGCTTGCATGAGCCTCCACAGCCAACAAGACATTAGGTTGTAGCCCCAGGTGTGTTGTCTCTTATAGTGGCGTGGGTATGTGCTGCTGTTAACCACTTAGCTATAGCCTTCACTATGCTTTCTTTGCTCCAAGGATGTGAAATGGGCTGACCCATAAGCCCTGCCCCCCAGCGCCCAGCCTGCCTGCTAGGATGTTCCTCATGAACGCCCCTCCAGTGGTGGCGCTCCAGTCCAGATGGGAGGCCTTTGGCCAGCCCAGGAGCTTCTGCTTTCCTGACTGCTTCTCAGAGTCTAAAGAGGACACCTCCAGGGCCTCAGTGAGCGCCAGGGTACAGATGCTCATCAGCACGCTGCAGAGAGACGAGGCTGCCCTGGGCATGAGCCATGAGCGTGCCCCACAGAGAGGCCAACGTGCAGAAAGGTGCCGGGACACCAGACTGGCCCCCAAACCTGCTGTGTGCAAAGAGCAGTCAGAGTTCCCTGCCTGTGGTCTTGTTGCAGACGGCAAAGCCCTAGAGAAAGATGAAGCTGGGAGACAGGGTCCCTTGGAGCTGGATTCTGACAGTGATGACTCTGTGGACCGGGACATCGAGGAGGCTATCCAAGAGTACTTGAAGGCCAAGGGTGGGCCTTCCGAGCCTGTGTCCCGAGGAGCCCCCTGTGTCCCAGAGCCTGCCCACAGCTGTACCCTACCGAGCCCATACCCCTCACAAATCATTCCTGGCTCAGGTAGTGTCCCTGTGGGAGCCGGTGAGGACGAGGGCTCCACCTCCCCAGCTAGCATGAGCAGCGAAGACTCCTTTGAACAGAGCATCCAAGCTGAAATAGAACAGTTTCTTAATGAGAAAAGACAGCATGAAAACCCCAAGTGTGATGGGTCTATGGATAAAAAATCAGACCCAAACGGAAGCCCTGCCAGACACAGAGGGAACCGAGAGACCTCAGCCAGGGCAGCTCTGATGGGAACCTGTAAGGAGTTCATCTTCCGCAAACCTCCCAGGTTAACAAAGATGAGCACACAGCCCAGAAACTTCCGGTCTAAGGTCACCACCGAGCCTGAGACCCCTGTGAATACAAGGCTAACTGCCCACAGACCAGAGGCTGCGCAGAACAGGGGTGGGGTGAGGAGGAGCATGCCTGCCAGGCGCAGCAAGCGCATTAGGAACTCAGCCCCAGTGCACCAGGCCTCTGACTCCAGCAGTGATGATGGCATCGAGGAGGCCATCCAGCTGTACCAGCTAGAGAAGACCAGGAATGAGGCCAATGGGGAGCCGCTTCTGAGAGCCCAGCTCCAAGAGGAGAGCCCTGGCAGTGCTCAGTCTAGTGCCTTGCCTGAAGCCCACAGGAGACCCCCAAGCAAGAAAAAGCTAGCAGCCCCAAAGGTTATAGACAGCACCCTGGGTGGTCTCCACCCTGAACCCCTCTCCAAGCTTCTAAAGGATGCGAGAGCCCTTGCACCTCCAGGACACACCGCTGCCAAGAGCGAAGTTGTGCACCAGACTCCATCATGCCTAGCAGACACATCCACCGAGCTGATGTGTGCAGAAGCAATCCTGGACATCTCCAAGACCATTCTGCCAGTCCCCATGGAAGGCAGTGACCGGCCTCCATCCATGAACCCACTCTTCTGTCCCCCACCTGTCCCTCCCCACTCTGAAGGTGATAGCAGCAACGTTGACAGTGATGACAGCATAGAGCAGGAGATCCGGACATTTTTGGCCCTCAAGGCACAAGTAGGGAGTCCACAGCCTGCCCAGGGCCCACTGTCCCCATCCGGCCCCAGTGGCCAGACTGGCATCCCCAAGGCTAAAACACCAGATCTTCCCCTGGGCTGCAAACGGAAACGGAGAGGTGGAGGCAACACTACAGTGCCCAAGAAAATAAGGGAGGGTAGAGAAAGTGCCCAGGACAGTGACCACATCCAAGGGAAGGGTCAGCCTGGCCATGACGGTTGGGACCCTCCCAGCCAGAGCAAAGTCACAGAGGCCCCGGGAGGGGAGACTGAGGCCAGGGACCAGTCTGTCCCTTCCAGGACAGCTGGGTTCAGTGATGCACAGCTGTCACAAGGCCATGGGGGTCTCGGGAAAGCAGCTGAGGGGAAGAGTGCTGGTGAGAAAGAGAGCTCTGAGGACAAGAGCAGCTCTCTGGACAGTGATGAGGACCTGGACATGGCCATCAAGGACTTGTTAAGATCTAAGCGAAAGTTCAAGAAGAGGTGCCGAGACCCCCGAGCTACGTGTAAGAAGGTCAGATTTGGCACCACAGAGACTCGGTGTGGAGAGAAGCTGAGCAGCCCCCCTGGGGACTGGAAGGACCATGGGCAGCAGGCACTACGGAGCTGTCTATCCAAGTGCAGAGGGGACAACAAAGATGGCCCCGGAAGAAGCCCAATAAGCATCTTCAGCAGCGTGGCCGAGAGGGCAAAGCTGGCTGGCACAGGGGGTGAGGATGCTGCCCTGGCCTTGCCTCCCAGGAAGAAGAGTCCAAAAGGGACTCCTCCCTCTAAGGACACAGGAGCCAGTGGCCACCTCCCTTCTGCCTCCAGCCTTCTGTCTGAGGACAGCTCAGTGGACAGTGATGACAGCATCGAGCTGGAGATCAGAAGGTTTTTGGCAGAAAAGGCCAAGGAGTCTGTACGCAGCTCAGAACCTCAAGGGGGCCCTGCCAAGCTAGAGATGCCCTGCAGAAAGGAGCCAACCCCAGCACTGCAGCCAGGAGTGTGCACACGGAGCCAAAAAGCCAGGGGAACCCCTCAGCTGGCCGAAGGAAGGAGAGGCCCAGAGAGAGCTCGGACACAGGCAACGGGCCTCTTAAGCCAGACTGGGAGGGGCACTCCCCGTGCCGAGCAGGCCACTCGTGTTCCCACTGCCCTGGGTCGAAGCGAGCCAGCACCTCCCAAGAATACCAGCAGGAACAACTCTGTCAAAGTGTCTCCACCAAGCAGGAAAAGTGCCAGCGTTCACAAAGACCAGAGCCCACGGGGAACCCAGACTGCCATGGCAGAGAGTGTTTTCGGTCAGCTGCCCAGTTGTGCCAAACTAGGTACTGAGGCTGGAAGTGCTGGGGGCACATTTCACCTGAACTATGGCAGTCAGAACTTGCTGACCCCCAATCCTGGACCCCAGACTGACCTCACCCTCCCCTGGAGTGACTTTGCACACCAGAGCAGGCTGTCCAGCCCATGGGCACTGAATTCCGGACAAGGCACACTATGGACAGGGGTCTTTGGGAGTGAGAAAGAAAAGGGGGCCACATCACAGGCTGGGGGCTCACCCAGCCTCTCCTCAGGCCCCAAGAAGGGCCTGCCTTTCCTCTCTACCCAGCTCTTCCACTTCGGGAAGAGTGTCTCCTGGGGAGGCAAACAGGCTGGCCTCTTCAGCCCCAACCTGGGCCTGCCCCTTCAGGGTCCAGCATTCTCGGCCTTCAGGGAGACCCAGTCTGGTCACAGCCCTGTGTTTGGAAGCCCACACTTGCTTATGAAGGACAGTGGGCACTGGCCAAGCCTGAAGGCCCAGGGGGCCCTGAGACAGCAGGACAGGAGGAATTCTGGCTCTGAAGACAATGTCCTAGACCTGAGATATCGACACAGGGTTGACAGGGAACACCAGGACCAGGAGGCCTTGGGTAGTGATGCCAGCGACTTCAGTGACACCTCTGTGGAAGATGGGAGCAGCACCACAGTGAGCAGCAAAGGCCTCAAGTTGTGACAGGCATGCCCTGGTTCTCTTGCCATAGCTGTGAGAATCTGTGTGTGTGTGCGTGCGTGCGTGCGTGTGTGTGTGTGTGTGTGTGTTGGCAGCATGGGGTTGGAGTAGGGGATCCTGACCATTAAAGAGCAAAAAGAAGGTCCCTTCTGTTCTGTGTAGCCCCCCTGTATAAATATGTACACTAACCTCAAATGATGTTTTTTTTATTTAATGTATGTGTCCTGGTACATAAGGTTTTTGTAGGGGTTTTTTTTGTAAATTATTTAAAAGTAGTGTAAGAAACACTTTTTGAAAATGTCATTCAGTCTTGCAGGGTGTTCCTAGCTACAATTCTCTGTGATCTCCATGCATGTGTGTAGATGAGCAAACACTTGGCTTACTGTCCCTGTGAGAGTCACAGACAGAGGCTGGATTTGTGGGCCATTTGCTGGTGCAAATCGGCCTGGAGACAGCAGCAGCTGTCCACCTCGGAAGTGCTAATATAGCTGAGGTGTGTCCGGATGCCACTGGGACAAGGGTGCTTCATGAAGTATTCTGGTCCCTGGCCAGTGGCTGTCTCTGCATCCTGTAGTCATGGCCTGTAATTAGAAAACAGTTCAAAGCACAACAGCCAGCAGATAGCGGACCAGTCATCCCCTATCTAGTGTGGGAATCTGGCTGCTGGCTCTGCAGCTCAGCTGAGCCCAGATCATCCAGTATCTAGTTGCTTGCCCATCCTAGCATCCATATAAACCTCTTTATACAAGAGCTGCAGGTTTGTTTTTATTTGTGGCTCTAAAAGGTGGTTCCACGTGTTCGTTTTGACTGTCCTGTTCTTTATGTATGGGTGAGTAGTGAGGCCATGAGATGGCTTGGTCCCTGAACACCTTAGTCACCTGTGATGGTGAACCCCAGCCCTGGAAACATTGGGGACAAACCCTCCCCACACCAGCCCTGTAGGACTCAAAGCCCAGTTGTATATGACCAATGATAACACCTGCAACCTGCATGGCTTTCTGCAACCCTGTCTCTACCCACAAGAAAGAAGGGCCTGGCCAGTGCTGCAGCCAGACTGCAGGCAGCAGCTTGGGGTCCTGGAAGTTAGAGTGATACTGCCTTGGTGCTGAGGTGCCAGTGGCAACTGGGGGCTGAAGTTGTGCTGGACCCCCAGTGTGAGGACTGTATCTGTGTTGTGATTCATCTCCCTGTCACCCCTGAGTTCCGCAGCTTAGTGTGCTGGGTTGCTCTGGCTCTACACTGTGGCTGATTCTGTCGGTGTTCTAACTTTCTAACATGGAAGTAAGCTTTCTGCTTTATGCACCTGGGTCTTAATTGCAATTCACTTGTGTGCCCAGATGCAGATGCTCCTACCATCCTCTGTGTCTGCCTTGTGATGTGCACAGGGCTCTGTGGCTCTGTCTTGCCCCTGAACAATCTTGATCTGTATATAATAAATTCCATGTGCATATTATATTTGTTCATGTGTTTCTGGGAGAAACGGCCTTGTGTCATCTGTGTTCCCACTTTAAATTTTAAAGAGTGCTTCTAACCCTTGAAAACAGAACGTTTGTTTTGTATGTAAAACCCATTGGGTTTTTGGTTTTGTTTTTCTAATGAATAAACCAAGTGCTATCCACAGATTAGTTTGTTCTTTGTTTTGGGGGTCTACAAATATAGCCTGGCCTGCATGGGTTAATGACATCACCACCGAAGGGAAGGAGCTTCACCCCACAACATCTCAGCATCTCAGTCCCATCCCTGCTCCCTCCCTACCTGTGGTCCAGTCTCCTGAACCCCGGAGCAGTAATTCTTCCCTTCCAAGTTTGCTGTGCTACATGCAACAAAAGCTGCCCTGATTCTGGGAAGGACAGCCCTTAGGTTGAGGGCTGTACCATCTCTCAGCTACGGTCAGCAAACCCACATGTCCACTCACATCTTAGTTTCTTGTCCTGTCCCCGTGACAAAATACTCTTGACAACATGATAAAATGCTCTTGACAAAGGCAACATCAGGGTTGATCCTGGTTCAGTCCTTCACAGCAGGCAAGGCCAGGTGGTCACATCACACCCACAGTCCGGAAACAGAATGAATGCCCCTGTGGTGGCGCTAGTGGTTTTGTGAGAAGCCTGATGGGGCCGGCTTGCTCTGCCTTGTTATGTGTTCCCTCTGCATGTTCTGATCCAAAGTGATGGCCTTGCAGATGCCCAGGAGATACCGGGTCCTTGATATGGAATTCCTAGGCTGCAGAACCCTAAGGCAAATAAACCTCCATTCTCTATGAACTACAAGCCTAAGATAATTGTTCTGCCAACAGGAAATGGAGTAAGACTGTCAGAGGACTACATGAGAGGTATTTGGGCTTTCTGTCTTTCCAGACACTTCCTCTATTTAGCATGTGGTGTCTACCTTTGTACTCTCATCAGCTCTCCCAGAAAAAGCATTTTATTGGACATGGCCAATTAAAGCAATTCAGTGCCCAACTGCAGTGCCAGAATGAAACCCACACAGCCCGCAGGCTAGCTTGATCCCTGTGCCAACCCACATTTTGTTTGCCAGCCAACAATTCTGGCCCAGGCTCCACATTAGCCCTGGATTTGGAAGTGGGGACTATCCAGCCCAGTTTTTCTCAGATGTGCTGGTTGCTGAGACAAATCTGCCTCATCACATGGCAGGACAGGAGCTTAGTCACTCTGGGCTCCACTCAGCCTCTGGTTCTTCCTATGGTGGCATTGTCCACGCTCTTCAGGAAGGCTGCTGTGAAGCCGTTCCTTATCAGCACTTGGTCGCTGGGGCTTTTTTTCTTTCAACAGAAGGTAGAGGGGACTGAGGATGTAGCTCTGCTGAGTTTGATCCCCAGCACCACATAAAGTGTGGTAGTGCATTCCTGTCATCCCAACATTCAGGAGGTAGAAAAAGTCAGAAGTTCAAGGTCATCCTCAGCTTTGTGGAAAGGGGAGAGGCTAAATACAGGGAGGTCAGTGGCATTTAAAGAATATTTTTAATGATTGTTAACCTATTTTCAGCAAGATATGGTGGTACACACCTTTAATCCCAGCACTTGCGGAGGCAGTTAAGTGGATCTCTGTGAGTCAGGGCCAGCCTGGGCTACATAGTGAGACCCTGTCTCAACAAGCCACAGATTGATTAATTCAGGGACTGGAGAGATGGCTCAGCAGTTAAGAGCAATACTGCTCTTGCTGAGGACCCAGGTTCAGTTCCCAACATCCACATCAGATGATGGCTCACAACCTCCTGTAACTCCAGCTGCAGGGGCTCCTCTTCCGTGCTCTTCAGGCACCTGCCCTTGTGTGCACATGCAAACTCACAAAGGCATGCACATGTACACAAATACTAAGTTTAAAATGTATTTATGTTGCGATGGTTGCTCTTGTCAACTTGACTACATCTGGAATGAACTACAATCCAGAAATAGAACTACAATCCAGAAATAACCTGCGAGAGATTATTTTTGCTCAGTTTAAAGTGGGTGAATCCACTTCTAGTTTGGCAGGACCTTTGATGTAGGAAGGCACACATCTTTGATCAGGATCTTGATGGGGGACGATCCACCTCTAATCTGGACCACACCATCTGCTGGAAGCCTATTTAAGGACATGGAAGAATGCTTTTGTTCTTCACCTGCTTGCCACCGACTTGCTAGCACACCTATTCCTTCACTGACATTGGAGCCCAATCCTTCAGGATTCCAGTGTTTACAAAAGACACCCAGCCTTGCGGGACTGAGCAACTACTAGATTCTTGGACTTTCCATTCACAGCTAGCCATTGTTGGACTGCAGCCTGTAAGTCATTCCAGTGAATCATCTTTTTATATTTAGAGAGAGTCATCCCATAAATTCTGTGACTCTAGAGAATCCTAATGCATATATGTATATGATTTTTGTCTGCATGTATGTCTGTGCACCACGTGGTGCCCTCAGAGGCCCTAGAGCTGGAGTTACAGATAATTGTGACTCACCATGTGGATGCTGGGAATTGATCCATGTCCTCTGAAGGAATAGCCAGTTCCCTTAACCAATGAGCTATCTCTCCAGACCCTCAGTAAAATAATTCTTTTTGGAGACAGGGTGTCTCTATGTAGACATCCTAGAACTGGCTATATAGACCAGGCTAGTCTCAAACTCACAAAGCTCTGCCTGCCTCTGCCTCTGCCTCTGTCTCAGCCCAGTACCACCACTCCTGATATCCCTAAATATATCTTATAAAAATACCAGGAGTGGTGGCACACGCCTTTAGTCCCAGCACTTAGGAGACAGAGGCAGGCAGATCTACATGTGTTTGATGCCAGCCTGGTCTACAGAGTGAGTTCCAGGACAGCCAGGGCTACACAGAAAAATCCTATCTCAAAAAACAACAACAGCAAAACAAATAAAATTTTTCAGTTGGACACCCAGCCTGCTGGTTTTCCACCTCCGAAGAGCTGTCTGTAGATTCTGGCTTCAGCCTTGGCTCATAGCCTTTTAATTAAGTCAATAGATTTTTTTCTAGAAAGCATTACCACTCCAAATTAGACATTAAGATTGTTGCCAAATGTTTACTTTGGGCATTAATAATACTGTAGGAAAAAAGAGGGCATTTAGTTTTTGTGAACAAGTTTCTGAAGCATTAATGACAAGTGTGTAAGGATTTCTTCTTTCTGATCTCAACACTTCCCAAATTCCCTGTAGTAAGAACACCTCATACATGGGAATGAAGTTTATTAAAATATAATAATAATAATAATAATTAGGTTGAGCGGTGATGGTGCAAGTCTTTAATCTCAGCCCTTGGGAGGTAGAGCCAGGTCTATCTCTGTGATTTCAAGGCCAGCCTGGTCTACAAAGTGAGTTCCAGGACAGTCAGGACTATACAGAAAAACTCTGTTTCAAAAAAAAAAAAAATCAGGAGATGAGAGATGACTCAGTGAGGGGACCTGAGCTTGGAACAGGCACAGGGACACACATGTATAACCCTGGCACTAAGGACAGATACCAGTGGGTCCCCGGGGTTCACTGGCCAGTTAGTCTACCCAACACATCAGGCTCCATGTTCAGTGAGGGACCCTGACCCAAAACCACATAGTGGAGAGCAATGAAGATAGCTAATGTCAACCTCTGGCCTCCGCACACACACATGGCAGAGTACAGCCTTACACATGTACACCCAGGTGCAGGAGCACACATGTATTTTAAAAACTAATCTGGATCAACAAGATGGCTATCAGGGTAAGGTGCTTGCTGCCAGGAAGAGCAAAAGGAAAAGAAAACGGGAGCTGAAGAGATGGCTCAGTGGCTGAAAACACGTACTACTCTTTTTTATTGTTTTTGTTGAGCTATATGTTTTTCTCCACTCCCCTCCCTTCCTTTCCCACATACTACTCTTATAAAGGACCCAAGTTCAGGTCCCAGTACCCAGATGGGACACACTCACACCTGCTGTAGCTCCAGGAAATCTGACATCCTCTTCTGGACTCCCCAGGCACGCACGCGCGCACACACACACACACACACACTTTAGAAATAAAAACGTAGGGGCTGGAGAGATGGCTCAAGGGTTAAGAGCACTGGCTGTTCTTCCAGAGGTTCTGAGTTCAATCCCCAGCAACCACATGGTAGCTCACAACCATCTGTAATGAGATCTGGTGCCCTCTTCTGGCGTGCAGGCATACATGCAGATAGAACACTGTATCATAATAAATAAATCTTAAAAAAAAAAAAAAGAAAGAAAGAAGGAAAGAAAGAAAGAAAAAAAAAAGAAAAGAAAAGAAAAGAAAAGAAAAGAAAAGAAAAGAAAAAGAAAATGACCTGAAAGAGCCTTGTATAAACTGAGCATTTCCAATCTAGGGAGCGAAGTGAGGTTAGACTGAATGGTACTTGGATGGGATACCTACAACCTCCACAGTTCTCAGCAATGACTATCATACTGGTTATCATTGTCAATCTTAATGGGTGGCATATGTCCCTCCCCAACCCTCACTGTGACTGGAGAGTGCTCACCTCACATTTGTTCTACCAGTTGGGGCACCCCACACTCTGTGAGGACCTTCTAGGGTCTGTGCAGACGCTGACCTAGTATAGTCAGACACATAGCAACGGCTCTCACAGAAAGACACTTTGTGGCACTCCTTGGCTCACTCTGCATTTCGGGTCAAGATTTGTGTTCCAAGATGTGCAGTTCCCTGCTGCTCCGGGACAAATATGAGACAAGTCGGAAATTGAGGCTGTGACAACTTTTTTAATAGAAAACCCAGCCATCAGCATCTTCCCTGTGTAAAATACAGAGCGAAAGACATTATGGCCCTATTCGCGTATCCTCTCCTCCGGGAAGGATAAGTCTTTTCTGAGAAAGCTGTGAGATCCGTGCCTGTAGACCGGGCCCTTGTCAAGGATGGGGCAGCAATGCTCCCTACAGCCACACTGAGTCAGGAGACCCTCCACGGGGACTGGCATCCAGCTCCCTTAGTCGCAGATGGATGGCCTGTTGACATTGTAGCTGGGGTGAAAGTTCAGGCGGTCACAGTGAGTAATGTAATTGTCAGGACCCGTCACTATGCTCTTCTCCAAGCCGACATTCAAAGTATTACTCTGGAACATTCCCGTAGCTGCAACTTGTCTGGAAAACTTATTTGAAGATGGGTAATACACTTTCTGGAAGTGAAACAAGAGGGTTAATGGTGCGTGACAATATTCAAGCAGCCAGACTGGTATTTCAGAAGGAAAGTAAGAGTTTCTGAGAAAATATAACCTCTATTGCTAGGAAGCACAGAAACCAGAGTGGGCTTTTGCCCCAACCTTCCCAGTTTGTGCTTAATATGTCCAATATAATTAACAGTGCTGGGGGCTCAGAGGTTAAGAGCACTGAGTGCTCTTCCAGAGGTCCTGAGTTCAATTCCCAGCAACCACACGGTGGTTCACAACCATCTGTAATGAGATTTGGTGCCTTCTTCTGGTCTGCGGGCATACATGCAGATAGAACACTGTGTACATAATAAATAAACCTTTTAAAAAAATTAACAGTGCCTTATTTCCACACTACACGGACAGCAAGAGAAGTTACATGATCACCCGTGTGCAACACCTCCACGTCTAGGTGTGACAACAAGCATTAACCGGGGGTCAGGCCAGAGTGACACCCCCCTACACACACACACACACACACACACACATCAAGGTCCACTCCTGCCAACCATGCCACACTGGGCAAGTCACTGGGCCTCTGTAAGATTCAGGTTTTTCTTCTGTGAGTATAGCCACAACACTTGCAACACTCTAACAAATACTTAAAATTAAAGTTAGGAGGGCATGGTAGTCCATACCTTTAATCTCAACATTCGAGAGGCAGTTCTCTGCGAGTTCGAGGCCAGCGAGGTCTATAGAGAGAGTTCCAGGACAGGCATGACTATATAGAGAGACCCTATCTCAAAATGAGAGGGGTGAAGGAGGGGAGGGAAGGAAAGAGAGAAAAAGAAAGAATATCTATCTATCTATCTATCTATCTATCTATCTATCTATCTATCTATCTATCTATCTCTATGAATATCTGCGCCTCACTCCTGAGTTTCGGTCCCATGAGCAGTTCTGATGCTTTGGCCCTGACTGGGTAACAGTGACCAAAGCAAACTGTTTGTCAGGAGCCATTGAAAAAGAGTAAAGAGAGGCCAGGCTGGACCCTATGTTCCCACTCAAGGGTGTACCTCCAGCACCCTGAGAACCCCCACAGAGTCCCGCATCCCTGAAGCACACACTAGTAACCCTGCCTTTAACACATAGACCTTTGAGGTCCCTCCTCCAAGCTACAGCAAAGGTTCCTGTCCTGGCTGTGAGCCAAAACCCTCTTGGCAAGTGCTTTAAAGACCCCAGAGCATGAACCACCGGCCCAGTGTGTGGGAAGGGGCTGCCCTGCAGAGGCCTGAAGCACTCCTTGCTGAGAGTGTGGTGAGGGGTGAGAGCACTGTGAATACAGAAACCGGGGTGAGAACCAGCCTAGCTAGACAAAATCTAGCTAATGATAAGGAGATAGCTGACTAACCTCCGCCATGTAAAGAAATGACTTCAAGCGTTTTTCTTTTCTTTTTCTTTATTTCTCCCTTTCTTTCTTCCTTCCTTCCTTCCTTTCTTTCTTTCTTTATTTATTTATTTCTCCCTTTCTTTCTTCCTTTCTTCCTTTCTTTCTTTCTTTCTTTCTTTCTTTATTTCTCCCTTTCTTTCTTTCTTTCTTTCTTTCTCCCTTTCTTTCTTTCTTTCTTTCTTTCTCCCTTTCTTTCTTTCTTTCTTTATTTATTTATTTCTCCCTTTCTTTCTTCCTTTCTTTCTTTCTTTCTTTCTTTCTCCCTTTCTTTCTTTCTTCCTTTCTTTGTTTAGTATTTATTTATTTGTTTGTTTGTTTGTTTGTTTTGTTTTTTTGAGACAGGATGTTCTTTGTGTAACATCCCTAGCTGTCCTGGAACTTGCTCTGTAGAGCAGGTTGGCCTCGAACTCACAGAGATCCACCTGCCTCTGCCTCCCAAGTGCCAGAATTAAAGGCGTGCTCCACTACCGCCTTGCTCAGAGCATTTTTCAAAAGGCAAGTTTGAGATCTCCAGAAAAACTGAACATAAAACAGTGTCCCGATCCCATCCCAATGCACACAGGTCCCCCACTGTTAGCACGGTGTACTGCAGGTGCACCTGCATCTGAGCCACTCCTGCCCCCTTGGTGGTTAACTGACGGCATTGCGCACTCAGGGGCCCCCTCTCGGCCCTGCACACTCAGTGCCATTTGACAAGTGTATAAAGACAGATATTCACCTCTGCAGTAGCATAGAGAATAATATTAGGAACTGCTCGCAGAGTGCAGTGTACTCAATCAGAAAGCTAAACAACTAACCCCAGAGAACAGGACTGTAAGAAGCAGGGAGTAGCCACCTCCCAACTTGCCTGATACCCTCGGCTTGTGGTCCATTGCCTGCTAATCTGAGTGTCAAATGCCACTGTTGACCAGAACAGTGACCTTTTCTAAAGGCAGAAGCAGAAACTGGGGGTGGCAGGGGAGCTCAGCGGTAGAACATTATGTCTGACATTAGCAAGCCCCAGCCCTTCATAAAACAGGCTGTGGAAGAGCACATCTTTAACCCAGCCCTTGGGAGATGGAGGCAGAAAGTTCAGGAGTTCAAAGCCATCTTCAGCTATATGGTGAGTTCAAAACTATCTGGGGCTAACTAGAGACTCTATCTCAAAGGAAAAGACAAAGGTACTTATTGCCAGCCTTGATGACTTGACCTGGATGCTCAGGACTCACACAATGAAAGAAGAACCAACTCCTACACCCTGTCCTCTGACCTACATACATGTGTCATGGTGCACTCCCACACAAGGACAAGGAGAATGCAGTTTAAGAAAGCAGAAACAGCCAGGAGTCGTGGTACATGCCTTCATTTCCAACCTGGTCTACAAAGTGAGTTCCAGGACAGCCAGAGTTACACAGAGAAACCCTATCTCAAAAAAAAAAAAAAAATGCAGAAGCAGCAGTACCCATGTACCTAGTTCCCACAGAAACACTTTTCCCCTGATTTGGGGACACTGATTCCAGAATATCTTTTAGAATAGTCTCTTCACAGGAGTTCTGTCACACAGAATGACGACATAACTAAATGATCAACTACCAGCTCTTCAAAAAAAAAAAAAAGGCAGCTGTTTGGGTAATGACCCCCAACATCCTCATTCCAAAGTGGGAGCCCTGGCGATATGGGGGTGCTCCCTGACTCCTTTAGTGATTTCCCTGGATCTGAATGACTTCGGTCACAATGGCATCAGCTTGCAAACTTAGCTCTGACCAGAACTGCACCCCAATGCACAGAGCACATCTCACAGTACAGAACATGCCAGAGAACACTTGGCTTCATTGGTTTGCCCCTGGGTGCCCATGTAAAGGTGTGTGTGCCCATGTGAAGAAGCGCACACCTATCTGAGGGTGTAAGTGACTATAGAACAGGAGAAGGACAAGGCAGAAGCCAGTTTACTTGGACTTTTCTCTTTCTACAATATATTTTGCTCCTAGATGTATCCTACCATCTCTCTGCCTTGCCCCATTCAAAAATGAGTTAAGGTGCCCCATATTTATAATGGGGTCCCAATCTCTGACTCCCCCAACTCTGTTCTTCTAGATGGCACCTCATCCTGGCATGTCTGACTTTCACGTACCGGCATCTCATGCACTGTGGGTGCTCTGCTCCCATAGGTCTGGTTACTGGTCCTGTACATGGAGACGGCCTCGTTGGTCCTGTAGAAGAGAGACACACTCTGTTTCCCACTCCTTCAAAGTCAGTCAAGTCATAACCTGAAAGAATCAGATCGATGGAGTTCTTTTGGTGATGTCCCCAGACAGCAATACCATGCCAACCCTGCTCCCACTGTGGCCACTCTCTCCCAGCAGGCCCCTGGCCTCCTCTGCTGGCCATGACCCCTGATCCTTTCAAGGCAAACCCCTACAGAACACCCAGCTGGAGTTAGGAGCCTCGGTGGAACCTTGGTACACAGACTGCTACTGCCAGGAACTACATCTCAGCTTCAAGACCTTGTCACCCAGCGGTCCCTACACTTCTGAGCCCCAACCCTTACAGAGGCCTAGTTTCTGTCAGCTGGAGCGGAGGAAGGTTTGTGGTTTATGAAGCTGTGGTCTGTGACACAGAGGCTACTGGCAGGACGCAGTTCTGCTTCCTACTCTGAGGCCTCAGCAAGCCGTCTTCTCGCTTGCGGGAAGGGCTTGGTAGCGTGCCTGCAGGCTTCCATCGTTTGCAAGGGAGCCACACTGCCCTGTGAGGTGACTTTCAGAGGAATTCCAAAAGCGGAGAGACCCTACACACTACCTTACATCCACAGGTGGTTGCTCAGGCAGAAGGTACACGATCCTGATAGTAATGGTCACACAAGGCACAAGGGTCCACCTCTGGCTTCTTTTCACCTCAGCGGTCAGGCACTTGGGAGTTTTTACACACATGGCTAAAGTTAGGGTCACCCGAGGCACCTTGCTGCTTGCCTGGAGGAGGTGACCCCAGTCCTCACCTGTAGCCATGAAACCACCCCGGGTTGTTGAACCTGACTGGGAGCTGCTCGCTCACTCTGTAGTAGTCGCTCGTCTTCTCTGGGGCGGGCTTAGCCTTTGTCTCCACCGGCTCCGTGCACTCTTGGGGGTTTTCTTCAGACATTTAACCTCCACAGAAAAGTTGCCCCCCGACTAATAGCCAAGGCTGCGGCAGCAGCAGCAGGGCGTCCGTTGCTAGGCAACGATGTCACCTGACAGGGAGGAGGGGCGATTCTTTGTGGACTGCTTCCCCCTGGAGCTGTAGGCAAATCTAGAATCTTCCAGAGGGCGAATAACAAAGGGGACAGTGAGGAGTTCTAAGCTAGGACGGTCACGCGAAGGAATCCCAAGTTTTCACGCTTCATCCCCTCGGGGGTTCCGCTGGCTTTTTTCTGCGACTGTTGGGAACATCCTGGTATCATCTCAAAATGCAATAGGAAGCAGATTCTGGGCAAATGAGACATTAGAACCTGTGGCTTAACTAGCAAATACACAGGAATCAGGTGCTTCCGATCTCTCCCTGAACAAACACTCACTGGTCTGTCATTTGCTGGACTTGCCAGGACTTCTCCTTGGCCTCTCGCCCCGTGCTCCCCACAACTCAGCCTACATTTAGATGCGAGATGTTGCTAAATTTAGGCCAAATACTATTGAAATGTTAAAATATGATCTTGTGAGCGGTGCAGGTATTTATGACATGCTAGTGCATGCGGGAGGCATATCTCTGAGTTCGAGACCAGACTGATGTATATAGAGAGTTCTAGGCCAGCCAAGGGTACATAGTGAGGCCCTGTATCGATGATGATGATGATAATAAGTTTTAAAACCAATAATAAAAGCCACTTGGGACATAGTGTGGTAGTGCACACCAATAATTCCAGTACTCGGAGAAAGAGGCAGGCAGATATCTGTGAGTTCCAGGCCAGGCCAGTCAGAGAGACTTTGGTTCATTGTTGTCGTCATTCTTTAAAATAATATGGGGCAGGAGAGATGACTCAGTGGTTAAGGGCATTTGTTGCTCCTGCAGGGAACCTAGATTCAACTCTCAGCACCTACAACGTGACTCGCAAACATCCTTAACCAGTGCCTAGGGGTCAGACACCTTATGATCTCCACGGGCACCAGGCACTCACGGGGTGCATATATATATACATGTAGGCAAAGTACTCATGCACAAAATAAATAAACTTAAAACAAAGTTTAAAGAAAAAAATGTGCCAGGCGTCGTGGTGGCGTATGCCTCTAATCCCAGCACTAGGGAGGCAGAGGCAGGCAGATCTCTGACTTCATGACCAGCCTGGTCTACAGAGCTCCAGGTCAGTCAAGGATTCACAGATAAACCCTATCTCAGGAAAACAAACAATAAAGACCACTTTGAATCAGAGGGTCGCCTCCTCCTGACCAGCTCTGAGAGGACGCTGTAATTTTACATGGAGGAACACGCTGTAGATGAGTGTCCCACCTCACAGCTCGGCACCGAACGCCAGCCACCTCCCTGATTCGCCCTGGTGGATCCCTCCTGCAAGGTCATGCACAGAAGGAGCCGGGGGCAGTCCTCCAGTCCTGCAGGCGGCGCTGCGACCCCTCGCTCTCGGCGGAGGAGGCGCTCTGCCTGGCAGGAAGCGTCTCCGCGGCGTTTCTGTCCACGCCTTTCAACCATGGCGCCTTCTCCGGCCGTGCTGACCCGACTGCTGTGTGCAGGTGAGTGCGCAGGACCCCCGAGACGGGAGGGACCCTGGGATCCGAGAGAGGAGGACAGGGATGTGGTCAGGGCACGGTCCCACCGCCTCTCTCTCCGCAGGTGTGTGGCGCTGGCCAGGTTTCCTGCAGAAGGCGGCCCCGGGCCCGGCGGGGCTGAATGGTAGGACGGTGACGGGAGCCCAAGTCCCCATTGTCAGCGAGCCCCAGGACGACGACGGTAAAGGCCAGCGGCTGGAGCTGGGTCGGGGCGCAGAATCGTGGAGGGGTTGTCATTGCGGGATCCCCAAACGAGCCCTATGCTAACCTCTCTTAAGTGTCGGGGGGAGGCATTTTCCCCGTGGCTTAGTAGCTCCCCAGACCAGTGAAGACCAGTTTTGGATCTATTGATCTTGCTGGTCTCTTGGCGGGGTATTTAACACGTAATAAGTCAATGAGGTCCCTGTCTCTTTCTCTTTTATCTGTGGAGACTAAGGGAAGAGATGAGCAGGCTTTCCCCACACAGAGTCCACCTCAAACCTTGGCTCTAGCCCTTTGACGCCATAAAAATGCACCTGTGTCTTCCAGACCTTTCCTAACATTCCTCGTCCTCGCCCTTGAGGGCCCCACTTCTAAGGGACCCTTGAGTCTTTGGTTGGTGGAGGTGTGCCACAGTGCCTTTCCTTCCTTTTCAGATCTCCAGAGCAGGATCCTAGATGTGCCCCTGCAACATTCGGACTTCTTCAATGTCAAGGAGCTGTTTTCTGTGAAGAGCCTCTTCGAGGCCCGAGTACACCTGGGCCATAAAGCCGGCTGCCGGCATAGGTAGCTGGCACAGGCAGTGTGGGCGGGGCGGTGGGATCAGGTCAGGGGTGGAAGTGGGGGCCCATGGTAGCGTTAACAGCAACACCAAGTGCGGTGCTAGTGTTGATACGGTTCATAGACATGGTGAATATTAAGGGTCTTTTCGGGCCGGGGACCCCTGAGTTTCAGCCACCTCATTGGAGAGGTCCTGCTATATAGAACTGGAGTGGTCATAGAGAGCAATACTAGACAGAGTGCCAGGCCTGGGTTCTTGTTTAATGTGCAGTTGGCCCTCAAATCCTCAAATCTCCGTGGGGGAAGGTGCGACAGGTTGAGTCATGCACCTGATGCTTGCTGGTCAACTCCACAACACTATGTCCCCATCCCATTACTCACTAAACAGTGTGCAGGTGAATGTAAATAGTGCCTCACAGCCTGCAGTGCCCGCATATAAGATTCTGAATTGCTGGGGGGGGGGAGGTTGGGGAAGGGGTAGCTCTGTGAACACTGTTCCACTCGCCTTGGGTTTTTGTTTTTTGGTTTTTTTTGGCAGGTTTATGGAACCATACATCTTTGGGAACCGCCTGGGTCAAGACATCATCGACCTGGAACAGACAGCCTTGAACCTACAGCTGGCCTTGAACTTCACCGCTCACGTGGCCTACCGCAAGGGCATCATCCTGTTTGTGAGCAGGAATCGGCAGTTCTCTTACTTGATCGAGAAGACAGCCCAGGACTGTGGAGAGTACGCCCACACGCGCTACTTCAAGGGTGGTCTGCTGACTAACGCACACCTCCTCTTTGGGCCCACAGTCCGCCTGCCGGACCTCATCATCTTCCTGCACACGCTCAACAATGTCTTTGAGCCCCATGTGGCTGTGAGGGATGCTGCCAAGATGAACATCCCCACGGTGGGCATTGTGGACACCAACTGCAACCCGTGCCTCATCACTTACCCTATCCCTGGCAACGATGACTCGCCCCAAGCTATCCAGCTCTTCTGCAAGCTTTTCCGGACCACCATCAACCGGGCCAAGGAAAAGAGGAGGCAGATGGAGGCGCTGCATCGGCTGCAGAGTTCCAGGGGGTCTGAGGGCAGTGGGACATCTGCACCTGATAAAAGCCATTCGCCTTGACGGGAGCCTCTTCTCCCACACTAGACAGCCAAGCCCCTTCTGAGCAGGAAGCTCCTGTCCAACCCTGCCTATATCCCCATTCCCTATCCTCAGCATCAGACTCCTAAATTCCCAGATCTGGCCACCCCAGAGTCCGACTATCCTGAGTTAAACCTGGTCTGCCTTTTTTCTGGGAGCAAACTCAAGTAAAGTACATATCCATGTGGCCTCTGGCATCCACTAAGACTTGGACATAGCTAGCCAAGTGGAAGGCACTGTTTCTCTTTTGTCAAGAAGCCCTTGCTTCCACTTTGGGTCTGTATCAGGTGGGTTTTCAATTAAAATTAATACTTCATTCTCTGACAAATTTTGAGCAAAACGATACTGATGTCCCTCGGGGCCCCCAATAGTCGCCTCTAGATCTATAACCAGTCTTAAAGGCTAAGCAGGCTCCTAGAAGGGTAGGAAGTATAGTCCCTAAGGAGGTGTGCTGCACCACTAAAGAGCTTACTGAGTTTGCTCATCCGTTCAAGCAGTCGGGAATATGTGTAGGAATGGATTTTCAGGGTGTGGGATAATGGTGAAAGGAACACAGAACTGAATAAGGCTGAGTTTGTTGAAATGGACCCTCTGAGTGGAGATCTAGGTTCGCTACAGAAACTCGCAGTTAAAATAAAAAAGTGTCCACAGTTTGCTTGAAAGGTTGGTTGAAGCATTTGTCAAAAGATGGCCTAGGAGCAGGAAGGTCCTTGTGCCCACAGATCACTGGGGAAACCAGAAATATTAATCACACAGATGTCTCCTCAAAGAAGGGGTGAATACCTGCTTTCCATGAAGAAGGCTGGGAGTGGATACTGTTATGACTTGGCGACCTTTGCTATCTGTAGAACCAGACCTCACCCAAAGTCCTCAGGATGTTTACCTAGACTCTCCCTCCTTAGACCTTTTTTGGTTTGTTTGGTTTTGGTTTTTCAGGACAGGCTTTTCTCTGTGTAGCCTTAACTATCCTGGAACACACTCTGTAGACCAGGCTCAAACTCACAGAGATCCGCCTGCCTCTGCCTCCCAGAGTGCTGGGATTAAAGATGTGCCACCACTGCCCTGTTAGCTCTGTTTATCAGTCAATAGAACTCATCCTTAGGGGAGATGTCACAGGTCCTTTAAAGCCTGCTGACCTCTATATAGGCTATCTGGGTCAGAGACTGAACTGAGTTTTCCTTCAAGGTTTTTTCTCTGCAGGCCTTGACACTTGCAGGGACCCCCATAGCATACTGAAAAGGAGTTGGAGTTGCCTCATATCCCTTGGTTTAGTGTTGACAAAGGGTTTTTAAGGTTCAGGGAAATTGCAGTGCTGAAGTGAGTATGTTGTGTAAAACAATCCTCCACATGGGAAGGCCTAGAAGACATGCCCTTCACTAATCCTGTAAGACACAAAATGGTGAGGGGCACCAGCACATTTAAAGAGATCTGCTGTCTCCCTTCTCCTTGTGGCTGGGAATGCTGCTGCTCAGTTGGATGAATTAAATGCAATCAGTAGATTTGCCAGCTGATCTGTCTTTAATCCCAGCACTTGGGAGGCAGACAGATCTCTGAGTTTGAGGCCAGAACTCAGAGATGTACAGAGCAAGACCCAGGACAGCCAGAGCTACACAAAGAAACCCTGTCTTAAAAAAAGTTCTGTGGCAGGGGACAGGTGGCAGCACCAAAGGCAAGGTGGGCATAGTTACTGTGCTGAGCAGCAGCACAGACTGACCATAACTGTCTGACCGACCATAACTGTCCAACCATAACTGTCTGACCTGTACGGTCAGCACAGGCCAAGTGGGTTCTCTTGGGGCATGATTTGTGTGGATCTGTGGTACCAGCTAATCAGTTATGGTGTTTCCGAGCATTAAATAGATAAGAAACCAGAATGTTTGTTTGATCTGCACAGATGGGAAACTTCTCAAATAAATGAAAGTAAAGCTACGTTGGGTCGTGGCCAAACGGATTCTCCACCTGTGGACCAATTTCCAGAGTGAAGGGGATGGCCAGGTTCTTCCGTGGAAGGATCTTGATAAAATGCCTGAAAGTTTTACTGTTAGCCTTTCTCATTCCTTCCCAGAAGGTACTGCAGCCTTTGACAAGGGTAACTATTAGACTCTCCAGGACCTACTGGTACTGGTTCTGAACTGACACTGATTCCAGTAGATCCCAAGAAACACTGTGGCCCTCCAGTTAAAGAACGGGCTTATGGAGGTCAGGTGGTTAGTAGAGTTTTGATTAAAGTCCAACTCACAGTAGTCCAATGGGTCCCTAAACTCATCTTGTGGTTATTTCCCCAGTCCCTGATTGTATAACTGGGATAGATAGAAGTCGGCAGAATTTTCCCACTGGTTCCCTGATGTGTGGAGTATGGGCTATCATGGTTGGAAAGGCTGAATGGAAGCCTTTAGCGTTGCCTCTGCCAAGAAAAATAGCGAATTAAAAACAGCACCACATCCCTGGAGGAACTGCAGAAATGAGTGCCATCAAGGACTTGAAAGATGCAGGAGTGGTGGGTGGTTCCCACTACATCTCCCTTTAACTCTCCTATCTGGCCAGTGTAGAATGACAGATGGATTGTCAAGAATGACAGTTGGTTATGGAAAGCTCAATACTGACTCCAGCTGCAGCTGCTGGACAAGATGTGGTGTCCTTACTTGGGCAGATTAACACATCTAATACATGGTTTGCAGCTGTTGATTCAGCAAATGCCTTGTTCTTGGTACCCATCCGTAAAGACCACCAGAAGCAGTTTGGCCAGGCCAGCAGTAAACCTTTGCTGTTTTACCTCAAGGATATATTAACTCTCCAGCCCTGTGTCATAACTTAGAAGGGGTCTTGACCATTTGTCTCTTCCACAAAATATCACATGGATGCACTATATTGATGACATTATGCCGATTGGACCAAGCAAACTGGAGGTAGCAACCACTTTGGACTCGTTGGTAACGCATATGCACATCAGAGGAGGGGAAGTGATCCAACCAAAAGTCAAGGGCCTACCTCCATGAAGTTCTTAGGAGTCTAGTGGGGGAGCACATGTGGAGGTACTCCTAAATATAGAATAAGTAAATGCTCATCAGAAGGTGGCTTCAGCTGAGGAGGAATTACAGTAATCATTTAGATAGGACGGCCCATTTTGTGGACAGTCGGCCTCTTTGCCCAGCCATTCCTGTCATTGCTCTATGGGCCATGAACAAAGTGGCCATGGTGGCACAGATAGGGGTTATGCATGGGCTCAGTAACATGGACTTCTACTCACCAAGACTGACCTGGCTGCAGCTGCTGCTGAGTGCCAGATCTGCCAACAGCAGAGACCAACAACATGCGTAGTGAAATTTTGTGTGTGAGCTAACAAAGTTTGCCTGAAGATCAGAGTGCAAAACTAAGCTACCAGTTAGCCATAGGGCCAGGCAGTGGTGGCACACACCTTTAATCCCAGCACTCAGGAGATGGAGATTTATCTCTGTGAGTTCAAGGCCACCCTGGGCCACACTGAATCTATCTGAATATATCTAAAAGAGAAACAGCTCACGCAAAGGTGATCTCAGCACTTTGGGATCACATGGCTTTAATCCCAGCATTGGGAGGTGGAGACAGGAGTGATATGGCTAGGTAGAATGTAATTTAGGTTCTCTGGTAGCAGGGAGGAACAGTTTCTGTGAACTGAACCTCAAACCTCTCTCTATTCAGAAGCACATGTACTGATTATACACAAAGGCTGTGTTTGGGGTACAACAAGTTCCTTACACCAAAGCCCTTTTCATCTATATGTTCTCTGAAGGAAATCTTCACACCCTACAACCTTTAGTCCTTACTGTGTACTGTTTGCAGTCCTCAATAATGCAAGACCTCCAAGTGTGCCTGCATAGTCTTGTGACCAAAGTCGTGCAACGGATGGAAAACTCCCTCAGAAAACAATTCTTTAAATCATGGAACACACTGTTCTCTACTGATCTCTTCAATGTCTAGGTACCTTCAACAATCATTAATACATTCAACTGTTACCCTAGATACAGTGAGAAACAACTGTTACATTCTAATGTTTCGTCTAGATACAATGATTCTACTAGATTCCCACTACAACCTCCTAGCCACTTTGAGCTTCTGATGCCCTTAAGTCAACAGGTTAAGACAGGAATAACAGTGTTAGGATGAATGATTGACCCAGATTACCATGGGGATATTGGGTTGCTTCTCCACAGTGGAGATAATAAAGATTATGTCTGGAGTGCAGTAGAGGAAGACACCACATGTCACCCATGGGTTTCCAAATGCGCGCGTGCGCGCACACACACACACACAGACACACCTATACATGTGAAAACACATTTACACTACACATACATACACAAAGATATAAAAGATACATATGCACATTTCTTTCTGTATGCCGAGAGAGAAGCAGAGCATAAATGATAAACACATTGATCACCGCTCACGGCTCCCTTCATCCTATATCTTGTTTTGTTCTTCTTGGCCCTTGTGCTGGTTTCCTTGAACACTTTCCTATCTGCCCAAGTACCCATTCAAGTCACATGTGTTCCAATAAGGAGTCCAAATGCACCTGCACTTCCTCCCACCCACTTCCTAAATGCACCTGGCTTTCCCCCACCCACTTCCTAAATGCGCCTGCACTTTGTCTCACCATGGCTTTTCCCTTTCCTGGGCTCCCAGTGCTGATACATTTTTAAATTAAGGGAGTCTCTCTTGTCTTTCCTCTCCCTTGCTTGTCAGCAGCCCTCTCCAGGTTGGTACCTGTTACAGCTCTGAAGGGAAAGGCATCCTGGCAGTCAGGAGCCAAGGAATACCACAAAGTCACAACAAACCTCACACAATAGATTTATCGGGAAAGACACGAGGGTAGCTGCTTCTGCTCAGAAGAAAAGCAGCAAAGAACTGAGTGGGAGGCAGGCAGTATACAGGATGTCTTGAGGGCAGAGTTCTCAAGAGTGGCAATTTCCAGGGTAGGGATTGGTGTGCTTTCAAGTCCTGAGCTTGGGCTTTCTACTCTGTAGGGCAGAATTTGGCAGTCTGAATCTCAAGGGGCTGGGTTCTGTGGGCAGAGCCTGCAGTTGGAGGTCCTCAGGGGCAGGGCCTGGTCACTCCGATGCCTTGAGGGTCTTACATTCCCCCCCCCCTTTTATGTTTATTGATAAACAATCGGGTCAGGAAGTCTTATCTTTAGAAGACTTCTTGCTGAAAGGGGACATCGAAGTCCTTGGAGCTTGATCTTCACCACCACTGGATATAATCAGGAGTTACAGGCCTCTGACTCCATATCTAGCAGCCTGTGATCCTGTAATAGTAACTGACTAAAAATTATGATTAGAGGGCTGGAGAAATGGCTCAGCGGTTAAGAGTATTGCCTGCTCTTCCAAAGGTACTGAGTTCGATTCCCAGCAACCACATGGTGGCTCGCAACCATCTGTAATGAGGTCTGGTGCCCTCTTCTGGCCTGTAGGCATACACACAAACAGAATATTGTATACATTATAAATAAATATTTGAAAAAAAATTATGATTAGAAATCTTTTGGATCTGTTGTTAAAGAAACCTAAACAAGAAGCTTAAATATTAAACAAGAAGTTTAAAAACAACTTTAATATTATCCACACTCAAAAGATAGTGAATCTCTGCTAAACTGAATCTGGTGGCCAGAAATCCCAGAGATGAATTATGAACCCTCGCCATCAAAGCAGCCATGGCAAGCTGCATTAGTGACAGTGACTGGCAGCTGGCAGTGGCAGAGAAACCAAAAATAAAACCTATAAACACAGAACACAAAAGTTCACATGCTCAAAGGAGACCAGTCAGAAACAAAACTTGTAGGGGCCACCATTGTTCTCCCTCATCAAGTGAGCCTAATCCATTTCTGTCCAGACTCCCGCATTTGCCACAAGACTTAAGAGTACAATAAAAAACACCCATCTATGGGCTGGGGAGATGGCTCAGTGGTTAAGAGCACTGGCTGCTCTTCCAGAGGTCCTGAGTTCAATTCCCAGCAACCACATGGTGGCTCACAACCACCTGTAATGAGATCTGGCACCCTCTGACCTGCAGGCATACATGGAGGCAGAATGTTGTATACATAATAAATAAATAAATCTTTAAAAAAAAAAAAACCCGCCGGGCGGTGGTGGCGCACGCCTTTAATCCCAGCACTCGGGAGGCAGAGGCAGGCGGATCTCTGTGAGTTCGAGACCAGCCTGGTCTACAGAGCTAGTTCCAGGACAGGCTCCAAAGCCACAGAGAAACCCTGTCTCGAAAAAACCAAAAAAAAAAAAAAAACCATCTAGACAGACAAAACTTTCTAAGCAACCTGGAGAGGAAGCAAGGGAGGAGGAGATGGAGATGCCCTATACATACAAGACTTGGAGCAAGTAGGGTGAGCTTCAGCCAAGACAAGGCCATGGGACTTCCAACCTTGAAGCTGAGGACAATGTGCATGCAAACCCTTCTGTTGTTACTGCAGAATCAAAGCTCATAGCTGCAGGGTCATCAGAAGTTCATAGGGCATCACATAGTGTCGTAAGGGGTCGCTGTTTGTTCCTGGCTGCTCAGTAGTGCAGACCCAAAATGAGAACACAGGAATTATATTTAATTTAAATAAATTACTGCTTGGCCCAGTAATTACTCTAGCTTCTTATTGACTAACTCTTACATCTTTTTTTTAAAAAGATTTATTTTTTTATGTATACAGTATTCTGCCTGCATATATGCTTGCATGCCAGAAGAGGGCACCAGATCTCATTACTGATGGTTGTGAGCCACCATGTGGTTGTTGGGAATTGAACTCAGTACCTTTGGAAGAACAAGCTCTTAACCACTGAGCCATCTCTCCAGCCATCTCTCTCCAGCTATCTCTCCAGCCCTAACTCTTACATCTTAATTTAACCCATTTCTATTAATCTGTGCATCACTACGAGGTCATGGCCTACCGGCAAAGTTTCAGTGTGTCTGTCTCCGGCAGTGGCTCCATGGCTTCTCCCTGATTCTGCCTTCTTTCCACCAGCATTCAGCTCAGTTTTTCCCGCCTAAATAAGTTCTACCTTACTATAGGTCCAGAGCAGTTTCTTCATTCACCAATGGTATTCACAGCATACAGAGGGGAATCCCGCATCAACATAGGGACCTGATCATCAGCGGAAACACGGAAACTCTGCCTCTTGCTCCTTCTGTGATAGAAACAAGTCGGTTCTCACGATCACTTAACAGAGGTGGAGAGTCTAAGAGACGAAAAGACGGACATACTGGATAACTAGCCCCATCCTAACCTCCAGTGTTTCTCATTGCTGTCTAGAGTTGAGAAGGAACCACAATACAGGCAGATGGAAAACAGTGGTGAGCCATGGGTGACCCTCAGGATATCAGAGGTAGGCCATCCAGACACATGAAGACGACCAAATCAGATGAATTAAGAGGACAAGAAATGGAATCCCTGAAGCTTGGGGCATATCTCAAAAATCATTTTGTTACAACACTGGACACATAGATACACACACACACACATACCCATGGCCTAATGCAAAATAACATATATTCTGCTTGTACGCCACTGGTTTTCCCAGCAAGGGTTTATAAACTAGAGGTACAATAAATAAAAGCGCTGTAAGATTCACATTTCCAAACTATCCACACAGAGTTCCCAGGAGGAGGGGTTAGTGCAGGATGGGAAGGTCGTGAGATGCCCCAGCTAAGCAGATCATGCTGCAGCACACAGCTCCAACAGGCTGCCAAAGTGCAGTGGTCCCCGAGTGCTGCACGACCCTGAAGTCGTCATCTCTCCGAGAACTGACACAGGAGGGACAGGAAGCGCCCTGTAAGGGTCTTCTAAATCTGGATTCCACTGCACGACCAGTAGGAAGAATCAACAAACTTGATCCTGGAAAGAGTCTGCGCAGCTCCCCATGGCCAATTTTAGGGGTGGTCTCCTTCAACTGGTTCATCTGGACTTCCATAAGTGCCCAACGCAGGCTAAACTTGCTGATCACCAGAGCAGTGGGGTGTCCATCAGGGCTCATCCCTGTTGTCCTGGTGACATAAGAGGCATCTTTCCTAATTAAGGACTCCTGGCACCCCAGATGGGAGGCAGGGGTCACTAGTGCACGTTACTATAGGATTTATCACGGCTGCCCATCAGGCGCGATCAAAATACAGAGGGTACGCACCCCACTCTCTCAACCCCTAGTTATAGACACGGTAGGAGAAGTAGCCCAACATTCAAAGGTTCTTTCCTCCCTAGCATCTCCCCTCTTGGACCTCTGTTCTTATGGTCACTCCATCTCTTGTTTCAGACCTTAACCTCCGCATATCAACTCCTAAATATCACCCTGCCTGACCGCTTTGGAGAGCCCCGGTAGGGTCTCCCTCCTGGGTCAAACTCACACGACCACCATTCCTAACCTTACCCACTGAACTATTAGACTGTCACCTCGCTGCTCACTAAGTGCTCTGAGCTGGAGGGTTGCGGCACAGAGCCAGCGCTACAAGCTGCTTTAAGATCCTGAGCAAATCCATAATCTCTTTTGAATCTGTTCTTCCTGCGCATGGTTTCTCCCCTTCTGTCCTCTCTCCTAGCAGAGTCCTCTGCATCTATCGTGTTTGGCCGATACTTGTTCAGACGTGTCAGTGGGTCCCTCCTGGGATCCTGCGGAGGACAAGGGCGGCCTTTCCTGGAACCGTTAGGTCGAAGAAGGAAGCGTGGCCACACGACTGGACTGAGGACGAGACAGGGCCTCCGGGAGAGTCTGAGAGCCGCGGTCAGGTTCAGTGCTCCTGGTTCTCCTCTTCCTTGACTACCTGGAAGGAAGTTTCTCTCCAAAATCGTTTCTCATATCTCTGCCTACACGCCGCCTTGTGTACCAGGATCTGCGATCCCTGAAGACACTGCGTGGTTTAAGCACTCCTCTTACAGGAAGTGTACGGCTGAGGCTTGTGGGCGGGGCTCGAGTGTAGCTCACCAGGCCGAAGGAGAGTATGGAGGGTGGGGGGCGTGAGTGGGTGGGTCTCGGGCTTTGCTCCGCCCCAGAGACCAGCTTTGCCCAGCTCCACCCCTTGTAGGGTAGCAGTGAGCTCCGGGGAGCTGTACTGTTTCTGTTTTCCGGGTTGGGACGTGTTCTTTTCTCCGTCCTAACGCCTGTCAGCCCAAAGGGAGTGATTCTGTACCTCCAGGGACAGCCTCACTGAGCCCTACTCTGCCCCACCCGGTCCTCGCACGGCACCCACCGCAGCAGCCAAGGAGGAGATCCGGGAGCCAGTCCAAGTGGGCCAAAGTGCAGGTGCGCATCTCAGTCCCAGCCCCCTGGAATTGACTCCACCTTGGACCGGCGGGGTTTGCTCTTGGACTTAGGTCTTAGAAGCAGTTCTGTCCAGCTTGAGCCCGAGGCTAGTGTGGCGGGAAGTGGAGAGCTTGGTAGGGAAACTAATGTCCCAGAGGGCAAGAGAGGGAACAAGTTTGTAGGAAAAATAGAGCACGCGGAACCCTAGCCCCCTAGGACCCGAGACCTGCAATTTCCGGTCCACCACGCTCTGTGGCCTGTAGCATCATCCCAGCTTCCGCTAACCCTTTGGCGGTGGAGAAACACCAGGCACCAGATCTTTGAGTGGAAAATGCAGAAGTGCTTTCTGCTGTATCCTACAGAATCCAGGCCTCGCCTCTCCCAGGTGACCAGAAATTGTTTTGTTTATAAACAGAGACAGGGTTTCTCTGCCATTGGAGCCTGTCCTGGAACTCGCACTGTAGACCAGGCTGGCCTGGAACTCACAGAGATCCGCCTGCCTCTGCCTCCTGAGTTTTGGGATTAAAGGCGTGCGCCACCACTGCCCAGTGGCTGGGAATTGTTTTAGGAAAAATTCCAAGAACTACAGTCACTGAGGATGCTGTCCCAATCTGATCCTAGGTGGCCCTTTACTTACTTTTGCTGATGATGAGTCAACCTAAGGACAGACCACTCACTGCCTGGAGTGACATCCTAGCTGCCACTGAGTACTGAGATATGGTTCCTTAGCCCGAGGTCAGCTGATGAGGAATCTAATTGGAGCCTTTCTTTACAGGAGTTGGTAGCTCAAGAGAGGCGGGTTCCAAGCCTGACAGACCTGGGAGGGAAGTGCCTGATTGGCCAAGGTCCTTGGGGTCGCTGAAGGTGCCTGGCTTCTGTACAGCACCCAGCGATGGCCCGCCAAAGACTGGCCCTGGGCCTGGCATTCTGCCTGCTTGCTAGCACAAGTCTCTGGCTCCTGTGGTGAGTTACGGTTTGGAGTCTACTCCCTCCCGCTGCATGTCACCCCTAAACCTTGAATACGCATACAGTTTTCCAGGTTCCATCAACCTTTCGAGAGTCAGAATCCTCCAGCCCCAGTTGGACTACCTAGTATTGGCTTCTGTGTTTTGCCTTGATTTGACTTCCTCGCCTTCCTTTAACTTGCCACGTTTTCTGCCTAGACTGTCCTTCAAGTGATGTTGATAAGGAACCCTGTTCATGCTCCTAAAGTCACCCCTGTTGGTCTTGTGGGGCGCTACTGGCACTGCATGTCTCCTATTTGTGTGTGGGACCTAGTGTCAAGGACATAAGCCACGAGTGGATAGCCATACAGACAAACAGCTACACACTAGGCCCTGTGCCGGATTCAGGTGTCCTCTGCCGCCAACACAGAGTGACAGGGCTTCCTTCCAACCGCACCACTGGTGACCTTTGCTCCTGATAAAGTGCACCAAATCTGCCCCTGAGGCAGAGCATCATTGATGGGTACTTTTTCTTTCTAGGGGATTTGCCAGGGACTGGCTGCTGGTCTCCTATGTGCCTTTTTACCTCCCCTGCCGAGACTCGTAAGTATGGGGCTAGAGGATTTGGGGGCAGTGTGAGCTGAGTGTATTTGGAGAAACAGGAAAGCTTTTAGGATGACATCGTCTGAGATTTCATTCAGCCTTCAAGCCTCCTTCTGCCCTCAGTGCTTGCACAGCTATGGGTCTTGCTTCTTGCCTGCTGTGCCTGTTAGATGGGATGGTAGAGATGCCTCTCCTGGCTGCTACGTATGCTAGTGTCCTAGTGCACAGAAGGTGGTCAATAAACAGCCCTGTTAGGAAGGAACCTCTTGCTTCATTTGTGTGGATGCAGGAAACCTAGTACCACTGGGCTAAAGCCTTCCATACATGGTGAATGTATTTGACAGCTAAACGTGAAAAGATGGACCTCGTGAACTTTTGTGTTTTATAGCACCTAAAGAAGACCAGGCTGGCCTTGAACTCAAAGATCTGCCTGCCTCTGCCTCCTGAGTGCTGGGATTAAAGATGTGCGCCACCACCTGGCTTAACACATTTTATCAAAAACAAAATATAGTAGTATTTTAGTCCTTATTCAGATGTTTATAACAGGATACCACAGTTCTGGCCCAAAGTCAAGGAGCTACATGTGCTGAATTTGTTGGCGACTATCTTGCTGGCAAGGTCCCAGGGCAGCACAGGGTGAGAGGCAGAATGTATTTCTGTGTATATTTTTTGGTCTCTTTGTCTTAATACCTACCTGTCCTCGAACTCTCTAAGTCAACCAGGCTAACCTTAAATTTATAGAGATCTGGCCTCCTGAGTGCTTGGGTTAAAGGTATGTACTACCAAACCTGGCTTTTATTATTAAAATTATATTTATTTATTTTTGGTTTGGTTTGGTTTTCGAGATAGGGTTTCTTTGTGTAGTCCTAGCTGTCCTGGAACCCACTCTGTAGACCATCCTGGCCTCAAACTCACAGAGATTCACCTGCCTCTGCCTCCTGAGTGCTGGGATTAAAGGAATATGCCACCACTGCCAAACTTATTATTTTTAATGTGTATGGGTGCTCTGCCTACATGTATATTTATGCACCATGTACTTGGTGCCCTCAGAGGCCAGAAAAGAGTATCAGATCCCCTGAGACTGGAGTTGCAAGTGGTTGTGAACCACCGTGTATCTATTGTATATACTGGGACCTGAACCCAGGTCCTCTGGAAGAACAGCCCTCTCTCCAGTTCCTATACAGGGCCTTATGTAGCTAGAGTGTCTGTCTTAGTCACTGTTTTGCTGCTAGGAAGAGACACCATGACCAAGGCAACCTTAAAGTATGAAATGGGGGGCTTGTTTACAATTTTGTAAGTTAGTCCATTATCATCATGGTGGGGAGCTTGGCAGAACGCAAGTAGACATCTACGTACTGATCTGCAGAAAGAGAGACTGGGCCTGGCATGGGATTTAGGAACCCCAAACCCACCCCCACTGACATACTTCCTCCAACAAGGCCACACTTACATAACCCCAAGAGGGACCATTCTTATTCAAACCACCACAGTGTTCTACTTAGGTTTCTATTTATTCCTGTAATGAGACATCATGACCAGCCGTGGTGGTGGCACACACCTTTAATCCCAGCACTCGGGAAGTAGAGGCAGATAGATCTCTGTGAGTTCGAGGCCAGTCTGGTGAACAAAGCAAGTTCCAGGACAGTCAGAGCTGTCACATAGAGAAATCCTGTCTTTAAAAACAATGAGAAACAAAACATCATGACCAAAATCAGCTTGGGGAGGAAAGGGTTTGTTGGCTTATGTGTCCCCATCATAGTCCGTCAGGAAAGGAAAGGCAGGAACTTGGAGTTAGAAATTGAAACAGAGGCCATGGAGGAACCTGTTTACTGGCTTGTTCTTCGGGGCTTACTCAGCCTGCTTGCTTGCTCTTTCTCTTTCTTTCTTTCTTTCTTTCTTTCTTTCTTTCTTTCTTTCTTTTTCTTTCTTCCTTTCTTCATTTTTCTTTCTTTCTTTCTATTTCTTTTTTTCTTTTTTTTTCGTTCTTTTTGTTGTTGTTGTTTTTTTTTTTAAAATATTTATTTATTTATTATGTGTACAGCATTCCTTCCATGTGTGCCCGCAAGCCAGAAGGGGGCGTCAGGTCTCATTATAGATGGCTGTGAGCCACCATGTGGTTGCTGGAAATTGAACTCAGGACCTCTGGAAGAGCAGTCAGTGCTCTTAACCACTGAGCCATCTCTCCAGCCCCCTTTTTTTGGTTTTTCGAGACAGGGTTTCTCTGTGGTTTTGGTTCCTGTCCTGGAACTAGCTCTTTTTTCTTTTTTTTTTTTTTTTTAAGTTTTTCGAGACAGGGTTTCTCTGTGGTTTTGGAGCCTGTCCTGGAACTAGCTCTTGTAGACCAGGCTGGTCTCGAACTCACAGAGATCTACCTGCCTCTGCCTCCCAAGTGCTGGGATTAAAGGCGTGCGCCACCACCGCCCAGCTGGAACTAGCTCTTGTAGACCAGGCTGGTCTCGAACTCACAGAGATTCACCTGCCTCTGCCTCCCAAGTGCTGGGATTAAAGGCGTGCGCCACCACCGCCCAGCTGTTGTTGTTTTTGAGACAGGCTTTCTCTGTGTAGCCCTGGCTGTCCTGGAACTCACTCTGTAGACCAGGCTGACCTTCAATTTAGAGATCCACCTGACTCTGCCTCCTGAGTGCTGGATTTAAAGGCATGCACCACCACTGCTCAGCCTGTTTTCTTAGACCATCCACAACCATCTGCCCAGTGATAAATCAGTCATGAATCAGGAAAAAGCCCCCATAGACTTACCTACAGACCAATCTGATCGAGGCATTCTCTCAACTGAAGTTCCCTGTTCCAAGACGACCCAGGTTGTGTCAAGTTAACTAAAAACCTAAGCACATTGGCTCTGAATTCTGTACGTCTGGGGATGACTTTGAGCTCCTGGTTTTCTTGCCTTCACTCCTGACTGCTGAGATCACAGGCCTGTGCTTCCTTGGCAGGCTCATCTTACCTTTCATTTTTATTGCCTTTAGATGCTTAAAAATATGAAGTTCTTTTTTGATGAGTGTGTGCAAGGCTCTAGGCCAACCCCTTGGCCTCCTGTGCGGTAGACAGGCTATCTTCCCCTGAACTACACTCCCCGTTTCTGCTTCTATATTCTTGTGTGTTATTCCCCAGTGGAGCAAGAGCATGTCTGGACTTGTGGGAAAAATGAAATCACTGTCAGGCTGCACAGAATGCTGGGTCCTGGTGTGGCATCCTCTTCCTGATTCTGATCGCCTCCTCGGAACCCCTGTATTTTCTGAACAGGGACTCGGTAACAGAGTTTAGAGAGTAGCAATTAAAGAGTAGAGGCGAATCGTGAAGGGACAGATACAATGCAGGTTCCCTCAAGAGCGTTGCGAGAATCTTTCTGGACTAGGCACCCTGACACCAGTGAGAGTGGAAAGGAGAAGATATGCCTCCAGGGGACCGAAGCCAGCACAGCTCCTGAAAAGCTTCCATCCCGGACCCAGTGTGTAGTCTCCTTTTATACTCTAAAACCGTAAGGCAGGGCGGGCAAGCAAGTAAGATTTTGCAGAAGCATATGTGACAATCAGCAGGTGGTTAAGGGCAATGACTCATTGTTCTGGTTATTTCTCCAGGTCATTCAGGTAGCTATCCAGGTAGCGAGTGAGGTCACGCTCGGCAAATAGGCAGTACAGGCAGTGCTTTAAGTAAATCCCTACATCCACAAATCTGTATCTCATAATTGGTCTTTTCTACCTTATTTTACTTCAAGAGGAGGTACCAAATTCATAGAGATGGTACCAAATTCATAGAGGCAGGAACAGGGCAGGCCTGTTTGCTGGACCTGATTTTAGACTGACAAAGAAAACATCCTTGCCGGGCAGTGGTGGCGCATGCCTTCAATCCCAGTACTCAGGAAGCAGAGGTAGGAGGATCTCTGTGAGTCCAAGGCCAGCCTAGTCTACAGAGTGAGTTCCAGGACAGGTTCTAAAACTATAGAGAAACCTGTCTTGAAAAAAAAAGGAAAGGAAGGAAGGAAGGGGAAGGGAAAAGAAAGGAAGGAAGGAGAGAGAGAGAAAGAGAGAGAGAAAGCTAGTTCTTGGCACAGGTAATAGTGATGACTGCAACGTTGCCAGTGAGCTGTGCACTTGCGAATGATTGACATAGGACCCGTGAGAGGCTCAGTCAGTAAAGCACTTTCCTTGCAAGTTCGGTCTCCAGAGCTTTTAAAAACAGTGAGTATGATGGTGTGGACTCCCTTATAGTCCCCATGCCGAGGAGGTGGAACCAGGTAGATCGCTAGGGCAGCTGCTAGCCAGCCTAACCTATTAGGCAGGTTCCAAGCCAGCAAGAGACCTTGTCTCAAGGAAAAGGTAAGGGAACCCTCCCTCAAGCCCACATGCATCATCTCAGGTGTTTTCCTTCTCCCCAAGTGCCTCTCTTTCTCTTAACCTTCATGTTTAAGCGTGTATTAAAATATCCTGAACAAATGCCACTCTCCGTCTTTGTCACCAGCAACATGAAGCTGCAGTTCAGGCAGGAGAAGTTGTTCCAGCCCATGACACAGTAAGTCTACCGTTTCTCCCTAGATTCTGGCCCCAGGAGCGGGGACTGCCTTCCCTTCCTCACACTGACCCTTCCTGATTACAGGTTCCAGTACCCTCAGCCTAAACTGCTAGAACACAGGTAGGTGTCAGGGAATGGCCTGGTAGCGGCAGGGAGGGGAGCCAGAGAGAGACAATGAGGCCAGAGGGTGGTGGCGGTACCGATAGTAAAGGGGACCTGGGTGCCAGAGCGTCGGGGAACTGAGCTCCACCTGCCACGCAATGACTGCATGACCCTAGGCAGTTGGCTGTCTGCTCTGAGCTTTACCTTTTGTGGAGATCATAATATTACCTACTTTATAGGAGGTTGGAGCAGTAGACAGGGGTACTGTGACATATGCTTGTCCCCAGTGGCTTAGGCTGTCACCCTCTGGGCACCCCCTGGTCTGCAGTGGGAGTGCTCTAGAATAATGGTTCTCAACCTTCCTATCGCTGAGACCCTTTACTACAGTTCCTCATGTTGTGGTGACCTCCAATCGTAAAATTATTTTGTTGCTACTTCATAACTGTAATTTTGCTACTGTTAAGGATTGTAATATAAATATCCGATATGCAGCCCCCAACCCCAAAGGGGTAACGATTCACGGTTGAGAACCGCTGCTTTAGACACACTGTCCATGCCAACTCCTAGACTTCCCAGCCCTAGCAGGAGATAACTGTTATTATCCCCACTTTCGCATGGGGAAACTGAGGCTCAGTAACTGGGCCAAGAGCTACCTAAGCATCTGAACAGGGAGGCTTCCATGGCCTGAGCCTCCCCCATGCCAGATCCACAGAGCTACTGACGCTTACCCCCTGGTTGGCACCCATCATCTCCGAGGGAACCTTCAGCCCAGAGCTTCTGCAGAATATGTACCAGCCGTTGAACCTGACCATCGGAGTCACCGTGTTCGCCGTGGGGAAGTGAGTAGTGGGCTAGGCAGGGTTGGGGCTGGGTGTCCTTGAGCCACTGGGGTTTGTGGTCTAGAGAGGCCAGTGTGGCCGAGTGCGGGGCAGTGATGTGGGGGAGCTTTCTGATGTAGGGCCTTACCTGCCATGGAGAGGGAGGCGCGAGAAGCCTGGGTGAGGAATAGTGGAATATGGGAAGGAGACTTTGTCCTCCCTGTCTCTCCTGGTCCCTACCTTGCCTTCCCTTTTAGTCCACCCACCCTAGGACTTAACATACTGGCCAGATGACAAGTGGACCTCAGAGGTCAGGTGACCCCTAAGGATGGAGCCATGTCATCCACTGTGCTGTATGTCCCCAGCGTCTGTCACCCACCTTCCCTGGATTCTGTCCCATTTGCTTCTCAGTGACTGTCGTCCTCCTGGTGCTCAGAATTTGTGCATGTCAAATGGTCATGTTTCTGAGCAGATTGTTAATGCTAAGATCAAAGATCACGGGAATACCTAACAGTGCTATTTGGGTTTAGTAAATGTCCTTGTCTCTAAGCCCGATGACCTAGGTTTGATCCCCAGAACCCAGTCATGGCGGAAGGAGAGAACTGACTCCTGAAAGTTGCTCTCTGACCTCCAGAGGCACACCGTGGCATGCATGCATGCACAAAAACAATTAATTTTTTTAAATTTTAAAGAAACACAGTAGACACTGGGGAGGACAGCTCAGTTGGTAAAGGGCTTTTCATGCAAACACAACCTGTGTTCTTTTCCCAAAACCCACATAAGAAAGCCAGACTCCAGAGCGCATGCCTATAGTCCCAGCCCCGAGGATACAGATAGGAACATCACTGAGGCTTGCTGCCTGGCCAGCCTTGCCAGATTGCTGAGGTCCAGATTCATTAAGACCCTGTCTCAAAAAAATAAGGTGGCAAGCAACTGAGGAAGATGTTCGACCTCTGGTACACATGTGTGCATAAACACACACACACATACAGACATACAGATGGTTAAGGATCTGTCTCAAATGGTTGTCATCCACTGAGTATTCCTGATTAGAAACACTTGGGCCAGCAGTCTCTCCCAGTATAGATTTTAAAATTTGTTTAGACTTTAATAATTACAAATCTTAATCTAAAACTCTGAAGCAGGGCTTTTCGATGAGGGGTATTCAGCTTTGGCAAGGACTGTGGGAGTTTGACAGATGAGGACACCAAGGTAAGACTTGAATGACTCCTTGAGGTGGAGAACTAGAGTATAGACTCCAGTACTGGGGACCCGGGCAGTGACGGACAGCATCACTATCATCCCCAGTTGACAGAACTGTCATCCCTAGGTACACCTACTTCATTCGACCCTTCCTGGAGTCAGCTGAAGAGTTCTTTATGCGTGGGTACCAAGTACACTACTACCTCTTCACCCATGACCCTGCAGCCGTTCCCAGAGTCCTCCTGGGCCCTGGGCGCCTCCTCAGCATCATCCCCATCCAGGGTCACTCCCGGTGGGAGGAGATCTCCATGCGCCGGATGGAGACCATCAGCAAACACATTGCCGAGAGGGCTCACAAAGAGGTGGATTACCTCTTCTGTCTCGATGTGGATATGGTCTTCCGTAACCCATGGGGCCCCGAGACTTTGGGAGATCTAGTGGCTGCCATTCACCCAGGCTATTTCGCTGTACCTCGCCAGCAGTTCCCTTATGAACGCAGGCGAGTTTCCGCCGCCTTTGTGGCAGACAGTGAGGGGGACTTCTATTATGGTGGGGCAGTCTTTGGGGGACGAGTGGCCCGGGTGTATGAGTTTACCAGGGGCTGCCACATGGCCATCCTGGCGGACAAAGCCAACGGCATAATGGCAGCCTGGCAGGAGGAGAGCCACCTGAACCGCCGTTTCATCTGGCACAAGCCATCTACAGTGCTGTCTCCAGAGTACCTCTGGGATGACAGGAAGCCCCAGCCCCCGAGCCTGAAGCTGATCCGATTCTCCACGGTGAAAAAGGATACCAACTGGCTGAGGAGCTGACAGTGGAGCTGAGACCCTCCCAAAGCCCAGCCCTGCCCACCTCAGTCTACCGGGGGAGTTCAACCAGGAAGATGGCTGGAGAGGAAGTGTAAACTGTGAGGGGTTGTGCACCCACAGTCATACATTGTTCCAATACCAGTGGTTGGACAAGAGGGAGACAGGGCCTGGCAGGCCTCACAGCTACCCGAGGCATGGATGTGTCCTTCCAGGACTGGCCCTGGCATCCAGCCCTATTCGAAGTGCCCAGTGGCCTGCTTCTGCCCTCACTGTTACATGCTGCTTTTGAGTTTTGTTTTAATCTGCAGTCTTGGGGATCAAACAGGGGCCATGCACGCTGAAGGGAAGTGCTCCTCCCCTGAGCCCCGGCCTGCTGCCTTGAATCTGCACTGTGATATCCTCATCCCGAGTACCATGCTGTTCCCCCAGCCACATGTGTTCTTCACTCCAGATCCCAGAGCTAGCTCTGAAGCGGACGAGGCTTAGGTTCCTTCTGGTCACCTGTATCCCATGAGGTACCTCACTCTCAGGGACTAGATGTCTGTCTGTGGTAGCTTCCAATAAAGATGGTGTGATCTAGATCCTGATCAGATCTAGTCCATGTGGCAGCACAGTGGACTATTTTGCCAGTCAGGATAGTTCTGGGGGACACAAGTGGACTGGATTTCAAACAGTTCATGTTGGGAGAGGGTTGGTTAATGGTTATTCCGGGAGACTGAGCCAAAGCTGGCTGCTTCCACAGACCTTGTTCATCCCAGTTCTGGGAGCCTGGGTGAGGTGGAGTCCTGTGGACAGATGTGCCACACCTAGAGAGCAGCGGTGCTTCTCAGCTCCATTGTCCCTTTAGTCCCTGCACATATAGGAGGTGTGCTTGTGGTCCCCTCTGTATCCATGACCACTATGCCTGTGGGAAGCCACTGGTGGGTATGGGGCTTCAGGATGGTGGGATGAATAGGCCAGGTTCAGAGGGTGTTAACAGCCTGGGTCCAGAGGACGCTCAGAGGCCCATAGAGGCTAGGCAGAGATGCAATTAGACGCTAGTTGAGAGCTTGGTGGCCTAATGCGCTCTTCCCTAGGCAGCAGTATCTTCTCCATGGAAGGAAGCAACATGGTTGGCTGGGGTACACTCCGAAGTCATGCAGGCACCCCATAACCCACCCATCCCCTGCAAAGCTGGAGGCCATCTTGAGCCTGTTTTTCTTTCTTTCTTTTCTTTTTTTTTGAGTTTATTATTTATTATGCATACAATGTTCTGCCAGCATACCTGCCTGCAGGCCAGCAGAGGGTACCATATTTCATTATAGATGGTTGTGAGCCATCATGTGGTTGCTGGGAATTGAACTCAGGACCGCTGAAAGAGCAGCCTGTGCTCTTAACTGCTGAGCCATCTCTCCAGCCCCCTTGAGCCTGTTTTTCTATACTTTGTTATTGATCTGCCAAGCAGAAGAACCCCTAGGGCTTCTAGACAGTGAAGCTGTAATAGACCCTCGCCTCTGTCTTTGGTGGTGAGCATCTGCCTGAGGCTGCCAGGCATCAGAATGGTCCTGAAGCAGAGCTGTGGGAAGAGGGCAGGCTCTACCTTCAAGGAATTGCTCTTTGAAGCAGGGGGTTTTGAACATGGAAGCCAGAGAAGGCCTCTGAAAGACTGAAGCCTGAGGCAGGATTAGCCAGCAGGGGAGGAGATGGTACCTGATCTCTTTCAGCCAACTAAGACCTTCAAGCAATTACTATTCAGGGCATGGTCCCAGACACTAGGTAAGAGACTGAACCCAACTTGTAGAACCAACCACCATCCATGTTGCTTTCTGAACTGGGTTTGGGTGGGAGATGATCCAGATAGGAGCCTGGCCCACTGTCTCTGAGGGTGTCCAGGGACAATCCCCGCAAGGAGCCCTAGACCTTTGTATAGAAGAATCAGATTTGAGGTTTGTGGAGTGATAAGCACACAGTTCCAGGACAGACTGAGGTTCTGTGGGCCAGAAGGTTTAAAATCACACAACATCCTCTTCAGGAAAGGTGAGCAGGCCAAACAGCGGTCGTACGTGCCTTTAATGTCAGCATTTAGGAGGCAGAGGCAGGTGGATCTCTGTGAGTGCAAGGCCAGCCTGGTCTAACCAGAGCTACACAGTGAAACCTTGTTTCAAAACAACAAAAGAAAGGTGAGGAGCTTGGTGATAGTTCAAGGTTAGTAAAGTTCTTGCCAAGTAAGCACAAGTACCTGAGTTCAATACCCTCAATCCATTCATCTTAGTCAGGGTTACTAGTGCTGTGATGAAACACAATGGCCAGATAAATTGGGAAGGAAAGGGTCTATTTGGCTTACACCCCTATGTTACTCCTCATCACTGAAGGAAGTCAGAACAGGAACTCAAGCAGGGCAGGAACCTGGAGGCAGGAGCTGATGCAGGGGCCATGGACGGATGCTGCTTACTTGGCTGTGGTGGTTTAAAATCAAATGGCCCCCAAAGGCACTATTAGGAGATGTGGCCTTGTTGGAGGATGTAGGCTTTGAGATCTCATATATGCTCAAGCCATGCTTAGTGTGACACACAGTCTACTTCCTGTTTCCTGCATATCAACATGTAGCAGCTCCCTTTCCAGCACCATGTCTGCCTGCACACTGCCATGTTCATCAACATGATGATAATGGACTAACTCTGAAAATGTAAGCCACCCCAATTAAACATTTTTCTTTAATAAGAGTTACCGTGGGGCTGGAGAGATGGCTCAGAGGTTAAGAGCACTGGCTGCTCTTCCAAGGTCCTGAGTTCAATTCCCAGCAACCACATGGTGGCTCACAGCCATCTGTAATGAGATCTGGTGTCCTCTTCTGGCCAGCAAGAGTACAGACAGAACACTGTATACATAATAAATCTTAAAAAAAAAAAAAAAAAAAAAGAGTTACTGTGGTCATGGTGTCTCTTCACAGCAATAGAAACCCTAACCAAGACGCTGGCCTTCTCCTCAAGACTTGCTCAGCTTGCTGTCTTGGAGAACACAGGACCAGTAGCCCAGGGATGGCCCTACTCACAATGGGCTGAGCCCTCCTCCACTAGTCACTAATAAATGCCTTACAGGCTTACCTACTACCCAATCTCATATAGGCATTTTCTTAATTGAGGTTCCCTCCTCCCAGGTGATTGTGTCAAGTTGACATAAAACTATCTAGTACACCATGTTTTGCTTTGTTTAAGAAAATGCTGGCCCGCCGGGCGGTGGTGGCGCACGCCTTTAATCCCAGCACTTGGGAGGCAGAGGCAGGCGGATCTCTGTGAGTTCGAGACCAGCCTGGTCTACAGAGCTAGTTCCAGGACAGGCTCCAAAACCACAGAGAAACCCTGTCTCGAAAAACCAAAAAAAAAAAAAAAAAAAAAAAAAAAAAAAAAAAAAAGAGCTAGTTCCAGGACAGCTCCAAAACCACAGAGAAACCCTGTCTCGAAAAACCAAAAAGAAAAAAAAAAAAAAGAAAAAGCTGGCCCATTGCCTGTGGCTGGTGAGTCCATGTCATTAAACCAATAGCATTTCTGGCTGAACTCTAAACACTTAGCCTTATACCCAAAGATAAGTGCAGCCCTCACCCCTCACCAGAGCTGCCTCTTTCTGCAGCGGATAAAGAGCATCACAACTGATCAAAATGCAAAGAACTCGCCATGGGGTGTCCAGCCCCAGTTCCTATATCTAAAACACAACCCCTACACCAAAGGCTCAGGGAACATCACAAAAGAGGGTGTGGAAAGACTGGAAGAGCCAGAAGACCAGGACAGCCTATGGGTGGATGTCCGCTTTGAGACAGTGTCTTTTATGTTTGACAGGGAAGCAGCACCCAGAAAAATATCAACAATATCGTTGCCTAAACGAGACCTCAAAAACAACACCGCCCTACTGACATGCCAACGGAATGGGGGAATTCTCACAGGCTTCACCCCTAGAAAGACAACTAGAGGCAGTTGATGGTTGCTGGGGGAGAGCAAAGCAGGCTTCTTCAGGGACAGACTCCCTGATAAGGTAGCCAGTCTGAGAGGTTGGCTCTAAACACATGACAATATTAGACGAGCCCAGCAGACTGTATTTATAAACTATGTGTGTCTGTGTGTAGAACAATCCATTACAATGAAAGAACAAGCCATGGCTTTGAGGAGTGGGTCGGACATGGGAGGAATTAGAGGAAGAAGAGGGAGGGAGAAAATGTTTTAATACAGTGCTCATATGAAATTCCCCAAAAAGTAAATTTAAAAAAGCCAGGTGTGGTCGAACACATTTGTAATCCTAGCACAGGGAAGCTGGAGACAGCCCTCTGGAACCCACTGGCCATTCAGCCTAGCCTAGTGGGCAAGCTGCAGGCCAGTAAAAAAAAAAAAAAAAAAAAAAAAAGCTATCTTTAAAAAAGGTAGATAGGGGCTGGAGAGATGGCTCAGCGGTTAAGAGCAGTGACTGTTCTTCCGGAGGACCTGAGTTCAATTCCCAGTAACCACATGGTGGCTCACAACCATCTGTAATGAGATCTGGCGCCCTCTGGCCTGCAGGCATCCATGGAGGCAGAATGTTGTATACATAATAAATAAATAAAATCTTTAAAAAAAAAAAAAGGTGGATAGGCCGGGCGGTGGTGGTGCACGCCTTTAATCCCAGCACTCGGGAGGCAGAGGCAGGCAGATCTCTGGGAGTTCGAGGCCAGCTTGATCTATAAGAGCTAGTTCCGGGACAGGCACCAAAGCTAAGAGAAACCCTGTCTCGAAAAACCAATAAATAAATAAATAAATAATATAAAAAAGGTGGATAGTGGGGCTGGAGAGATGGCTCAGTGGTTAAGAGCATTGCCTGCTCTTCCGAAGATTCTGAGTTCAATTCCCAGCAACCACATGGTGGCTCATAACCATCTGTAATGAGGTCTGATGCCCTCTTCTGGCCTGCAGGCATACACACAGACAGAATATTGTATAATAAATAAATAAATAAATAAAATTTGAAAAGGTGGATAGTACGTGGGTATGGCGGTACACGCCTTTAATCCCAGCACATGAGACAGAGGCAGGTGGATCTCTGTGAGTTCAAAGCCAGCCTGAACCCTGTCTCAAAAAACAAAAACAAAAAGCCAGGTGGTGGTGACGCATGCCTTTAATCCCAGCACTCGGGAGGCAGAGGCAGGCTGATCTCTATCAGTTTGAGGCTAGCCTGGTCTACAAGAGCTAGTTCCAGGACAAGCTCCAAAGCTATGGAGAAACCCTGTCCCAAAACAACAACAACAACAACAAACCGAAAGAAAAGAAAAAGTGAATAGCTCCAAGGATAATACCTGAGGCTGCCCTGTGAAGTCCCCTCCCTATTGCCCAAACAGACAAAATGATAAATGCTGACAAAGGTCAACCACAGAGCCCCTACCCCAGGTTCAAACACTATCTCTTTGTGGCCAGCAGCATCCAATATCATGGCTGAGCTTATAGGACCCAGCCACACATCTCTGCCCATGCTGCTCACAGGCCAGGTCTGCCAGTGGACAGGGGGAAATTTCCTGGGAATTGTTCTTCATGGCATATCTTCTGGGAAGCCTGCCTTGATTTCTGCTGCTCTCCTGAGTGGGCGCTTTTCTGTTTTCCCATAAATTCTTACCAGGCAGCACCATTTGCAGTACTTTTAAGACCCCTCCCAAGCACTGCCCCCTAGACAGCAGTCCCCTGGTACCTGACTTCACGGTCTCAGTGACTACATGAGAGGCAGCAGAATGAAAATCTGTCACGGTCCCCCTTGTCCAGCAAGGATGACGCGACCACCGGAGCTCTTCTCACTGCAGTTTATTCCAGGACTTTATTCACAGCTTCCTTCTCTTTCTCTCCTTATCTCTCTCTTCCTCTCTTCCCCGGGCCAACCTCTCCCAGCCCTTAAGTAGGCCTGGGCCGCCAACCTCAGACTGCCAGGTGGGCACTGCCCATAGGTTCACGCATATGCAAGCAGCTGACAGTCATTGCATGATAATAGCATAAGTCAGGCTTTAGCCATAGGAGTTGATTATCACAGAGAGCACTCGCTTTCGGGATCGCGGAGGGCGGGAGCCAGCACCATCAGGTGCGACTCCACGCAGCTCTCTACATTGCCATCAGGTGTGGCTTCACGCAGCTCGCTACAGTTCCCCCTTTTTGTTTTGTAAAGCTACAGGCAAGAGTAGAGGTCTGATCTGTTAAAAATGGAACATGTGCTAGTGTCCGTCCAGGTGTCATTCACCCAGAGAACATTAGACCTGTCTGGTGTCTTTTTACAGAGGTGGGAGTTAGACACCAACCCACATGCAATCAGACTTGCTCTTCTTGAGGTTGATGTATGCTTACCTCAAGTGCAGTGCGCAAGCCTCGCATCCTGTGCTTGCTTCTGTCTCTTTTAAGATAGCCAAACTTGGGGAGACTGTCCTGCTTCAATGACCGTGAAGGCCTGAATGATCATAACTGCATTGCAATGCTGTGAAACCCTTATGTGACAGACGCACCACAGGCAAACCAGGGAGGCAAGCACCATTAAGCCTGCTAGGGCTCCTACTCCCGCCCACTCCTTCAGATGATCCATGGAGTGATCCAGGATAGTCCTTCTGCCAGGCTGGTATCCATGCGTGTGGAGTTCACAGTCGCAATCGTCATCCGAAGCTTTTCCAGTTGTTTTCGAATTCACCAGACCAATTACCTAAAAGATACCTAGACAATTCTTTACAGATTAGCTGCATGGGTTAATCTTTCATACTGAATGCTGGTCACACACAGCCCTGGATGGATAGAAATGTCTGACAGACTAGGGTATGGACTTGCCTCTCTTAACATACCCCAGCTGCCATACCCCCGTGGCACATTCATTCTTGTCAGCTGAGTGCATGGAAGACACCTTCTCCCTCGTGCACCTCTTTGGCTTCCCTAGCAGCTCAGCTGATCCTGCTTCTGCTAAGTGACCATATGTTGCATTCTCATGAGTTGTCTGATCTTACACAGGATTTAAAGATAAATGCCCATGACAACAGGTGTTGAGATTGTCAGCAGTAGGGTTCCCAATCACCATTAGACCCAACCTCCCATTTGGGCTATGGTATTCTACCAACCCTTTGGCTAAAACAGTACACACAAGGTACCTGCTCCTACAATAGGGCAGTCTCTTGATTTAAATTAGCTCTGTCGCAGACTCTTCAGCAGCGTGCAGAGCCTAAAACTGCCATTACCTTTTCCTTGCCCTGCAGCTATGCTGCATTCTCGGGCAGCCCTGTGGGGTCTGTGCTCCAGCTTGTCTCAGCTCCAGCACTTGTTGTTGCGTTTGCTGATACTCTTAGCACTGCTGTGGCATCCGCCAGGCTAGGCACCGACTGCTGAGGCAATGTGCCTTCCACCACAGCCACCTAGCAAAACTCTGCTCCAGCTCTGCTCCAGCTGCCTTTCTGCCCTAGCTGCATTCGTTCTGGGTCCAGACTGGTGCACGGAGTGGAGCGGAACTCAGGAAAGCAGGCTTGCTGCTCTGCAACCATTGAAGGGTCCCCACTTAAAACGTTTTAGGGAATTTGGGCGTTGTCAGTCTGTCTGGCTACTTCCTGCTGAGCGGGGACGTTGCATTCTTACTGCCATTTTCAGCCTCGCTTGGACGCAGGTCACGGCAGCGACTGGGGAGAGGCGGAGACTCTACCTCCCCACCGAGCTGGAAGGTGGAGGTGTGGCAGTGCAGAGCGACCCTGGTTGTGCTGCTTCTACGCCCTGAGGCACACGCTGGGAGTGGCCTAGCGTTCTGGCCTTGTTGGTCCTCAAGGCAGGTCCTGGGTGTTTGCAGGTTCGCAGACCCTCAGCCCTGCTTGGCCTTGGAGCCGCAGCTGCTCACACTCCACTGCAAACTCAGGAGGTCTCGGTAATTCAAACCACATGAATCTAACTCCCTTCCTTAGCATACCTTGTTCAGCAGCAAAATTCATATCTCTACCAAGCTTGTCCCAGGATGACACATTAAGATTGCCAGAGACGGCAAACCAAGGAGCAATTGTGTCACATTCAGTCAAAAACCTTTCCAATGCGCTCCTTAACAGCTCATTAAGAGCCAGAAAAATCAGGTGTGATGTTGAAGCGCCCATTCTAAAATCCCATTCTTTTATTTTCATTTTAAACCGTCCACTTTGGTTGTGGCTCTCACTTTGATCCGTCTGCTATAGTCGCAGCTCTCATTACCCCCACTCTCCCTTCTACTGGCGAGAGCGGAAAACCCGCTTTTTTCGCGGATCCCCAGTCTTTTTTACCTGAGGATTATCCGGTGCACCCCCTGACTGCAGCAAGTTCTGGGCTCCACGGAGAGAGGTTTGGAGGTTCCCCGTACGCAGCACCACTTGTCTTGTCCCCGTACAGGCCACCACCTGTCACGGTCCCCCTCGTCCAGCAAGGAGGACGCGCAACACCGGAGCTCTTCTCACTGCAGTTTTATTCAGGACCTTTTGACAATTGTAAAATTTCTCTCTCTCTCTCCCTGGGCAAACCGCTCCCAGCCTTTAAGTAGGCCTGGGCCGCCAACCTCAGACTGCCAGGTGGGCACTGCCCATAGGTTCACGCATATGCAAGCAGCTGACAGTCATTGCATGATAATAGCATAAGTCAGGCTTTAGCCATAGGAGTTGATTATCACAGAGAGCACTCGCTTTCGGGATCGCGGAGGGCGGGAGCCAGCACCATCAGGTGCGACTCCACGCAGCTCTCTACATTGCCATCAGGTGTGGCTTCACGCAGCTCGCTACAAAAATCTGTTTAAGAGTTTGTTTTAGGCCGGGCGGTGGTGGCGCACGCCTTTAATCCCAGCACTCGGGAGGCAGAGGCAGGTGGATCTCTGTGAGTTCGAGACCAGCCTGGTCTACAAGAGCTAGTTCCAGGACAGGCTCCAAAACCACAGAGAAACCCTGTCTCAAAAAACCAAAAAAAAAAAAAAAAAAAGGAAAGAGTTTGTTTTAGGACCTGGGCAGTGTTGGGCAGGTCACTCACCTCTCAGAACCCCATCAATGGAATAATGCTAGGAGACCTCTCGGCACCTGCCCTTCTTGGACAGCGACTTTGGTGGCTCCAGCCCTGAGCCATCCAGGCAGAAGATGTACTTTGGAGGCGGCTCAACAGCTTATAGCTTCATGAGCCACTGGAGGGCAATGAAGCAGGTGTCTGGGGTTCATGCTGGGCTAACAGTGTCCACTCAACCGCTCCAGCCATCCTCTCTAGGATACCTTGGCTCTGAGAAGAGTTCCTGGACAAGGCTTTGGACCTTTAGCCTGCAGTAACTCCCAACTGGTTGCCTGGAATTACCGGGCACCCCAAAACCCTAGCTCCTCAGAGTCCCATCACATCTCCTTGGTTCCTAGACAGCACAGCCTTGTGGGCCTGCTGGACTTGGTTCAAAACCATAGTTGAGCCTCAGCATAACCTGTGGCAGGTAGGGTCATGGGTGACTTCTGAAAGCCTCTTTCTTTCATTGAAAGCTGGTTAGTGGGCTGAGGTGACAGCTCAGGCTGAGTACTGGCTGTTCCACCAGAGCAAAAAATAAATAAAAATGAAAGAAAGAAAAAGAAAAAAGTTCAACCTGCAGAAACCCTGGCATGGCAGTTACTCTGAGCAGAGGTGGCTGCTATACGGGTGGGGACGGTGAGGTTCTGAGCTGGGCCCACACTGTTGAATCCTCGTACACTGAAAATGTCAGCTGTCCCCCAGGCAAGGAGGAGATCTCAGCCAGTGTGGCTAGCCAAGGCCAGTCCCCAGCTGGACCTCGTGTTTGTAGCTGATTCTTGCCAGAACGTGCACCTGGGGTCTCGAGGAGAAGGCAGGTTCAATTCCCAGCACCCATATGGCAGCTCGTGACTGCCTGTAATTCCAGTTTCAGGGGACCAGACACCCTCTTCTGGCTTCCTTGAGCAATGCAACACAGCTGGATATGTTATCATACACTTAAAAAAATCGTAAAACAAATTAAAAAAAAAAAAAGTGGGTTAGTGATTGCCCCTGTAAGTGTGCTTTAAAATAAAACAGGAAAGTGGGGGTCCTCCAAATGGGGAGATTGACACAGAGGATATCCTGGCTGGGGCGAGTGGAGCGATGAATGATGCTTCTAAGTCTCCCAGACACAGCTGGATGTGGCTGGTTAGCTGTTAATGTTGGTGCCACTGCTCATTATAAATGAGGCTTTTTGTTTAAATATTTTATTTATCCAACAGGCAGTGGTGGCGCACGCATTTAATCCTAACACTTGGGAGGCAGAGGCAGGCAGATCTCTGTGATTTCGAGGCCAGCCTGGTCTACACAGCGAATGCCAGAACAGGTTCCAGAGCTACACAGATAAAACCTTTCTCGAAAAATAAATAAATAAATAAAAGTATTTAATTTGAGACAGGGTCTCACTCTGTACCCTGACTGACATGAAACTCCCTACATAGACAATAATGGCCTCGAACTCAGATTGGCCTGCCTCTGCCTCCCCAGAGCTGGAATTTAAGGTGTTCATGCCTACAACCAGCAAGGTGTATTTTTATTAATGTGTATGAGTCCATGTGTCTGTGTGAATGTACGCTGGTGCCTACGGAGGCCAGAAGAGTGTTAGAGCCTCAGCATGGGTGCTGGAAACTGTACTCGGGTTCTCTGGAAAGCAGCAAGCATTCTTACCAGCTGAACCATCTCTCCTATTTCTAAAACAAGGCTTAATCCTGCGTGCCCAACAGCTCCTTAGTAGCAGTGACTCCCCACACCCCAACACCTGCTCACTCCCAGATACAAGGCGCTCCTTTTAGGCTCCCTCCTAATCCTCACACAAGCGAAGGAAAACCTGGAGGTGGAAGGGAAGGCATAGGAGAGATGGAGGTCCGGGGAAGGACCTGATCTTCGGCCAGTCTCAGAGTCTATTGACACCAGCCACCCACCGAGCTGAGTCCTGAAGGTGGCGTGGGGGTACCTGGGTGACAAAGTGTCCAGGCTCTCCATGTCCACCCAGCCTCAGCACCCGTGACGGTGATTCTAAACCCTGCGAGGAGGGGGAGTACTGCGTAGGGTACAGGGCTGAGGGACGCGAGAGATCAGTCCTCCCGAGCACGCGGCGCGTGCGCGCGGTAAGGCGGGGTCACGTGCGCGCGCCTGCCGGCACCGCGCGCGCTAGGCCGACCTCCCTGCGCCCTGGTCCATTCGCGTGCCGTGCGCCCCGCGAGAAGACAGGCCGAGCGCGTCCCCGAGCTCGCGCGTCCCCGAGCTCGTGCGCCGTGGCCCGCCCCTCGCACCTGCGAGCGGGTTGGGCGGGACCGGGGCGGGGCCGCGCTCTCCCCGCCCACCCGTCCCGAGTCCCGGGAGCTCCGGCGGAACCGAGCAGCGAGGCCTCAACGGCCGGGACCGTGGCGAGGAGAGGCGCGGGGCAGACAATGGGAGCGGGATTGGCGAGGGCCGCGGAGCCCCGGGCCTGGCGGGGACCGGAGGCCGCGCCATGAGCTCCGCAGCCGGACGCCCCGCTGCGCTGCGCGCGGGCCGAGGCGAGCGGCCTCTGCGAGCCCTGGGCCGCGCCCTGGGGCTGGCGATGAGCTGCCGAGGCTGAGGATGATGGTAGATTGCCAGGTGAGTCGGCTGGGGGCCCTGCAGCCGTGGGTGTGGACGAGGCCCGCACACACCCGGAGAGCGAGCGGGGCCGCCTCCACGCAGAGTGTGCACTTACGCTGTTCCGCGTCCTACCTGTCTTAGTACAATTGGGAAACTGAGGTCTGGAAAGAAGCTCGCTAGGTGGGCGGGGACCAGAGGAGAAGGGAAGACTTCCGGCCTCTTGGGTCAGAGCTCTACCCTAGCGTGGGGTTTCCTTTGGGAATGAGAGTCTCCTGAAGTCCTGGGGAACACTGGCCACCCCTCCGTATGGAGCCCACCCAGGCACGAGCGCACACCTCTGTTCACTCTAGAAAGATCCTACAGACTTCCTAGGTTTCAGAGGAGGGCGGGACAGTGAAGAGGTGGTTGAAATGGAAGAAGGAAGAGGCTGGAGGCAGCTCTGTCTTAGGGCTGAGGCGTCCAGTCTCCTAGCAACATTGGGGGTGCCCATTTTATGAGAGGCGCTGATGGACAGACGATGATGCTAGGATTCCCAGGGTCTGTTTGACAGAGGTCATCCTCAGACCAGTCTGGAGGGCAGGGCGAAGACCCTTAGTGTGGAGGTGCCTGCAGAGAAGATCTCACTTTCCTTCTTTGCAGATTGGGGTGCTTGGTTTTTGTGAATCTCCCAGGATCCCACGGGCTTGTGGAGTGTCTGTTGGCTTTGATTCTCCTTCAGTGACCCATTACCCATAAAGGCTCTAGGAAAATGCCCCCCCCCCCCCCCGTGGACTTCCTGAACAGAGAACAAGCAGCCCGAGGGTTTGGATGACTTAAAGGCTGGAGTAATGCAGAAGGCGGCAAAAATCTAGACCATTCCTCTAGGGTCCAAGGACAAGACCGTCCTCACTGGAGTATGTGGTCCTTATTTGGAATTGGGGTCAAGTTATTGCCTAGATTCAGAGAGGCGGCCTCCTGAGTGTGCCAGAGCCCCAAAGCCATCAGAGGGAAAGAGGGGGCGAAGTGAGGCTTCTGAGGTCTTTGTGGTAACTCCTGGAACCTACAGGTCCTGTTCCTCTGCCCAGCTGCGGCCTGGGAGACCTGCTACCTTGACAACAGGCAAACAAAAGGTTGTGTTTTGTTTTCTGGGTTTCTTGCCTGGGGCTGTAGTGCTGGTACTGGCCACCAGGGGGCAGCAGTGTCTGTGTCCTCAATGGAGTAACTAGAACCTGGGGACAGAGTTCCCAGAGTCATTCTGGGGGTATTGTCTGCCCCACTTTTCCAGGTTTACCCCATCACTAGCATCCTCAGGGTGAGCTGAGGGTAAGGGCTCTAGCTTCCTCTTGTCCTTTCACTTAGTGCCTTGCACGCCTGAACTCGGACCAGTGATTGCTCCTGGGTGTGGCTCTTAAAGTGATAGCTGTAGGCCCTGCCCTCTGGGACCGCCCAAGTATGCAGGAGGAGAAGCAGAGGTTCTGCTTGTCCTCCAAGGTGTTACAGTCTGTCCCTAACTCACAACTAACCATCCCCAGGCCTTGGTAATAATTCATTTGGGTTTGGGTTACTGCACCCCGACTGGTTCTTCTGGGAAAAGCCACATCAGAGCTCCTTCCAATGCGATTGGCAGGATACAGTAGGGCCTTAGGCCTCAGTTCCATGTGATCATGAGAGCCCTCTGTAGGACAGCCCATAACATCAGGACTTGTTTCCTCAGAGTCGAGCAGGGGTGGTGGAGGATCAGGAGGAAGCACAAGCGAAGACCAATGAGACAGCACTCATTTTCTAAACAGAGCACTGGTAGTGACCTTGTAGCTGCAGTGTTTGTTGACTGGAGGTGTTGGAGGTCTACCGATACGTAGGCAGAGCGGAAGACTAACATGCAGGCCTCTGGGAGCTTTATGCCAGCGTGGCATGATGTTATTTTGCTTACTTGCCAACCACCCAGTGTGTAGACTAGCAAATGAGACTGTCCTTAGAATACTGCCCCAGGACCAGGCTTGTCTGGGTTTGTATTCCTTGCCATTTCCCATCCCCACCCATAATTCTTCTCCCTCTTAAGTTTGTGCTTTAGTCACAGATGACATCAGCCCTCAAGTGTTACGGGTGTCGTCTTATATACACGGCCAGAACGAGCCCCCGTTGTGCTCACAGAGACTAGACTGGCCCTGAGAGGCACAGCAGCTACCCAGGAAAACGCAAGGGTGACCCACATGGCCTTAAACATCTAGAGCTTCAAGGACTAGGGCTATAGAGACACCGAGGCTGGTCGTCCCAGCATTCAGGGTGGCTGTGAGCAGCAGGAATCTCCGGCTTTCACCTACCATCACTTTCCCTGTTTCCCATCACCCCTCCCCCCCACACTGCTGTCACTTGTTTTTTTTTTTCCTTTTTCCATTTTCATGTATGTGTGTTATGCATATATGTGGAGGCATGCATTTTATTTGTTTATTTATTTGTTTGGTTTAAGTGGGGTGTTTTGGTTTGTTTTTGAGACAAGGTCTCTCTCCATAGCCCTGGCTATCTTGGAACTCACTATGTAGATCCCTGGCTGGCTTCAAAGTCAGAGATTCTCCTTCTGATTGCAGGGATTAAAAGTGTGTGCCAGTACACCAGCTTGGACACATGTTTGCACATGGGTAGGCACGTGTGTATGGTAGGTGTTGTTTTCATTGAGGCAGGGTCTCCATTACTGTGGCTGGTCTTGCTAGCTAACTTGCTCTGGAGATGCTGCCTCACCTTTAGAGGCTAGATTTATAGACAGGTTGCCATGCCCACCAGACATTTGCCTGTGTCCTGGAGATCCAGATCCAGTCCTGGCCTGGCACTTTAACCTTTTAGCCATCTCCCCAGCTTCTGACTTTTATGGACGTCTGAGCTTGGTGAAGTCACAGAGGTGGAGGTCCATTCACTTACCCTTTTGTTTGTACCTCTTGCAAGCCAGGCCACACCAGAGACAGGAAGAGTATAGTTTTAGTTTATTTGTTTTAATAAATAAAGCTAGCCTAAAGATAACAGGGTAAAACTAAGCCGCTAGAGGCCAGGCAGTGGTGTCACACACCTTTAATCTCAGGATTTGGGAGACAGAGGCAGATGGATCTCTGTGAGTTCCAGGCACCCTGGGCTACACAAGATCAATACAGAAAAGATTCAGGTGGTGGTGGCTCACACCTTTAATCCCAGCACTAAAAGGGAATATAAGATGGGAGGAGACAGAGGCTCAGCTCTGTCTGCAGTCGCCCAGCCTTGGTAGAGTTGACTTCTCTAGTGGCTTGGCTGTTTTGCTTTTCTGATCTTCAGCTTGAACCCCAGTATCTGTCTCTGGATTTTTATTATTTGTGCTACAGAAGAGCAGTGTGGAAAGCGGTCTTCTGGGAGATGTCCCGAGGGCAGGTGTGACAGTGAAAGGAGGTAACGGGCTTGGCTGGTATGCTGTGTTAGTGTCCTGCAGCTGCTCTGACACGATGCCGTATACTGGATGACCCTGCACAACACAAACCTGATCTCATGGTTCTAGGGGCCGGAAGCTTAAAATCAAGGCATCTGTACCACTGAGTCCTTTCCTAAGGCTGCAGGAGTGTGTCTTTCTTTTCTCGTCAGCTTCTGGCATGGCTATAGGCCTTAGCTTTAGATCCTCCTAAACATGTCACTCCAAGCCCTCTGCCTCCACAGGGCTGCCTCCCTGTGTCTATGTCTAGTTGTTGCCATTACTGTAAGGACATTGGGTTAGGATGGGCCCTGACCCTAGTGCATGCCAGTCTAACCTCATGTTGATTGTACCTACAGGACCCAAGGTCGTTAGGTAGGATAAAGCTTAACCTGTGATAAGGTCATAGTAAAGGCCAGATTCCCTCAAGTATTAGGAGAGCAGCTGGAGGCCTGAGGCTTGTGGTCTTAGGCTTGAGGCATGAGGCTTAGAGGCTGCCAATGGTAGCACCAGCAGGTGGCGCTGTGACTTCTGGTGTCCCCACTTCCGTCCAGCATTGTATTGCTTTGCACTGCACTAAGTTTCCACAAAGGGCTCATCTGGTTGCCAGGAGACCAAAGCAAACTGTCAAAAGGTCAGGAGTCACATCATTGATGACACACACTGAAGGAAATCAAACTAGGCAGGTAGCTCGTAGCTGTTGAGGAAGACACCTGAGCTCATCCCTCCCCACACACACATGCACACACCTTCAGGCCAGGGCTTTGCTTCTCTTCTTCACCAGCTTCCAGAAAACTCTCCTGTTACCACAGGCCACAAGACCCAGGTCTAGAAGGCTTCAGGAAGTAGCCTTAAGAAAAGATGGACTGCCCGTGCAGTATAGGACTAGAAGGGATCTTGCCTCAGCGATTTCACTGTCCCAAAAGGAGGTGTGCTCCTGGCAGGTTACAGTGGGGTCTTCTTAAATGCCCTTTGGTATGTAGGTTGTTAGGACAATGTGGAATGGGCTCCAGAGTGTCTGGAGTGGAGGCCATTTCCCACTTTCACCCTTCTTTGACTGCACCTCTGTTTGAATGCTACTGGGTCCAGGCTCAGCCCTGAGCTCATAGTAAGTGGCCCACTGACCCAGGCAGTTAACAGAGTAGTTAATGGAGAACTGCACACATGCGGTCTCAGGTGGAGAGTGCTGAACAAGTTATAACACAGGGCAGGTATATGGGGCCTGCAGCTGGTCTGGTGGGAGAGGGTGTGACTGAGGTCTCAGTACCTGGGTTCAACTTCAGTCTGCCATCCAGAAGTATGGCGGGTGAGGATCCCATGCCAGGAAGGAACTGTGCTCTTCAGGGGCATGCTGGGAGTCCTGACACCCGCATACACTGTTGGTCCCTTGAATCTGCACTGTAGCAGCTCAGAGCTCTCTGAGGGGGAGGGTTGGCAGGGTGTGGGGACAACCCCTAGCTGGGTAATGGCAAGCCCCAGGTGACACTCCTTTGCAGACAAGCCAGGGAGGGGCCAGGCGCCCGCTGTAGCCGAGAATGCCTTTCAATTACACAGGGCTTGCAGTGGTCTGAGCCCTGGCAGGGCGGGAAGGCCCTGAGGTGGTGATTAGCAGGAATGGAGACGTAAACAAATTAAATAGTTTTTTCATTCCTCTAATGCTAATGAGAGCCTCAGCTCTGCTTTCTGTGTTTTGCTGGAGTTCAAGCCTCAAAAGAATCCTCTGTCTTAGAGGATCACAGTGGTCCTTTCCTATAACCCCAGCTGAGGCAGGAGGATTATGAGCTCAAGGTCATCCTGAGGTACATTGTGAGTCTCAAAATAAATAAACAATGAACTCTGAGGAGTCTTTTCTTCTATTTTTTTGTTTTGTTTTGTTTTTTCGAGACAGGGTTTCTCTGTGGTTTTGGAGTCTGTCCTGGAACTAGCTCTTGTAGACCAGGCTGGTCTCGAACTCACAGAGATCCGCCTGCCTCTGCCTCCCAAGTGCTGGGATTAAAGGCGTGCGCCACCACCGCCCGGCCTGAGGAGTCTTTTCTTATCGGTATGGATAGGTGGCCTCCTTACAGGTGGGGTGGGTTTGGGGGAGCCTCCAGGTTCCCTTACAGGTAGTTAAGCCAGCCTGAGGAGGTAGAGATGAAGGATTGTGGCATTCCCCCTAAAAATGACAAGCCCCAGAAGAAGAGAGTTCCCATGGCAACCTAGCACAGTTGCTTGGCAACTGCAGTCCCCCAAAATACCTGCAGGAAGACTCCCAGCTAGGGGCTTTCCCACAGCCTATGTGTGGCCCTTAGTTCTGAGTTTGCTTGGGTACCTCTCATGGTTGGTCCACCCACACCCTCAGCACAGGACCTAGCAGCCCTCGCCCCCTGGATCCTTCCTGAGGGAAACCCCAGTCTAGTCCCTCTTCCCATCACCCCAAGCTGCAGCTGCCAAGCATCAGGCCATCCCCTAGCAACAGAGGCCATTTCCTGGATACCTGAGTGACAGCTGGGCAGTGGTAGAATGTCAGTGCCAGGCATACAGGAGCCCATGTAATACAAGACTGAGGTTCTAAACCAGCTGATTAGCCAGACAACCCCACCATACTTTTCCTTCCTGATCTGTTTCTCCATCTGTAGCTCATCAGCCCCTTTGCCTGCGAGTTCATCCTATACATAAACACTACCCCATGAGTTACATGGGGGTTTACATGGGAAGTGAGATGTTGGGCCCAGGGCTTCCACTTGCCCGAGTCCATCTCAGCTGGAAGATTTCAGGGCTTCAGGCGAGGCTTTGGATACGCTGACTGTGGAGCTGGACCCCAGGCTTGAACCCCAGCTTCAGGCGTAGTACTGGATATCCTGACGTGATTGCTAAGCCAGTCTGTTTTTCATTTTGTTTTTTGAGAAAGGTACGCCCACATAGACCAGGCTGGCCTTGAACTCACAGAGATCTGCCTCCCAAGTGCTGGGATCAAAGATGTGTGCCACCATCCTTCAGAATCCATCTGTGTCCTCTTTTCCTTTCCTTTCTACAAGAGAATTCCTACTCCTGCCTTCCCTGCAGGGGCTGTGTGGCTGTGCATTCCCTTAGGTGCTGTGTTCACTCGTGGAGCCCAACCCTGTGCTTGAACGCTGCCCAAGGACACAGTCAAAGAAGAGGCCAGCATAGCTGGAAAAGAAGAGGCCTCTGGGCACCTGGAGTGGCCTCACAGCGTAGAGGAGAGGGCAGGATGGACTGGATGGGTAGGGTGAACTTTAGAATGGGGTGGCGGTGAGGAGATGACCTCCAGACTTTCTGACTGGGTGTGGCAGTGAGATGTTGGTGACTCCCTGCTTCAGGAGGGAGCCAGACTCGCCCATTCTCCTGCTTGATAAGCTTGGGCTGCAGCCTGTTCTTGGATCTGTTAGACTAGAGGGGTGTGTACAACTTTCACAGTTGGGAGGCTCCTGTGATGTCATCTGCTGTACGCTGGACACACTTGCTGTGTTCACAGGAGGGACAGAGGCAGAATTTGGGCAAGCCCTTGGTGGGTGTTTGCCCAAGAGGAGAAGCAAGAATGGGGTAAACAGTGGCCAGGATTGTCCTATTTATACCTTCCCAGCATGGAGGGAGTAGAAACCAGAGCCTGAAGCCCAAACCCACCTCTGCCTGGGCACCCTACCTTCTTCACAGCTCTGCCTGCTTGGCTCTGTAGCCCTGCCTCTTACAAAGGCTGCTGGGAGAGGAATGGGTCCTCTCCTGGAGAGGGCAGAGACTTTTCTCTTGAGTGCCACCTGCAGTCCTTTATTACCAGAGGAGATGGGGAGGTCTGTGTAGCCCACCTCCTCTTCCACCTCTTTGGGGATTCCGTCCTGGCCCTAGGTGGCCTGTCCCAGGAGACTGGGGATGAGTGAGATGGCCCAGTAAAGTTCAGACTGGGGCGTGGGATGGGGTGGGGTATTGAAAGGGTATTGAAACCTTGGGTCTGCTCCCACCTGAACTGGATCCATTTCAAAAGAATTCCTGCCCCTCCCACCCATGCCTGGCTGAGGCCCAGCCTTGATTGTCTGCACCATCTCCTGTCCCCTGTCACAAGGAGGGGTGGGTGCTAGCAGGTCTCTGGAAGTCAGAAGGGAGGATCAAGTTAGGTTGGTTAAAATCCTGGCTTGGACCTGAGCAGGCTCTTTAATCCCATCCTCTATGACCTCCCTGCACGCTTAGACGTGGTGTGTGTGTGTGTGTGTGTGTGTGTGTGTGTGCGTGCGTGCGTGCGCGCTCTACCAGACACCACACAAGCAGGCCCTCCAACAGTACAGGGAGTGTACTCAGCACTGTAGACAGATGGCTGCAGGGTTCTCCAGAAGTGATTACTCTTGGAGCAAGCAACAGGCAGGGACACTTGTAGGCCCAGAATTGACTCCACAGATTTTTCCAGAAAGACCCTGTGAAGTTGAGTCTGTTGTCTGAGCCATTTGAGGTGACCTTGCCATCATCCACTGCCTCCCCCAGGCCAATTTCAAGCCTCGGAATATCCACGCTGCAGGTTAGACTTTAAGAGCCAGCTGGTTTGCCTGGCTCGAATTAAGCCCTGACGGCCATAGAGGTGGCAGCTGGAGGCTGGAGGGAGCATGTGGGCAGGTAGTGTCTGGTGGGAAGGGACTAAGACTCTTATTCTCAAAATCTTTGCAATTCTGAGAGTATCTCCTTCCCAGCAGCCAGGGCCAGGACATCCCTTCACAGAGTGCTTGCTTCTGCCACTGCTCCCAGCAGCCCTGTCAGGAACAGGTGCTGGACACAAAAGACCAGATGTAGGGGCCGAGGGAGGGAGCTACCAGGTCATACTCTCTCCTTGTGGGAAAGATGCCCGCCTCCCAAGCCTCTGGGCCTTCAAGATGGAGCAGCTGTGTCTTTGGCTGCTTTGGGAGATGTGGATCAGTGTGTGCTCGGTGTGCACATGCGTGACTGAGGATCCTTTCCCCGCCTTTGGACGCTCAGGCCCACATTTGAGTAACTATGGGCCCTTGTCATTGTTGTCCGCTGGTGTATGTGTCCCCAGACATGACAAGTCTGTCGGTGGCTGAGCCTTATGTGGAAGGACAAGTGTCTGTGTGTGGGGGCCAGTGCTGAAGGGGGAGAGGGAAAATATATGATCACATCCTAGCTGTGGAGTGGGGCCGTGAGCCTTTGCCCTTAGCCGCCCCGGTGTCCATTTTCCCATCTGTTCATCCGTTGATAGTCATTCCCAGACACCCAGCATTTCAGTGGCTGGAAAGGGCTCCTCTTAGAGCCTTGCAGGCATAGTCATTCTCTTACTCCATGGGGGCTTGGAGACCTCTAGCAGGCCACAGCAGGAGGGGGTGCCTAGCCTTTGCTGTTCCCTTGTTAAGTTCCCAGATATGGACAGACAGATGCAGAGCGTCTGAGTTTTGCTCTCGAGAAAAGCGCCAAAGCAGAAACAAAGCCTAAAGGTTGTAGAGAGCCAGCATGTAGCAGTGTCACCAGCCCTCAGTTTAGGGGACTGCTTTGGTGGGAATAGTTCTGTGGGAAGAGAGCAGTAGGCGCTAGCCCTGCCATCTAGCAGCCTGCGGGAGTCTGGAGCCCTCTTCAGGCCAGGGCAACTCCGGAGGTCCTTCTAAAAAGGGCTTCCCAGCCCTGGGCTGCAGGCTGGTGGCAGCTCTGGGCACGCAGTGTCCCTGGCATAGTAAACAGTCCCCCGTACCACAAGGGCCCATTTGTCCTGACTCCTGCGGTTCATGAACCCTGGATGACAAATGGCCTGCTCAGCACAAGGGCCTGGCTGTGGGTTCCCCTTACCCTTGGCTATCCCTTGGTGAGGTCTTCTCCACACAGGCCAAGCTGCACCAGAAAACCCTTTACTTAGCTAGTGGCCACACACTCTCCCTAAAACTCCTTCCGGCCAACCAGGAAGGAGGGTGATCCCTGCCCTGAACCAGAGCTGACTTGACATCCCAGGGCAGGCTGATTTCTGGGAAGGGCCCTGCTGTTGTTCTAAGGGAATGTGTGCCTGCTTCCCAGGAAGCCTGGCTGCCGCCTCCTCTGCCTTCCTTTGCTGGCCGGCTCCAGCCTTGGTGTTTTGCTTCATTCTCCTCTGTAGCAAAGTAACACCTCCACGGGGACAGGTGGGCAGACAGCGTGCCCCTCCTCCTCCATGAAGCTCCTGATCTGGAGGAGTTCTGAATAGTCAGGAACTTGAAAACCCAGGAGCCATCGGATCACCTGTTCATGTAGGTGCTTGTGCATCCACCGTGCCGGGAGCAGTGCCGGGAGCCCCAGCTGGAAGGAGGTGCAGTTCTGTAAGGAGGGAACGCTGCAGGATGTATGCTGTGTTACGCAGGTGTGCATCCCTTTACCTGCCAACACTGTGGGCAAGCACACTCTAGCTGTGGGTAAGGATGAGAAATAGGACACTTGTAACCGCTGTACCCATGAAGTGTGGGGCTTCCTGGCTGGTTGAAAATTGCAGTGATTTCCTCTGTACCCACCCTGTTCTGTTTGTTTGTTTCCCTATAGCCTTCTTACCTTCAAACATGTATTTTGCTCATAGTGCCCTAGGGTTGCAGGGCAGATGTGGGTTTGGGGGAGGGATGGATTATGTATTTTTGTTGTTGTTGTTGTTTTTGTTTTGAAACAAAACAAAACATGTAACTCAGGCTGGCCTCCAACTACATATGTAGCCAAAGATGCCCTTGAAGTCCCCCAGCTGCCCAGAGCTAGGATGGTAGGTATACACCATCCAGGGCCTCATGCGTGCTGGGCAGCACTCTACCAACTGAGCAATGTCCTCCAGCTTTATGTCTCTTCTGTTTGCTGGCTTACCGTCAGCTCTTGAACAGGCACCCAGTAGGTGCCAGGAGACTTCACGAGGCCAATGTGGGTGAGCTGCTGTGTGGCCCAGGGCCCCGTGGTCTCAGGTGGCCAGACCTCGCTACAGATCTTGCTCCCTTCCTACTTAGGAAGAGAAACTGAAGAGGTTTAGAAACTGCGGTATTTGTCACCGAAGCCATGTTCAGGTTACATTTTGCATACCTCTGAATTAGCAAGAATGCCTGGTTCTTCCCAGGGAGAACCAACCCCCGGGGCAGCTTTGGGCTACCATTTTTTCTGAACAAGTGGCCCGGTCCTGTGTCTGTTGAATATTCCTTTTGAACATAGAGCATGTCTGAGGCAGAGATTAGCTCTTTTTGTGGGCCAAGACCAAAAAGGAAAAGAGACCCAACAGCCATCAGGTGCTTTGGAATTTTGTCCTGACCCCAGCTCACAGCTGCCACTTGGATCTTTCCAGTTGGGCAGAGGCTACTGGCAGGGCATCCTGGGGGCAGGCCCAGGGTGGAGGAGGCAGAACTAGCCCTAGCTGCAATGAGAGAAACTTCAATCTTGGCAATACTGAATCTATTGGGCCCAAAGCCAGTGGGAGCGGCCAAGGGCAGGGCACAGATTCTCAGGACCTCCCCTTCTTGGCAACCCACAGGACTAGGTGGTCTGGTAGAATGGCCAGCCAGCAGGCAGGCAGCCAGAGCAGGGGAGCCCTGCTGTGAGCCAGGCTCCTAGGCTTTTCCCAGCTTCCCCACACTGGAGCAGGTGTGGCCTGTGCTTGCTGTGCTCCCAGCTTTCCTGGCCTTCCCGGTAAAGAGCAGAAGGCAACACCCCATGGCTCTATGAACCTTCCCATAAGTCACTTGGAGGCTCTGGCCCTTCAAAAACACGGGAGCCCCTGAGATGCTCACCCTGCTCACAGATGGCACTACAAGGACAAAGGCACTCTTGGCGTTTTTTAAGAAAGGCAGGGATTGTGGGAGGGAGCCGCTGCGTGGCTGTGAGGGAGCCTTTCGCATTGTGCCTGGGCACATTGTGTGATCCAGTGGTGTCTGCACTGGGTGGTTTTTGTAAGTGAGGACACCCTGAAATCACTGAACTGAACTGTTCTGTGGGCAGAAAAGATTCTCTCTTTGAACCTAACAGTGATGACTCCAACCAGGTTAGGGGTAGTGGTAAGGGTACATGGAAGTCAGAATCTCAGCCCAGGCTTCATCCGTACGACAGACCACCCCTCTCAGTGACACAGACCCTGTAGCCCTGCACCTGTCAGTGCCGCAGGCATAAATATTTTGTCATCTTTAACTTGATTCAAAGTAAAATGGGCAGCCCAGAAACTGAATGGGTCTGAGCATCCCCTTAGACTTGGTACTGTGTGACCAAGGCAGATTGTTTACTCTCGTTGGGCTTCCCTGTTCCCTGCTGTACAGTAGCGATAATGACTGTCTCTTCAACAGCCTGGCCAGGCTGGGCAAGAAATGTTTTGTGTTCACTGAGAAGTGCTAAAGGCAGGGTCTAATGTGGGACCAGGTGACTGGGGACCAGGGCTTCAGAAATCTCCCATCTCCAGACCCTCTGTGGGTAAACATTATGTTTGGGCTGCAGGGTGCAGATGTTGGCAGTACCACTTCCACGGGGCCATTTGGTCAGAGCTGAGAGTTAGAGGTATGCCCCCAACCCAAGGCCTGCACTCTCCTTGGCCTCAGCAAAGACAGTGCAGCATGAACCACAGGAGCGAGTTGAGTGACTTGATGATGGTCCCAGTCCCCGGTGCATGTGGTGGGGTGGGGATGGAGGGCTGGGGGGCTGTCCTCTCCTCCCTCACAGGAGTGTCAGGCCAGCAGGCTGCAGGAAAAAAGAGGAGCAGAACCAGGGCCCCAGTGAGCCTCCTGAACAGGATGTTGTACCGAGTAAACAGCTTCTGGAGGAGTCACTGCTCAGCTGAGTCACAGCTCCTAGCGACAGCCACTAGCTGTTTATAAACAATGGGCTCTCACCCCTCAAGGCCTGCCCTCAACTGTGAAGGGTAGGAAGACACTTCCCAGCAGTAATATCCCCAAAAAGTGCTAGGCCGAGACAACATAGGCTTATGTGAGTGGTTGGGGATATAGTCCCAGGGCTACTGGTGTGGAGAACAGGACAGATGACACAGGTGTCTTTGGGGAGTGGGCATGAGTTGTGTGTACACAGGTGTGTAGGCAGGGGTGGTGCGCTGTTCCTGTGGTAGGGGCTAAGGAGGTACCGCCCATCCTCACACCCCCCAAAGCCCACTCATGTGGCTCTGGAAGCTCCTGTGGCAGGGGCTAAGGAGGTACCGCCCATCCTCACAGCCCCGAAAGCCCACTCCTGTGGCTCTGGAAGCTCCTATGTCCATCCTCGTTCCAGGCAGTGACAGTGACAGTGAAGTGTCACGTGGTTCCCGAGGGCCTGGAACAAAGGGCCTGCTCTCCCAGGCCAGCCTCGTGAAAGGGTGGGGCTGGGAGCATATGGATGGGAGGAGGGGCGGGAGGCCTACTGGCTCCTCCCTCCCTCCAGTCCCTCCTCCTGGAACCCCAGCTTCAGAAGCGGCAGCTGGTCCTTCTGGTCCTGTTCTTTGACCTGGCTGTGACTCAGACCCTCCAGCCCTCTCAGCCACCTCAGAGCTGCTGCCCCAGGCAGCCCTGCCCTGCAGGAATAGGAATAGCCCCAGGATCAAGCCCTGCAGCCTAAGCTAAAGGCTTCAGCAGGGTCAGGAAATGGGGGTACTAGGCCTGGGAGGCTGGGAGGGATGGAGGTGTTGGGTAATAGGAAATGTGCATCAGAGGCAGCCATTGTATCTTTTTTGGTGGGGGTGGTTTTTCGAGACAGGGTTTCCCTGAGCTTTGGAGCTTGTCCGGGAACTTGATCTGTAGACCAGGCTGGCCTCGAACTCACAGAGATCCGCTTGCTTCTACCTCCCAAGTGCTGGGATTAAAGGCATGCACCACCGCTGCCCAGCTAGACATTATGTCTTGCACAGGCTTGGTGGTCAGGAAGTCCATATAAACATTTGTCCATGAGAGGTACTAGGACAATACCATTGCCCTCCTGACCCCTTCACACTTCCTCCACAGGCCTCTGTGAACCTGAACAGGTTCACATCATAGGAAACCCCTGCCTCTCTGGTAAACCTGCACCAACCAATGCCGGTGGCTAGGTGGGCAGTACAGGAGAGAGAGGGGCCAACAAGGAGAACAGCCAAGCAAAGGGGAAGGGAGGGGATGGAGCAGAAAGCCATGCTGGGAACTCCAGAAGAAGAGGACCAGAGCCTGGGTGAGCCAACCTGCATTCCCCCTCAGCTGCTCTCTCCCAGGGAACAAGTTTTCCTGGGGATATCCATTCTTCAAGTAAAAAATTTTACTTTCACATCAGTGGCTATTTCAGAGTGATTGGTGGAGGCCCAGTTACAAGGCCGTCCTGAGTGCTGGACAGACCCAGACTGTCAGCTGAAGCTCCCTCTGTAGTATGGAGCTCAGCTATGGTACTAGTGTTGCCCAGGCATTGTCAGCTCACATCTGTTCTCTTGTGTCCTTGCCACAGTGTCCCCAAGAGTATTAATGCATCTTACACTTGAGTGCTTAATGCTCTAAGCCTGCTGGGACCAAACTCTTGTGTCATTTACCCGGGCTGCTGGTGTGTGGGGCAAAGCAGATGACACAGGTATCCTCAGAGAGTGAGGAGCTGCTGAGAGCCTAACACATAGTAGGTTTGCATGCAGTACCTGTGCTGTGGGCCCATTTCACACATGAGAAAATGAGGCCCAGAGATGCTAAGCCTTGGTCTCAGGGTCTCAGAGGCCTGAGCTGGCTGATTTACAGCCTATGGGCACTGCTTTTTCCAAAGGTCAGGGCTGAGTGTCAGAATTTGCCAGAAGCCAGAGTTGACACCTGGCCTCCCAGGGCGCAGTGACAAGGAACAGGAAGTGTACCTGGCACACAGGGAGGCAGCTGGAACTGTTGTTGTGTCTCAGTGGTCTAAGAAGTCTACTGAGTGGTGGGCTGCCGAGGACACAGAAGCTATGGCTGAGGCCTCATTCAGAGCATTGTCAAGGCAAATGAGGACTTGGAGCCTCTTCTGGATGGGGCAGAAACTAACTAGTAGAAGGATTTTAGTGGAGAGATGGAGTGGGGGCAGGGAGGTATGGGCATGTCAGCTTCAGGGCCCCTGCATCATCTATCCTTGCCCTTGGTTCTTATGCTCCTGTCCAGTCTGGCCTGACCCCTCCCCCTTCCCCAGAATTCCCTCTGCATTCCCAGAGAATCCCCATCCCAAGGTCCCTGAGATCCTCTCTTCTGTGAAAGAGCCCTCTGGGTGAGTTTAGGGTGAAGATCTTATCACAAGACTGGGAATGGGGTGGGAGGGAGCAGCAAGAGGTTGGATTCAAGTTCGAAAGTCTCTATATGTGCCTTGCCTTCTCCCATCACAGATGGGTGGGGGGGTATGTGCCTGCAAGTCCTGCAGGAGGCGGCACCAAGCATGGACAAGAACCAGGGCTTGACCCTAACCTTCCCCAAGTCTTTGAACCATCTGGTCAGTCAGTGACCCTGTACGCAAGGGCCACTGGGAGAGCTGTGGTGCTGGTGGAGCTCATCCTGGAGACTGGAGATGGATGTGCCTCTGAGGATGCTGTAGACTCACTGGCCACCACCCTTGCTTCCTGCCTCTGAAAGTGCTAGGGCCCAGCCCGGGTCCCAGGAGGGTGAGGAGCCTGGCCTTCATCCTGGTGTTGGTAGGCCTTGAGTCAGGTCTCAGGATGCGATGGAAACAGGCTGTAGGCCTGGCAGATATGAGCCAGGGAGCCCTTGGGCAAGTCTCTTCCTTGAGCCCCAGTTCTGTGTGTCAGATGGCAGTGTTAAGCTTGTTTGATGACGTCCAGTATTTGTTTCACAGTAAAACCAGAGAGAGGCTGGTGAGTGTTCTCAAAGCCTAATGTACTAACTTTGCTGCTGCCCCTTTCCTGATGGGTTGCCTACCTAGTTCTCCTATGGTCTCTTCTGTGATGCAGCAATGGCAGAACTTGGTTTTTCACTGCCCTACTTGATGGCATGAGCAGCAGGCAATCCTGGCTTAAAATGAAGTTCTGTGCCTGGCATGGTGGCAGCACCTGTAATCCCAACATTAGGAGTTCAAGGTCATCCTTGGCTTCAAAGTAAGTTAGAAGTTAGCCTGGGCTGCACTACATGACACCATCTCAAAAAATGTGTGATTGTGTGTGGGGGGGGGTGGCCTTGGTTCCTGTCCCTGCTTGGTGCTGCCTCCTGTAAGACTTGCAGGCACACACCTGAATCACACTTGTCTCTGGGATTCCTTCAGTTCCGTGTGAGTCACGAGGGCTTCCCTGCTGTCTCCCATAGACCTGGCTTGCTCACTTGGTGACTCTGCTCCTGACAGGGCTGATTTTATCCCAGTATGGAGACTTCCAAGCCCCCCAAGGGAGATCAGTGGGGATGAGGTCTTGTGGAGGGGAACTGGAGGAGAGAGCTGGGTCCACCTAAGGGATGTAAATTAAGGCTAGAGCTGCTGGGCCAGCCCAGAACAGAGCCCTGGCCACTCATCCTTGCTTGCCCTCTGGCCTGGTACAAGTGGGAATTCCTGGCCCTGCCCGTCACAACAGCAAGTATGACAGCCATGCAGGTGACAGCAGGCCTTGGCACTCCTGGTGCTCAACTCCATTGGGGCAGGCAGGCGACAGGCACACTATCGGAAAGGAAAGCCTGCCAAAGAGCCCACTCCCCCACTGGGCTCCCACCCTACCATGGCCCGGGAAGCAGACTGGGTCCATGCCAAACCTACTGTGCCCAGGGGGAGGAAGGGCTCAGTGTTCTTTGCCTGTGTCTCAGTGGTGACTGCCAGGCGGTGGGCTGTTGCCCGCCACACCATTCCCCGCACTCCCACTCCAGCAACACCTTGGCCGGCACCCCTGCTGGCACCGACTACTGAGGTGAGTGTTTGCTGGGAAAGGTTGTCACAGCCAAGGTCAGGGCTGGGCTGTGGGACATGGCACCTCAGGGCTCCTTACCCTCCTTGTCAGAACTGGTTGAAGGAGTTTGGTAAGAAGCACAGGGAAGCTCTGTCTCCTGGACCCAGTGTCAACACGGAGGTTGGGGTGTTGTGCTCATGCTACCTGTGTGAGCTCTGGCAGCTCTTCTCCCCGGCCACGGCGGGCAGCATGCCTGTGACCTCTCACATGGCAGCTTGTGTTGGATGGTGCTTCTTGGATTACATGGGCTTTGTGTCTTACCATCTGCTCCTGGAACTCTGAAAACTGGCTGGTATGTTGTAGTCATTGTTATGTTAGTGTCCGCAGTTTTCTGGGAGAGAAACAGACTCAGAGAGGTGACTCAAAAGACATAGAGCAGGGAGTGTGGCTCAAATCTGGTTCCAAATCCTCAGGACGTTGTCCACTTGGCACTTGGCTGAGTGTGTGAGAGGAGGGTAGGACAGCTGCCCACCCTCCAGGGAAGGGAAGAGAATGGGTGTCTGATGTCAAGGCCTCTCTGTGTGTGATGGGCCCTTTCCTGCTATGGGACGGACATGACTGCCTTCTGATTACCAGGCTTGGGGACTGATAGGACTGTGGGACACATGGGGCTGTTGGTTCCTTCATCTGCCATACATGCTTGGTGACTCCTGTGACTGCCCCAACAGCTTATCCCTCGGGTCTTCCCTCCATTTCTACCTGTGTGTTCCCACTGACTCTCCTCTGCCTCCATCTCCCTCAGGTGGCACTTACGGCTTTAGTGCCGTCGATGGCTGCTCAGGTGTTTGTCTGCAGTGGGCATCTCGTCATCAGGGTGGCCTTGGTTCTTGTTCCATGAATAACATGTCTCATGGTACCAGGCAGACTGCTCTTTGCCACCTCTGAGTGTCCCCAGCTTGGAGTTGAATTGGTGGGACAGAGAGCCACAATCTTCCAGGGGCTCCATGAGACTCAGTGAGGCTGATTCAGAATTCATGTGTCCTTACACGGGCCATTTCCATTGCCCCAGGTTTGGTGAATATTTTTTTTAATATTTTTATTTATTTATTATGTATACAATATTCTGTCTGTGTGTATGCCTGCAGGCCAGAAGTGGGCACCAGACCCCATTACAGATGGTTGTGAGCCACCATGTGGTTGCTGGGAATTGAACTCAGGACCTTTGGAAGAGCAGGTAATGCTCTTAACCTCAGAGCCATCTCTCCAGCCCCCTGGTGAATATTTTTTAACAGTTGTTTAGTGTGTGTGTACACGTTTGTACAAACTTTTTTATTATTTTTAATTATATTTAAATGTGTGTGTCTGCATGTGGTTATGTCCATTTGACATCAGAGGTGTTAGATCCCCTGTAGTCAGAGTTACAGCTGGTTGTGGATGCAGAGAACTGAACTCAAGTCCTCTGCCAGAGTTTAACAATTGAGCCGTCTTTTCAGTCCCTCTAATTAATTAATTAGAGTGTGTGTGTGTGTGTGTGTGTGTGTGTGTGTATGATGTATGTGGGCCCACTTGCCACAGCGCATATGTAGAGGTGAGGGAACAACTTGCTGGAGTTGCTCTCTCCTTCAGACTCTGAGTGGGCTTTCCAGGGATCACACTGAGATGGCCAGGTCTGCACTGTCTTCCAGCAAGCCCTCCACTGAGTATCAGCTGGCCTTGTTCCAGTTTCCATGTGAGGTCAGAGATGTGTGGTAATGATGTCACATCCTTCCACCCAGTGCAATCTCCTGTGAGGTTAGATACTTAAGTTCCCACCTCAATGTATGGAGAGGCCACTGGAGGCTGCAGGGGACGCAGGATAGCCAGGCCTGTCCCACTGTGCTAGCCGCACCCACTCTGGCTCCGGTGCGTCACTTCCCGCCAAGGTGTGTGCTCACACACCCACACAGGGCCACCCCAGAACCCAGGCAGGCCAGGAATGATGATACTCTAGTCGGGAAATGACAGATGACCTGGGCCTGGCCACACCCTATCTATGTCCTCCCTCCAAGCACTCTACATGCAGAACAGCAGATGGGTGGGCAGGCCTTTACCTGCCATCCAGGGGTGAAAAGTTGTCTGTTGTTCTGAAGCAGGATCTTGCTCTGTGGCCTAGGCTGGTCCCAAATCCATAATTTTCTGACCTCGGACTCTCCAGGGCTGGGGTGACAGGCATGTGCCTAGACAAGAGACAAAAGGATTTCTACCGGTGCCCAGCCTGGCTGCTGTCCTCACTGGCTGTGGCCCAGTCCAGGTGTGAAGTGTTGACCCATGTCTGTGGTTGCCCTGACATTGTCTGCTGCTCAGCAATCGTGGACCTGTGCTCTGGGGAGCCAGTGCGGAGGCAGCCAAGGTCCTGAAAGGCACTAGTGACAAGTTCACTGTGGTGGGGTGAGGACTCACATTTGTCCTAGTAGGGGGAAGCCCAGACTCTGGGGACCATAGGCAGTTGTGCAGATGGGAACTTGGAGAGGCTCGTTCGTCAGGGAATCAGGGATTGTGTGAGGGCAGGGAGAAAAGAAAAAGACAACAATTTGATCTGGACACACCTTTCTCCTCAATCAGGGATTGTGTCCAAGGGTCTGTGGCAAACTCAGAGTGTGTGCCTAGTTAAGGTCACAGGTGCTACTCAGCTTCCCCTGAGCCTCTGATCCCACGCGGGCAGATCCCACGTGGGGATGCAGCTGGTGTGAGTGGGTCACCCAGAGCTTTGAGAGAAGCTTGGAATTTAGATTTTTATGTGAAGTCACCTGACCTTTTACTGTTGACTCAAAAATTTAAAAACACTTTGCAGTCCAAACAAAATACACATGTGCACCACACTTGGCTTGCTGCTGGTCTCCAAAGCTTTTCTCTGTGAGGAACATCCTACTGTGGAAGGTCAGCATTGTTCTGAGGGGCTCGTTATGTCCCCAGCGAGGAGCAGATGCATTTCCAGGAAGACCAGGAGCAGAGTGAGGAAAGGGGAGAGATTCCACAGAACTCACTGCAGAGGGAAGCAGAGTTCTCTAATACCCCAAGTGTTAGTGTTAATGTGAGCCTTGCATTTCAGACTCACCCAGGGCCACTGGGGCTGCCCCAGCCTTTCTCATGAACATGTGGGCATTGGAACTCAGTTTCTCGGGGTCCACCACCTGAGCCCAAAGCAGGATCTCTTTCCTGTGTTATTGTAAGGATTGTGTGAGTGACTAGGCAGAGGAAGAACATAGGAAGTAGCTCAAATCTAGCTCAGGGTCAGTATATCCACCAGGTCTATAGCTTGTGGCCTTCCTTCAGTAGCTGCTGGGAGCCCCAGGAGCCTTAGAGGGTGATTCTCCAGCCAAACCCTATTTGTTCTTTTAAATTTTATTATGGAAAAATCTCAAATAGACCCAGGGTAGAAAAAATGGCATAAAGCTTTAACAAGGTCAGTTCATCCACAAGTCCCAGATACATGGATTCAGCCATACAACTCATATGGTAACCCCATACCATAGTGGCAGCTAAGAAACAGTGTCCATGTCCAGCCAGGCATGTTGGCCAATGCCTTTAATCCCAGCACTTGGTGGGCAGAGGCAGGTGGATCTCTTGAGTTCCAGAGCTATGCAGTGAGACCCTATCTCTTACAACCAAATAGAAAAGAAAGAAAGAAAGAAAGAAAGAAAGAAAGAAAGAAAGAGAAGAAGTAATGTCCAGTGCCAACAATATGCAGTACTCTTCAGCTACCCGAGGCCAGCCTGCTCTGAAAATATTAAATGGACAATTCTAGAAATAAAAATTAAATCTCTTGCTGCTCTGAGTACCTTTCATCTCTACACCCTGCCCAATGAGAAATCACCCCTTTGCCCATCATAGCCACACTAGACTGTACTTGCTGGTCAGCCACTTGACTGGGTTACTGCACCAACCATTTTGGTATCACACAGAGTTTCCTGTTGTTATTTCAGGATCCTGCTGGGCATCTTAGACTGCATTGCCCTCAGGTAGGAGGGGAGCCTTTGTTAACAGCTGCTTTGTTTACAAACCCACACACTGGCTGGTGTCTCTTCTTTTTTGTGTACCCCCTCCATATTTGTTGGAAAAAGAAAAGCCTGTCTGCCTGTCCTGCAGGCTGTATTTCTGTAGGTTGTAGGCTGGCAGTCTGTCTAGTGTGTCCTTCTGACCTGTTGTTCCCCCAAGTGATGGTTAGGCTTAGGTGTGGGTTGTGTTCTTTCGTGTCATGTCACATGCCGTCCTTACCCCCTCTTTTAGGATGGGCCTGCCCTTGGTAGTGTGGGGATGATCATGAGGGAAGCTTACCGGGCCTTGGGGAGTGCTTTGCATGCTGGGAAGCATCTCGCAAGTCATAGCCAGTGCCTAGGATGACAAGGATGTGATCCCTGCAGGGTCTAGGGCACCGGGCACACCGGGCACAGTGTGTTGTCTGCCAGCTTTCTTCTCTTCACAGAGGACATGAGGACATGAAAGAGGACCAGAGGAAGAAAGGGGTTGAGCTCTTGGGCCATGGGAGCTAGGTTTTCTGTGTATCTGTATGTTTGTCTGTGTGGCTATGTCTGTGTATCTGCCTATACATGTGAATGTTTGTATTTCTGTATCTACATGTATGGTACCCATGAACAGGCTTTCCAAGAGGAAGGATGCAGCAGTGCAGAACAAGACAGAAAGGGAACTTGAACTTGGTAAAACAGGAGAACAGCAACCAGAAGGGCTGAGTAGATGGATGGGACCTCCACCTCTCTGCCAGTGGTCATCACATGCAATTAGTGAGACAGAAGGCAGTCCAGCTGCCACATGAGGCTGCAGTGTGATTAACTCCCAACTCCAGCCTCCTTGGGACTACCCCTTCCCTGCAACCTCTTTGAGGCTGGAAAGGTAGTGCCTCGGATCTAAGTATCAGAGAGAAGCTGTCCTTAGAAAAAGGTCAGTGGTCACAGGCAACAAAGCTGACCTGGTGCTGGGTTGGCCCCAGGATTGGGGCTTGGGAGAAGCCCTCAGGAAGTCAGGCAGTTAGTGCCGCCCTGCAGGACTGCAGCACAGCCGGTCTTCCCTGGAGGCAAGGCAAGGCCCCTGAGGCTTCTGAGCAGCCTCCATCTCAAGCCAAACCTGCTTATCTTTTTCTTAAACCAGCTTTATCACTGGACCCTGCTCGTAAAAATACTTTAGGACAGTTTGAAAATTCAGAAAAATTTAAACCTTGGAGCTGGAGAGATGGCTCCAGAGTTAAGAGCACTTCCCGTTCTTCCAGAAGTCCTGGGTTCAGTTACCAGCACCCATGTGGCTCACAGTGCCCCCTTTTGTTCCCCTCAGACACCAGGTACACCTGCAGGATACCCACATGAATGAAAAATAATCATACACATAAAGTAAGCTTTTTGAAAGTATGCAGTCTCAACCAATGTGATGGTGCATGCCTTTAGTTCCAGCATTCAAAAGTTAGAAGCAGGTGGATCTCTGTGAGTTCCAGGACAGCCAGGGTTACACAAAGAGACCCTGTCCTGGGAAAAAAAAAATATACAGCCTCACCCAGAGGTAGCATTTCTTTTACACAGTAGGTCCCATCTAGTTTATGCATGTCTTCTCTCCCAGGGGAACTTGGGCTGGACACTCAACCCAATATTCAGGGTTACCCTTTCCCGTACTCTGGTATATGAGCACATAATCAGTGATCTCGTGACATCCTCTTGTCACACTCTTGCAGGAAGTCATTTTCATTACCCATACTTTCCAGTTGAAGAAACAGGCTACAGAACTAGGGGGTGTGGTAACTGGAATTCTTGGGAATTCCAGTTCTGACTTCAGCAAAACAGCATCGGGGCACCACCCACACATCAGTCAGACAGCACGTGCACACGGTATCCGCAACTGATGACACGCCCCTTGGAGACCACGCCCCTTCCTCGGACCCCCGCCCCCAGCTGACATCAGCGGGCCAGGCAGCGGGCACAGAGCGCTGGCAGCGCAGAGCTGCGCTGGGCCGGCCCTGCGCCCGCGCCGCCCTGGGTCTCGCGGCCCACCGGCCGCCCGAGCCACTGCGAGCCGTCCATGGTGCAGCGCATGTGGGCCGAGGCGGCCGGGCCCGTAGGGGGCGGCGAGTCGTTGTTTCCTGGCTCCCGGCGCAGCCGCAGCGTGTGGGACGCTGTACGTCTAGAAGTGGGCGTCCCGGACAGCTGTCCGGTGGTGTTGCACAGCTTCACGCAGCTAGACCCGGATCTACCGCGCCTGGAGGTGGGTGAGCGTGGGCGGGGGGGGGGGGGGTTCCTTCCACAGAAATCTCCCTGCTGCACCAGCTCCGGGGCAGCAAGTTGGGCATCACAGCTTCCAGCACACCCTGAGCTGTAGTTAGGGACAAGAGCTGGATTTCCGTGTCCCCCTCAGTTCATCATGCCAGTGCCTGCTTCTACCCATCCCAAGCTTGACAGCCCCAATCTCTGCAATCAGGTTCAGGCAGACCTTTAGGCCTCTCCGCGCTGTCATTGTTTACATCCCTGGTTCGTGAATGCTCCAACCACAAGGGCCTAGCTTCATTTCACACCCTTGTTAATGGGACTGGGGACTAGAGGAGGCCACACAATACAGTGGGATCAGTCAATGGTTGGGTTGACCTAGTCCTAGACTCCCCAGATATGAGTGAGGCCTCTGGGGCTTCTGGATAGCTATCACTGAGTCAGATATAGGTCTAATGATCCCCGAACATCAAGGCTGCTCAGAGGGGGCAGTTGAAAGAAGGGGGGGTAGGGGTGGAGATTGATCTTCAACTTGTGGAACCAGGTGTCAAGGTAGTGAGAGGACAGGGCTTCACTGAGACCTGTGATTCATTTCCGCCTGATTAAAAAATGTGCCGACATCCTGACTTTGTAAGAGTCTAGGCAGATTCAGAGAAAGGAGACCGTTTGCCTTTATGTATGGCAGGAGGTGGGGGTAATAGGTGAAGGTAGGAGCTTGTTTCTTGCATGTCCTGGGCGGGGCCTCCGCCTCCCACCTACAGTGTGCACCTGCCATCATGCCCAGAGGTAGTGCACTCCTGAGGCAGTTCCAAATCCTGCTCTGCCTAGAGAAGGCCTGGACAAAGCATACTTCTGTGCCCAACTTGGGAACTTTTGGTCAGGGAACCCCCAGGCCTGGAAGGCCTCCCAAGCTTGGCAGGTGTCCAGGCCCGGCATCTCATTCACCCAGTGGTCTCATCCTCATGGCGGCTGGGGAGGGACTCCAGGGAACATGGTGGTGGGCGGCCTGCCACAGCCCTGCGCTCATCTGGCTTTCATTATGTCTGGCAGAGCGTCGGGCTTTGTGTGCTGGAAGGGTCTGGCCTGATCACTCATGGGGGGGGCTCAGACTTCTCTCTGGCTCTGGCTGTCTATACCCCTGAGAATCGCTTGGAGTGGCAAGGTGGAAAGTTCTGCCCCTGCACAGGTTGCTGCTATAGGTGCCTGCTCTGCCCTCCCTCTCCAGGCCTCCATGCTGTCCTGTCACTGTTTAGACATCAGAGGGGAAGCTTCTGGCTGTGGCAGGAAAACCAGGGTCCTGGCAGAAGAGGAGGCTGCAACCGGAAACTGAACACAATGACCATTTAGCATTTGCCTGGGGGAGGGGGCAGGGAAGTCCCTCTCTGTTTTGCCAATAATTCCCTCCCATCCCCATCCTGGAGCTGATTTCCTGATGGCAGTCCCAGGTCCAGAAATGAAGCTGACCTGCTTAAGGTCTCTGGGTTCTCTGGAAAACACCAAACTGTCTCTGCTTTTCCTCTTCTGTCGTTGTTTCCCCAGCCGTGGGGTTGCCAGATGTCCTCACACATCTGGGCATCTGCCTGCCATCTCAACTCTAAGTTAAGCCACTACTGACCTAGCTTGACCCGCCTCAGTCCATGCTTTTTGGAGGTCATGAGGTCTATGCTCCTGCGACAGGCAGGCTTCGGCGCCAGCCTGGCAGGAGTGATTTGTGGCTCTGTAGCATTTACAGGCAGCAGGCCCTAGCACCATGTTCTTCCTGACTTTGACAGACCTCCAGTTTAGATGCCAGCGCCATCTGCTAAGAGGCTGGAGGGCAGAGAGGTGAAGTCCCTGACCTAGATAAGTATGCTGTCAGGAAGGGTCGTAGACAGGACTTCGGCACAAGCCGTGTTCTCTGGGATTGGGGATGGGGTGCCTGCTGCCTGTAAGAGCTGGAAGCGGGACAAAGCAGAGATGGCTAGTGGACAGTAGAAGACAGCAGAAGCTGGGGGCGGAGGTTGGGCCTGGTTGGGTGAGAGCTGGGAAAGCTTAGAGGAAGGTGAAAGTACTTTACATTTGGAGACCCTGAGGACAGTGGACCAGGAATTTAGCATAATAGCTAGCGGCCTAGGGCTTGGTGGAAGGGCCTGGGCTAAATAATTTGCATGCATTTTGTCCTGGGAGGGGGTGGTGAAAGGGCTATTAATAGCCCATTTGACAGATGAAACAACTAATTCGATTGCACAGAGTCAATAAGCAGTCAACTGCAGAGGCAGAGGCCAGACCGCCTTCTCACCGCGGCAGCTAGCCTGTGAAGCCTGAAGGCTGTGTGGGCTGGACACAGTGAAGTGGGGGCTTCTTCTTCTGGACGGTCTGGTCTCTTGATCACACTGTGTGCAACTCTTAACTTACCCTAGGGTTCTTTTGTTCCCTTGGCACTGAAGACTCGGAGACATAGGGAGGGGTGTGTGTGTGTGTGTGTGTGTGTATACACAAGATAATCTTTCAGAGGGACTTCCTGGCTGACTCTAAGAAGGCAGCCTCCAGGAACCTGAGGGGACTGGCCATCACTGCCGGGCCCCCAGCCCCCCCCCCCCCCCCCCCCCGGTCCCACTGTTGCTTTTACTCAGAGACACAAAAGAGGATGAGGAGGCCCAGACCAGACTGGTACTGATCCTCTGCGCTGAGAGAGACCTGCTGGTCCGTTTCCTGGGAGTCCCAGGGCAGCTCTGGAGCAGGAAGAACCAGATTGCCAGCAGGGCAAGAATGGGGGCTGACTCTCAGTGAGGTGACCAGACAGTTTTCAGGTTTGTGGGTTGTGGAGGGGGTTCCAGAAGGCTGCACTCTGAAGGGTCTCAGTTTGCACCTGCCCTGGGTTTGAGCTTCTGTTATCCTCACAAGTGCTTCACACCCCAAGGAAGCCACCCCCAGCACAGTGAGAGTGAGAGACTCAGATTGGTTGAGGCCCCGAGCAAACTCAGTTCTCTGGAGAAAGGACAGCCTGAGGGCTGCTCACTGAGCAGGGCACAAGGACCAGAACTGCTGGGCTATGGGTGTTCTGTTAGCATTCTCCCCTCCCTTGAGAATGTAGGCTGTTGTCCTACCGCCGCACCTGCAGGAGTTCTGCCCTTTTAAGCCCAGAGGTGCAGAGCCCAAGCTCTGTGGTGAAGGCAGCTGTGCTCATAGGCCAGCTTGGCTCCTCTTGAGTTCCAGAGTTTCCTTCATCTGTAAGATGGGTATAATGCTAGCTGGACCCTGCCCTGGTGTTGTGCCTCTGATAGAAGCGGCAGCCAGCCCTGGGTGTGTCCCTCCAGGCCAGGGATCAAATCCTTGTCCTGGCTGCTGTTTCCTGGGATCTGCCTGGATCTAGGCCTCTACCTGTCCCTACCTGGCTGTTCCCTCTTCTTTCAGGCAGCATACTGGAAGAGTCACATGCACTAAGTGTAAAAGGACCTGGTAAAAGAGGTGCCCGAGTCAGCTGGACAGCATGGTCTGTGGTGTGGGTCATCCCAGACCTGGCCAACAGTGGCCATTTTATGATAACAGACAGCGGGACCAGGTAGACAAAGCTGGGTTTACTGGGCAGAAGGGATGGATCTCCCCTCCCCGTCTGAGCTCAGTTTTCTTTCCTAAAATGCTAATTTGACCAATAGCTGGATTCAGGCTGACAGGGAGGGCTCCTGGCGACGGGATCTGACTCTGGGAGAGCTCTGCACAGGCTGAACGCAGGGCTTTACAGCCTGAGGTCCTAGTGCTCCCTTCCTGCCACGGCAACCAGACACCCACAGTCCCCAGCTGAGGCCACCCTCTGTGGCCTACAGGCTTGGGGATTACCTAGAGCTGCTATGAGGGTTTAGCATCTAGAGGACTCTAATACTTGATATTTTCATTATCCCTCTTCTACTGGGGCTCATGGTCTAAGAGCCGAACCAAGGCCTAGGTTTGAGGAGTCATGTACACTGTCTGTTTGGCCCCTCCCCTGGGCCTTGGTTTCCACCTCTAAAATGGGGAGAGGACAGCCTGAGATTGCTAACTAGCATGCAGACCGCTCTCTCCCTCTTCTGGAAGCTTCATTCAAGGTCCAGGACTCTGAGTGAGCTGCCATTTGGGTCCAGTAGTCCCAGGTGGGCCTCTGACAGGTGGCTCTCACACGTCATCGGCTCTGGTGGTACACCATGTATGGTCTGCTACCCTTACTCCTCTGCAGCCCCCATCCTGTCACCTATTAGCTGTTGCTGGTCTCCCAGCCCATGGCTCATCCAAACTGGGGGTTGAGACCCTTCCTGACATATGGTACATGGGTTTGGTCCTGTGGGTCCTGCGTGGCCAGAGCTGTAGGGGGCCTGCAAGGGGCCTGCTAGAGCCCTGGGGTGATCTAGTGACTCGGTGGCCCTGGGCAGTAGTACAGGCAGGTGTAGAAATCACCCTGAAGGTTTAGAATCCCCCTGCACCACCAAGTAGGCTGAGCCTCTGTAAGAGCAGAGAGAAACTGTGATTCTGTGCTCTGAAATTTACCATGTCTGCCAAGGCCTGAAACAGAAGCAGCCACTGTCTGACTGGACACCCCACCACCAGCACCCAGTGCTCTTCAGGGAGAGATGACAGGCCTGGAGTCCCCGTGGGCCCCTTGCTGCTTACTGTTCTGGGCTTGGCCTGCAGCTCGCTCTCTGTTTTAGCTGGGCACACACATCCTGCTGGCTGCTACCCTGAGAACATTAATCAGGTGATACCACCCAGGCCATGTTTTCTTTCCCCATTCTGGGAGCTCTGGACTAGCTCAAGAGACAGTGATTGGGTGGGGTGTTGCTCACCCCCCCCCCAGGGATACTGTCACCCACAAGTGACTGACCCAAGTGTATTACACCTAGCTGCCAACTTTGTCCCAGGGCCCTGGGGGCCTTGCACATGCTGGGGGTAGGATGATCCTCCTTAAGGACACAGCCAACCATGTGGCATTCCTTCCTCGGAGCTCGGAGGCTTCCTGGATGCCTGCCGCAGGCGGACAGGCAGGCAAACACTTTTGCTGTATCAGCTGTTCACTAGGCCAGCTTACCCCTCTTCTCCCTGGTCTGCCTGAGTTATCCCGCCATGTGCTACAAAGGTAGCCCAAGGTCCCTGCCCTTCCAGCCTCAGAGGGGCCTTAGGGAGGATCTTTAGACTGGGGAGAGGGGCTCTTCTCTGCCTCTTTCTAACCAGGTCGGCAGCATCTGTCTTCCCTGGGGGTCTGGCAAAGGTGCCCACATTCAGCATTGTAGGGTGGTCTGGTTCGTTTCTGCTGTGGTTGCTTTAAGGAAATGGAGCAGTTCCCATCTGTGTGACAGGGTATCGACTCCCCAGAGGAAGGCATGTATGACTCTCGGTGCTTGTCAGCACCCCCCTCACCCAGCTGGCAGAATGTCCCCCCTCAGGTGGGGGAAGGGTACAGGGATCACATGACACTCCCACAGGGCCCAGGCCAGCTGCTAGACTGTCAGCTGGAGCCCAGGGCTGAGAAAGGACTTGCTTTTGAGCCCTGCTCGAGCATGGCCGCTGTGCTACTTGCATCCAGCTTCTCCTTCGGGTTTGCCTGGCCAGGCAGGGCACATTTCTTTCCATTGAGCACCAATAAAAAACTTACTGTACTGGGCTCCTTGGGCTGAAATCCAGTGTTGTGTGGTGGGAGAGGGAGTTTCATGTGTGAGACCCTGACTTCCTGCTGCTGGTCACCTGGGTGTTTAGGACGCTGACACCAGATGTGGCCAGACTCCTTAGGAAAGGCAGACTCTCCCAGCCTTGACTACCAAGAACCTCTGAGGAGGCACAGTGGGTGGTGCAGGGCCATGGTCTCTGAAAGACTTTCTAGATTCAGGCCAGGGGTGAGCTGATGACAATGTCACTAGTCTCTTAAGGCTGTGGGCCAGGATTGCTTAGGTACGTGAACCTTCTTATTACATACTGACTTCCAGGAAACAGACCTGGCCTTGTTTCCAGAGAAGATAGACAGCCATGAGCCTAGTGTGGTGGCCATGGCTTTACCCTTGGTTCAAAGCCTGGAGTAGGAGGTCAGAAGATCCAAAAGTTGTTTCCAGGCTTCCCAGAGCCCTGTGAGGGTGGATGGCAGACACGAGAGCTCAGGTGTAGCCCACATCACCCTGGCCCCCGGGAGGGTCAGCAGTGGGACTCTGGGTAGGTAAGCACTTTGGCCAGAGTCCTCTGGACACCACAGCGATCCTTATGGTTCACATGGGGTGTAGGGGCAGTAACTCGTACCTGCTAGCCCCTCTCTGAGCTCCGAGAGGTTGGTTTATTTACCCTCCATCCCAGCTATAGCCCTTCCCTAGACCACAGGAGTTGAAGAGATATTGGGGTATCGGGAAGCATGTTTACTTTCTGTTTGGGACTCTGAGAAGCAGCCATATGACCCCCTCCTTTCTCAACTAGACCTCATGATTTGGGCTTTTGTGGAACCCCAGCATTGTTGCTCTTCCCCATTCACGTGAGAAAGAACAGCCGGCCGGGAAGTCCCGTGTTGCCCAAGAGGTCTCAGCAGCATGAATGAGCAGAAGGGGAAGGAAGGAAGCAGTCAGATGCGGCCTGCGTTTGCACCTTCCTAGACCCATGTTGCTGACTTCAGGGCTGAACTAGGAGGAACTGCCTGATGCTGCCGAGTCAGGCAGGAACCTCAGACTAGACAGAGATGAGGGCGAAGGTGACCCCGGGCCTTGGGCTCTGGGGCTAGGTTTTACTGAGGGCCAATGGCACCTGTGACTATGTTAGGACTTTGGGATGGGGACTTTGCCATATACAACAAGACAGTTTGACTTGGATCAGTTACTCCTGCCTCAACCTCCCCTTACCCTTCTGCAAAATGGCTGGATAACAATACCTGTCTTAGAAGGAGAATAGGGGTGTGATCCAGGACTAGGCAGGAGCAGGGACCTGAAGCGTTGGTCTTTGGGTCATGAGGAGCCTGGTGGGAAAGGGAGTCCTGGGCTCTCCGTTAACTTCACACTGGAGGTCTCGGAACTGCTGTCTGTGTCATCCCCCTGCATCAGACCCCGATAACCTGGTCCGGCTGCTGGCCCATGTCTTTCCAGAGCTCTACGCAGGAGATTGGGGAGGAGCTGATCAACGGGGTCATCTACTCCATCTCCCTGCGCAAGGTTCAGCTACACCAGGGAGCCACCAAAGGCCAGCGCTGGCTAGGGGTGAGTAACAAGAGGAGACCCTCCCCACCTCTCTCCTTCCCTCCCCCAACCCAAAGTCCAACCCGTGCAAAAAGGCCCTGCTGACTTACCTACCTACAAGTGAGAGACACCATTGGCGTTGTTTCGCATTTCCCATAAGGCCATGCATACTTGAATATTTTGCCTGGTTTAAGTACTTGTCTCCAGATGTCAGTCCTACACCTTCCTCCTAGTCCTATAAATCCTCTCACATAGCAGGGCTGCCCTCTGTCCCTAGGGAATAGAAGTTCAGGCTTTGTACATTGTCTTAGCTAGGATTACTATTGCTGTGAAGAACCACCATGACCAAAAACAAGCTGGGAGGAAAAGGTTTATTTGACTTACGCTTCTACATCCATATCCATTACTAAAGGAAGTCAGGGAAGCAGCTCAAACAGGGCAGGAACCTGCCATCAGGAGCCGATGCCGAGGCTATAGAGGGGCACTGCTTACTGGCTTGCTCACTGTGGCTTGCTCAGCCTGCTTTCTTATAGAACCTAGGACCACCAACAGAGGGATGGTACACCAACAATGGACTGGGTCCTGCCACATTAATCACCAATTTATTTATTTATTTATTTTTATTTTATTATTATTTTTTTTTTTGGTTTTTCGAGACAGGGTTTCTCTGTGGTTTTGGAGCCTGTCCTGGAACTAGCTCTTGTAGACCAGGCTGGTCTCGAACTCACAGAGATCCGCCTGCCTCTGCCTCCCGAGTGCTGGGATTAAAAGCGTGCTCCACCACCGTCCGGCCCTTAATCACCAAGTTAAAAAGTGTCCTACAGACTTGTCTATGGCACTGTCTTAAGGAGACGTTGTCTCAGTCGGGTCTCCTTCTCTAAGATGACTCTAGGCTGTGTCAAGTTGACAAAATTAGCGAGCATGTATACACTTCTGAAACTTGCTGTCTCCGAACACACCTTGTGGGCCCCCTGAGCTCAGCAGCTCGGCCTGACCCAGCCCCATAACACTCCAGAAGAAAAACCTGCTGCCACAGCTGTTGAGTGTCATTGCTGTTGTCCCAACAGGATTCTTCTCTGGTCACTGAGCTTCCTCAGGGAACGCTCTAGGTCCTGATAAGGCCAATCCCTGACTCTGGAGTGAGCCTGTTTTTCCACCTCTAGGATGGGCTGTTCAGTTTGGACCCCCCCCCCCCCCCCGGTATGTTAGATACTCTTGTCACTCACCTAAAAAACTACCCTGAAGCGCTCCACGCCTCATATTTTACTTTAAAATCTGAGACCCTGCCAGGTGGTGGTGGCACACACCTTTTTAATCCCAGCAGAGGCAGGCGGAGTTCTGTGAGTTAGAGGCCAGCCTGGTTTACAGAGTGAGTTCCAGGACGGCCAAGGCTGTTACTCAAAGAAACCCTGTCTTGAAAAGAAAAAAAGAAAAGAAAATCCAAGACCCTTTGCCAGAGACCCTCTTTTCCCAGCTTTGGCCACATTGTACTGCAGGTGTGTAGGAGGTGATCTGAGTTCCAGCCTCCAGCTTTCCTGAGACCATAGCCCTGCCTCTGACTGTGTCCTTCCCTTGTTCACCCAGTGTGAGAATGAGTCGGCCCTGAACCTCTACGAGACCTGCAAGGTGCGCACGGTGAAGGCTGGCACTCTGGAGAAGCTGGTGGAGCACCTGGTGCCTGCCTTCCAGGGCAGTGACCTCTCCTACGTCACTGTCTTCCTGTGCACCTACAGAGCCTTCACTACCACTCAGCAGGTGCTGGACCTGCTGTTCAAGAGGTGAGCACCAGCTCCAGACCCAGGGCACCCTTCCTCTTGGCTGGGTCTTGAGAATACCTTGTGTCCCTGTGAGCCCCAGTTTGATGGTAAACATTCTCATAGACGGTTGTCAGGACTGAATTAGCTGGATCCTGGCAGTGCCACCCCAGTCTGAGCTGTCAAGGCCCGTGTGGGTCTTATCTATATGGCTGTCCTTTCTTCCATGGCAGAGCCATTTCACCTGAGTCTCAGACTAAACAGTTCCCCACTTAGAAAGGAGGGGAACCTTGACCTGGATATACACAGGCCCTGTGGTAACCGACTGAGAGGCCCCGGGTCTGCCGAGGTGTCTGAGTGTGTAAAACATGTGCCGTGTGCAGCTGTGTTGCCAGGCACTTCTCTGTGGCAAGAGCAGAGAGTCCCTGCCTCCCTGAGGTCCCTTCCCATCAGGGAGTCGGCCAATAACACTAGACATCATAAGCAGGTACGGTAGATGTGACGCCCTCACGGCCTCCTCTAGATATGGCTGCATCCTCCCGTACTCCAGTGAGGATGGTGGACCGCAGGACCAACTCAAAAAGTAAGTGGACTTTGGGTCAAGAGTGGGGAGGTTTGGGGAACAGGGCTGAGCAAACCGTAGGTCCCACACTTCCGATTCGTGCTGGTGGGCTGAGGTCTAAGGCTCCTCCTGTAGCAGGAGGAAGACAGAATTCAGGGTGGAACTAAGCATTCAAGGAGCAGAGAGGAGAGGGTGTGTGTGTGTGTGTATGTGTGTGTGTGTGTGTATGTGAGAGAGAGAGAGAGAGAGAGAGAGAGAGAGAGAGAGAGAGAGAGAGAGAGAGAGAGGCGTGCATATGGGGTACCATTCAGAACCAGCTACTATGGGAATCCTTCCTAGCACAGCCTATCTCGATAGACACACAGCTTCACTCCTTGGTAAGGGGTTCAAAGAACAAACCATGTGCCTCAGGAAAACAGCCCACACGTGGCTCACAAAGAATAAGTACTGAGGTAGTCCCAGTCACTGGTTGAGGTTCCTTGAATGCTGGGTAAGAGGATAAGCCCTTCCTGAATTTGCATTCAGGCAGAGTTGAACGGGAGTAGGGGCGTTCCCCTAAAGAGCCTGGAGAACTGCCATCCTGTTGATGAGCAGTCTCCTATGGGAATTCTCTGTAGCCTCTATCTCGTTCCTTGGCCTGCCACAGTCAGGACAGCCAAAGGAGACTTGTGGGTGGAAGCACACCACAGGGGTGCTGTGGGAGGGTGGAAGGAGAGGCCATGCCTCTGACTCTGTTGCCTGTCCCCAGTGCCATCTCCTCCATTCTGGGCACCTGGCTGGACCAATACTCAGAGGATTTCTGTCAACCTCCGGACTTTCCCTGCCTCAAGCAGCTGGTGGCTTATGTGCAGCTCAACATGCCAGGCTCAGACCTGGAGCGCCGCGCTCACCTTCTTCTGGCCCAGCTGGAGGACCTGGAGCCCAGCGAGGCTGAGCCTGAGGGTGAGGAGACAGGGGAAGCCACACAGAGCCTGGTCAGAGGGGCCAATACTAGTTCCTACCACAGAGACCCCAGGACTGGCACCGGGCCAGGAGCTAGAATGCGCCTGGGACCAGCAGGCAGTATACTGTGACCTGGGTCAGCATCTTGTTGGGGGGACAGGTGCCTGTCTCTCTGTCCTTGGAAGTGCTCTGGACAAGGCACCCATGTTGGACATCTTTTCTCCTGCAGCCCTGTCCCCAGCTCCAGTGCTGTCTCTGAAACCAGCTTCCCAGCTTGAGCCAGCTCCAGCACTGCTTCTGGCTTCCAGCCAGGGTTTGGCACTAGAGCCAGCGCCAGAGCCAGTACCAGCTTCTGAGCCAGATCCATCCCTAGGACCAGCACTGGCATCCAGACCAGTGGTGGCACCAGCTTCTGAGCTGGAACCAGCTCTAGTGCCACCGCTAGAGCCTGAGCTGTCCCTCGGACCTGCTCTGGAGCTGGAACCGGCTCTGTCACAGGCCCTGGAGCTGGAGCCAGCTGCTGTGCCTGCTCCTGCACTACAGCCTTCCTGGTCTTTGCCGGGAGCCACAGAGAATGGACTAGATGAGAAGCTGCACCTCCTGCTATTCCCTCCAGATCTGGTGGCTGAGCAGTTTACGCTGATGGACGCTGTGAGTGGCTCAGTGGGGTAGGGCAAGGCTGACTTCTTTTTGTATTCTGCTGTCTAGACCTGTTTTCTGGTTCAGAGCCTGTGCCCCCAGGGCAAATCCCAGCTCCACTGTTAACAAACATGTGAATAGGACACATTACTTAATCCCAAGTAATTCCCCCTGCTTGGTGGTCATGAAGTACATGCATTGTGCACTTGCGCATGTGCGCGTGCGCACACACTACACACTTAAGGATTTGGAGCAGATAGGAAGTGTGGTGGGCCTGACCTCTTAGGGATGGAGGCATGCTCACCAAGATACCCATAGGCCCCTGGGCCACCCCCCTGGAGTCCTATCTAGCTAGCCTCAGCACTTATGAAGTGCTACCTATGTATTGGAGACAGACAGACACAGGACAGACTGTAACCGGTGTGTTCACTGGGGAGGGGGCAGCAGATGCTTTCTGAGATGAGCAGGCATGAGCCACTGGTATGTGCCCCTGCCTTCTCCCTGTCATAGTTCCTGCTCTCAGAGGTCAGGTGGAGAGGTAAGAGTCCCACGGGGCTCATCCTCACTCTCTGAGGTCCAGCTTGGGCCTGTGGGCCGAGCATTTCACAGTGACACTAATTCTTCTCCCTAGGAACTGTTCAAGAAAGTGGTGCCCTACCACTGCCTGGGCTCCATCTGGTCGCAGCGGGACAAGAAGGGCAAGGAGCACCTCGCACCTACCATCCGTGCCACTGTCGCCCAGTTCAACAACGTGGCCAACTGTGTCATTACCACCTGCCTTGGCGACCAGAGCATGAAGGCCCCAGACAGGGCCCGGGTGGTGGAACACTGGATCGAGGTGGCCAGGGTAGGCTGCAGGAGGGGCCTGGGGACCTCTTCTTTTTTCTCACAGACCTCAGGGCCACACAGCCCCCTGCCAGGTGCACACTCCCTCCTGGCACTGTGCACTTGAGCAACTGCGTGAATGAGTGCCCCTGGCATGCCCTCTGGGAGCTTCCTGGCATTCTTACGGGGGCCTCAGCCTGGGACTCCCCTCACAGACTCTTTGTCTCCAGGAGTGCAGAGCGCTCAAGAACTTCTCTTCCCTCTACGCCATCCTCTCTGCTCTACAGAGCAATGCCATCCACCGCCTGAAGAAGACATGGGAAGAGGTCTCCAGGTAGGCCTTCCTGTCCCCTGCCCCTGCTATACCCTGGGATGGCTCTGCCTTCAGTGAGCCCCAGCAGCAAAGTCCAAGGGGCGTGTCCACTGGTGAGCACAGTGCAGTGTGCACACCCTGATAGAACCAGGTGAGAGTTTTGTGCTTGCACACAGCCACAGAACTGTCCAGCTGAAAGCAACCTGTCTGTAGTCCCCAGTGGAGCCATGTTTAAAACATCCTTCTCCAGCAGCTTAGGGTCTTTGGTGTAAAAGCAAATGGATTCTCCATCGTGCCTGCCCCAGTGCAGACTCTTCCTAACTGTTGCCTTCTTTCTGTACTTCCTTCAGGGACAGTTTTCGAGTGTTCCAGAAGCTGTCGGAGATTTTCTCTGATGAGAACAACTACTCCCTGAGCAGAGAGCTGCTCATCAAGGTGAGGAACCGCGGGGAACAAGGGGATGGCAAACTTCTGTGCTTGACAAAGCTTGGATAGGTAGCAGGCATAGAAGGAACAGGAGGCCCCTGGTAATCTGATTTAGTGGGGACAGCCAGCCTGGCTTCTGCAGGAGGAAGAGCCAGCCAGGTTAGCAGATCTACAGCTTCCTCTTGGGATTTAGCCACTGGCAGACTGATGGGCAGGAGATGGAAGGGGGTGCAATTACCTTCTTTCCTGTGGCAGTTCATTCTGTCTCTGTGATGCCAGGCCTGTCAGGGTTGGGGGTCCTTCCTCCATGTAGTCCCAGGGTACAGATATGCCTGCATAATTGGCTTTCCCCTTTGCCCTGAAGTGGAAGCTGTTGGCTGTCATGAGGAATGGTGGCAGGCTACCTTGTCCCTTGAAGCCACAGGAAGCACAGGCAGCTTAACATCAGGGACTGATAAACATACCTTTCTGTCTCACCCCAGAACATTCTCACCACCCCCCCCAAAAGGCAGCATTTTTCGTGAGCCCTGCCCCTGCCATACTGGTCAGGCTGAGACAGCCCTGAGGAGTTCTGTATCCTCTGCTGAGGGCCCTGTGGGAAGCACTGGTCATGGGCTCCACCTGGGTGCTGAAACAAGGAGTTTGAGACACCTTGTCCCTCTCCCATTATGACTGAGCTCAGTTAAAGATCCTGCCACACACCAAGGGGTCCCAGGACAGGACCCAGTCAGTGGGCTGCACTCCTCTGAGTCCTTGTGGGGTTCTGCACAAGTTGCTGCCAGTCTCTATGCCTGTTTTCTTGTCTGGCAAATAGAGGGTACTGAGGTTACAGGAGGCGATGCTATCTAAGGGAAAAGAGTGTGCAAGAGATCACTGGACTTGTTTACAGGAAATAAGTCAGGATGGCACTGGGTCTGGGCATTGAGCCCACGTGTCTGCAGGAGGCAGGTGCAGGGTCCTCTGAACTTTGAAGGTGAGGACTCGAGTGCAGGAAGGCCAGGCCCGGGCCCTCCCTCCTTCACCATTGAGTGTTAGGAAAGGAGACCGCTCTAGAAGCACCAACTGTGTAGCAGAAGGCATGCTGGGCCAGTACGGGACCTCCAGACCCAGGGTCAGAGCACAGACTGGGGTCGGAAGGGAGAAAATCTCATTCACTCTGCCTTCAACCCTGGCAGGAGGGAACCTCCAAGTTTGCCACTCTGGAAATGAACCCTAGGAGAGCCCAGAGGCGGCAGAAGGAGACAGTGAGTGAACTGGAGGTTGGGAGAGGAAGGGTTCCCTTGGCCTTTATCTTCCTTGCAAGGTGACAAGCTACATCTTGGGGAACAGAACAAGACTCTGTACCATCAGAGTCAGGGCCCCAGCAGCTCTTTGGGGGAGAGTATGAGCAGGGACCACTTGATCTGCCCATTGCCAGCTTGGGATGGGAGGACCTGGGAGAGATGGGGCAAAGGCTCTCGGGCTGCTCCAAGTGCAAGGCCCTGGTGGGGTTGTGGTCAGGTGAGTAGGGGAGAGGAGCACCAAGCCTTCCTTATTTCCCACCTGATGTCCCAGGGTGTCATCCAGGGCACTGTCCCCTACCTGGGCACATTCCTCACTGACCTGGTGATGCTGGACACTGCCATGAAGGACTATCTGTATGTGAGTGAACCTAGGGCTGAGGTGGGCTGAGGGTGGGATCCTGAGGCCTTGGAGGCCCCTGCTGACCCCTGAGCTCTGGTTCTCATGAGAACTTGAAGGTTGCCCCCCCTGGCGAGCCCTCCAGAGCTGTCTGACGGCAGAGCTGAGAAGTGGGTTGGCCAGACTTGATGTGCACGACCCTCAGATGGTGACTCTCTACACTCCAAGGTCAAACTGCCTGTGGGCCAAGCAGGGCCTTCTAACTCAGAATGGGTTAGACAAAAATGTCTACAAATCTCCCCTCAGGTTTATCTGAGGTGGTGCCTAGGGCCAGGTGCCCCTGCTCCCTGCCCCCTAGTGGGTGCCTGTCGTAGTGCAGAACAAAGTAGGCAGGACGTTAATGGTGGAGAGGACTGCTTTCTTATGGATGTTGGCTGTCATCTTCTAGGGGAGACTCATCAACTTCGAGAAGAGAAGGAAGGTGAGGCACTGCCACCCTTGGGTGGGGAGGGGGCCAAACACGCTCTACCCTTGTGTTGATCTCTGGTGACATCCGGTACACCCTTCAAGGGCTATACCAGGGGAGCTGGGAGGCGGCATCCAGGACAGCTTCCTAGGTGTGGCTGTTTGGACTGGGAAGCAGGAAGGAGCCTGAGTGGGTGTAAGTGGGGGAGTGGCCAGAGAAGACCTAGCAGCTAGCCCCTGCCCACCCTCATAGGTCCATCACCACCCTGTCTTCCTTGACCCAGGAGTTCGAAGTGATCGCCCAGATCAAGCTGCTGCAGTCCGCCTGCAACAATTACAGCATTGCTCCGGAGGAGCACTTCGGAGCCTGGTTCCGAGCCATGGAACGGCTCAGTGAGGCTGAGAGGTGAGGCTGTAGGCCCTGGACTGTCACGCTACACTGTTGTCTGGTGATGGCTGTGTACCCAGGCTCCAGCTTCTGGGCTAACCCTGGTTGGGAGCTCCAGCTTAGCTTCTGGTAGCCTCACAGCCACTTCTGCCTTAGCTACAACCTTTCGTGTGAGCTGGAGCCTCCATCCGAGTCAGCCAGCAATACCCTCAGGAGCAAGAAAAGCACAGCCATTGTCAAGCGCTGGAGCGAGTAAGTGCCTGAGCCCAGGGGCGCACCGGGACCAGAGGAGTCTCGGGGCTGTGGGCTAGGAGAGCCAACTAAGCTGGCTCTAGGGTCTCACCCTGACACTGCCAGCCCTGTCAGTCACAGAGTGAGTTGACCCAGCTCTCTGGTGCTTAGTTTACAGCTCTCTGAAATAAGGCGATCCTATAGATACCCAGGGAGAACCAAGCACTGGTAGACCAAGACTCCACATATTTAAGGGTGGTGTCCTTGAGAAGACCCCTGACGTAAGCCATCCTTTTCCTTCAGCCGCCAGGCTCCCAGCACTGAGCTTAGTACCAGTAGCAGTGCCCACTCCAAGTCCTGTGACCAGCTCCGGTGCGGCCCCTACCTCGGCAGCGGGGACATCACTGATGCCCTCAGCGTGCACTCAGCTGGTTCTTCCAGCTCTGACGTAGAGGAAATCAACATGAGCTTTGTCCCAGAGTCTCCTGATGGCCAGGAAAAGAAGGTGACCACCCATGTCCCCACCCCTCCTTATTGTTGTATCTCACACTATGTCCAACAAGGGGCCCAGAAGTCCCCAAAGCTGACCTCTAGCCTTCAGGGCCCTTCGTGATTCAGGCTGCTGTTGACACTGCTGTCCTCCACAGTTCTGGGAGTCAGCCTCCCAGTCATCCCCAGAGACCTCTGGCATCAGCTCAGCCTCCAGCAGCACCTCCTCTTCATCAGCCTCCACCACACCCGTGTCTACCACACGGACCCACAAGCGCTCCGTCTCAGGGGTCTGCAGCTACAGCTCCTCACTGCCACTCTATAACCAGCAGGTGGGCGACTGCTGCATCATCCGGGTCAGCCTGGATGTGGACAACGGCAACATGTACAAGAGCATCCTGGTGAGCCAGCAGCAGGGCCTCCTTACGGGGCCCAACTTAGCCAGGATGCAGACATGCACAGACACCTGTGTGCGACTTTAATTTTTAGCATTGACCTTCTAGGTTTGAAAAAATAGAAATAACGGAAGACTTTGGTCAGCACTCAGGGCTTGAGAGGTGGGAAAGGAGCAGTAAGGAGACTGTGGCCTGTAGGTCATCAAGTCTGAGGCAATGGACGAGGGTTGAGGGAGAGGTGGTCAGGGCTCCGTTAAACTGTAAGGCCCTTGACTTTCTTTGGTGACTTGGTCTGCTGACCAAGATGGAGGCAGGCTGCTGAGAAGGCTGCTGTTGCAGTTCAAGCTCAGGGAAAGGGAGGCCAAAGCAGGCTGGTGGCCATGGGCGAGTCAGTAGTGTTAAAGTATGGGTGTTATTTGAACGTGGAGCCAATGGGATTGCTCACAGATTGTAGGTGGGCACACAGGGAGGCCCTTTCTCACCTGCCAGGGCTCCAGCTGCAGTGGAGCCCGCCCCTCAGCCGCAGGAGCTGCAATGGCTCACATTCACCTGGGTGACCCCACGACTAAGTCCTGAGCCAGCCTGTGCCACCTGCCATCACAGTGTCAGGGCAGGGCAGGATGTAGGTGACTAGTGGGCATTGGCTGGTTTCTCCTTAGGACTGGAGTGGAAATTATTGGTTCCCCAGGCTTGTAATCCTCTTGCCTTCAGGGGCACATGGCTCCCAAGGCAGTGTGGGAGTTGGTGGAAGGCTGTTGTAGGAAAATGAGTCTGGGGACAGAGGAAGCGGCCATCCTCATATTATGGTGGCCACTTTAAGGAAGCAGAAGATGGAAAGGTACAAAGATGGGTCTCTGGCCACTGTGCCCTGGGAAAGCATTTATGACCTTTGTCTTGATAGCCTGTCCCCCATTTCAGGTGACCAGCCAGGATAAGGCCCCGACTGTCATCCGAAAAGCCATGGACAAACACAACCTGGATGAGGATGAGCCAGAGGACTATGAACTAGTGCAGATCATCTCAGAAGATCACAGTAAGTCAGATGGCTGGACTCTAGGCCAGGGCAGAGGGGCGGGTCAGCACCATCCTCTGCCCCAGGCCAAGGGCAAGGGGCAGGTCAGCACCATCCTCTGCCGCAGGCCAAGGGCAGAGGGGCAGGTCAGCACTGTCCTTTACTCCAAGCCAAGGCCTGAGACCCTAGAAAGCACAGTAGCAGGTAAATGTGGGCATGGCACCTACTGCGACCTGTCTTGCCCCAGCACCTGCTGGGCCTCCCCACCTAAGATGTAAGAGTTGAGAGAGGCTCACTCTGGGGTCTGCTGGAGGACATTGTCTGGCTCAACTAAGAAAGCAGGTGTTCAGAAAGAATTTCCACGTGTTAAAATCTACACATGAACACAAAAAGCACACATAGCGAGTCCCATGTTCTAGAAACTAGTAGAAGGATGGAATCAAGAACAAGCCCGGGTTGGAGAGTTGGCTCAGTGTTTGAGTATGTACTGTGTGCTGAAGAGATGGCTTGGTGGTTAGGAGCACTTGCTGCTTTTCCTGAGCATCCAGGTTCAGTTCCCAGCACCCACATGGTGACTCACAACCACCTATAATCCTAGTTCCAGGGATCCGATGCTCCCGTCTAATCTCCTTGGGTACCACATATGTCACATACACATACGTGCAGACAGATACTCATACATAAAGTTAAACCTTAAAATCCTAAGTGTGTTCCCAGCACACTTATCCACTGGCTGACAACCTCCTGTAGCTCCAGTTTTAGGGGATCTGATGTCTTCTTTGGGTCTCCATAGATACAATAGATACATGCACATAATTAAATAAAAGAACCAACCCGCCAGGCAGTGGTGGTGTGTCACTGCTTGCCCCAGTCAGCAGTGATGCTCATGACCTCTCTTAACTTCTATCATTTTGGTTATATGGACTGGGTGAGGGGACCCCCTGCCTTGCAGAAAGCAGGCCTACAGAGGCTTAGGATCCAGAGTCAGACACAAGGTCAGTAGGAGCAGCAAGTCCAGCTCGGTAATGATGGACAGATTCTAGGCCAGGGGAGAATGGTGGAAGTTGGACCTAGAGGAAGGTTCTGCCTCCTGCTGGTCCACAGAGCCATTGTGAGTAGTAGGGGAGCATCAAAGAAAGCAGTCAGAATCCCAGGAAGCCTGCTCTGGCTGGAAGTCCCAACTATTAGAGACAGCCATGTGGGTAGGCGGCACAGGGAGACTCTTGGCTAGAGTCACAGGAGAGGTCCTTGTTGGTGGCCTGGCCTGGAGGAGCTCTCAAGTGGTAGGCTTATCCCATCCCCATGATCATCACTGATTATTGCCCTGCTCCCCTCCCACCAGAGCTGAAGATTCCAGAAAACGCCAACGTGTTCTATGCCATGAACTCTACTGCCAACTATGACTTTATCCTAAAGAAGCGGACCTTCACCAAGGGGGCTAATAAGGTCAAGCATGGAGCCAGCTCCACCCTCCCTCGCATGAAGCAGAAAGGACTCAAGATTGCCAAAGGCATCTTCTAAGGACGTCTCCCAGGGTCTGGCTGGCTGAGGACTAAGCACTTAGAGACTAGAGTGGCCCAGGCCACACAGGTACCTCTGCCTACCTGCTAGCCCAGGCTACCCCCAGACTCCAATTTCACCCTAAACCTCTCCTGCTGCCGGGATTGACACCTGCCACTGTCAGGCTGACCTGGCCTCCGGGGACCACTCGCCGCCTCAGGTGCCTTCTGCTCTCTGGAACCAGAGGACTAGCTGACTTTTGCCAAGGAGTGCTGCCAACTGGGCATGGTACCTTGCCTGCCCTGGACACTACCCTCCACACTTTCCTGACACCTCCCCAGGTGCAAATCACTGCCACCCATGCCCCCGGATGCCCCAGGGCACCCACACACCCAGCAGGGCTGACCACTGCATTCTCTCCTTGTGCCCACAGGCACTGGCCTGGGACCTTCATGGAAGTCCTGGCCTTTCCTCCCATACTCTAGCCTTTCTCAGGCTGCACCAAAGATTCCACCTTCAGGGCCTACAAAGCGAGGGAGTCTCGCCCAGCACGAGCCCCAGCCCTCCCTTGGATCAGAGAGAGAAGCCCTCTCATGGACCACCCGGTTGGTATCGAATCCCATACCACTGAACGTGCCATGCAGCATCACTACAGCCTGGGTCGTACGAGACTACATGAAGTGGGAGGCTGTGGGGAGGGAAAGACGACTGAATATTTGTATAAAAAGTAATAAAGTTTACTGATTGGGGTGGGGCAATATTTATTTGTTGTAAATAGAAAATGCTAGACTTGAATATTATATTAAAATCCCGTTTCTACTATGGCCTGGTCACTGTGGTTTGTTCTTTTTATTTTCTTGCTACTAGAAGGGTCCTCTGGCTCTCTTTCATGGAGGATTCTCAGTAGATTTCATGCAGGCATAGAAGAGCCAGCTGCGCTCCCCAGGCATGCTAAAGGAAACACTCCTCCAGCTCGCATGTGGCAGACCGGCTAAAGAGGTGTGTCTATGCTGCTGAGCACTCCTGAGCGTGTTCTCAGGAAGCATAGCACAGCCTCTGAATTGTTGGCATCTGAAAACAAACACTTCCAGGGTGCAGTCTCTATAGAGATGGAAGATTCGGGGACTGAGAGACGGCTCAACAGAGAAGAGCATACACATCTCCCTTCACTGTGGAGGGTAGTGCCCAGAGACAGGCTTCCCAGCACCCTTATCAGGTAGCTCATGACCACCTATAATTCCAACGCCAGGGGATCTGACACTCTTTTCTGGTCTCCTTAGACACCAGAACATGTGTTGTACACATGCAGCCAACACTCATACACAAACAAAAATAAATATTTTTTAAAAATACATAGAGAAGCCGGGTGGTGTGGCGCACACCTTTAATTCCAGCACTCGGAAGGCAGAAGCAGGTGGATCTCTGTGAGTTCAAGGCTAGCCTGGTCTGTAGAGCAAGTGCCAGGACAAGCCCCAAAGCTACACAGAGAAACCCTGTCTTGAAAAACAAAAAGCAGCCGGGCGGTGGTGGCGCACGCCTTTAATCCCAGCACTTGGGAGGCAGAGGCAGGCGGATCTCTGTGAGTTCGAGGCCAGCCTGGTCTACAAGAGCTAGTTCCAGGACAGGAACCAAAAAAGCTTCGGAGAAACCCTGTCTCGAAAAATCAAAAAAAAAAAAAAAAAAGAGAGAGAGAGAGATCGCAGATTTTGAGTGTGAGCCAGCAAGATGGCTCAGCAGGTAAAAACACTTGTCTCTAAGCCTGACAATCCAAGTCCCGGGGACCCACGTGGTGGCAAAAGAACCAACTACAGAAGAAAGAGCAGTCTACCCAACCTGCCACACGCCCTGCAAATGTCTATCCTGAGACTGTGGATCTCAGTTCCGTGTTTACTGTGAGATGGTCACAACATCTGGAAGAAAACTGCTGCAACTGTTACATCTTTGTATGTATTACTTGATGTAATAAAGCTTATTTTCATTAAAAAAAAAAAAAAAGAACCAACTCCTGTAAGTCTTCCTCTGGTCTTCACAAACACCATGTGCTCATGCACACACACACACACACACACACAATGAAGGAAGAAATCCACGTCATTTTAAACAGGGTCTGGAGAGAGCACGGGGCGGGGGGCGTCAGCATACTTGTCTGCCATGTTTGTTGATCTTGTAGAGGATGTAGATTTGGTTCCCTGTGGCATCGCACCACCACCTGTACTTCTAAGAAACCTGGCGCCCTCTTCTGGCCTCCTAGACACGTGCAGGGAAAACCTCAAACACACTGAAGTAAATCATCTCGTCTACTGTGGGGAAAGGCCTACAGAAAGAAAACCCAGAATGCTTTCTGACATCAATCTTGGGCCTCCACATGCACACCCCGATCATGCACAAATACGCGTGCTCCACACACAAAAACAGGAAAACATGCAACAGATAAATGGAAAAGAGAATCAGGTTCTTTGAAAAGATGAGCAAAATTGACAAACCTTTAGTTAGATCAGCCAAGAATTTAAATGAAGGACCCACGTCACTTAAATTTGAAAGTGAGTGCATTGCTACCAACTTTGCAACAATCAGAGGAGTACTTAAGGTCCTGGAGCACCAGCAGCAGGCAGGGCGGGGAGCGGGTGTGCTCACCCAGGGCAGGGAGAACATAGACCTTCAGGGTATATGAAATGTCACAAGGGGCTAGAAAGGAGAGTGGAGAACCGATGTTGAGTGGATCCAGAGTTTCTTTCTGTCTGGATGATGAAGAATTTGGGAAATAGGCAGTGGTATAGCTCCGGAGAAGCTAGGTAACAAAGAGGACCCTAGAGGGACGCGTGGATTTCCCTGGGAAGGGGAATAGGTGAGATCTCCTGGGTAACAGACACGCGCGCGCACGCGCGCGCACACACACACACACACACACGCAAACGCACGCACGAGGGATCTGGTTGATCAAGTCGGGGCTGGTACGGAGGGGAGAGTAGTGAAAGAGATTTTGATAGAGGGGGCCATTTGGGGGGATAGGGAGAAACCTGGTGCCAGGAAATTCCCAGGAATCTCCAAGGATGATCCCCAGCTAAGAGTCCAAGCAATAGTGGAGAGGGTGCCTGAACTGGCCTTCCCCTTTAATCAGATTGGGGACTACCTAATTGTCATCGTGGAGCCTTCTTCCGGTAATTGATAGAAGCAGATGCAGAGATTCACAGCCAAGCACTGGGCTGAACTCCAGGAATCTGGCTGATGAGAGGGAGGAGGGATTGTATGAGCAAAATGGGGTCGAGACCATGACAGCGAAACCACAGAGGCAGCGGACCTGAGTTAATGGAAGCTCACGGACTCTAGACTGACAGCTAGGGAGCCTGCATGGGACCAACCTAAACCCTCCACACATGAATGACAGTTGTGTAGCTCGGTCTGTTTGTGGGGCCCCTGCAATGGGACCAGAGTCTGTCCCTGCTGCGTGAACTTGCTTTTCGGAACCCATTCCTTATGCAGGGATGCCTCCCCAGCCTTGATACAGCACCAGGAGCTTGGTCCTGCCTCAACTTGATATGACATGCTTGGTTGACTCCCATGGGAGGGCTGCCTATTTTTCTGATACAGAGGAGGAGTGGATGATGGGATAGATGGGAATTGGAGGGAGGGAACAAGAAGAAGAGGGAGAGAAAACTGTGGTTGATATGTAAAATAAATGAAAAAAATTTAAAAAAAATACCAAAAGAAAGTAATGGTGCTGGCTGGGCGGTGGTGGCGCATGCCTTTACAGCACTCGGGAGGCAGAGACAGGCGGATCTTTGTGAGTTCGAGGCCAGCCTGGCCTACAAGAGTTAGTTCCAGGACAGGCTCCGAAGCTACAGAGAAACCCTGTCTCGAAAAACCAAAAAAAAAAAAAAAAAAAAAAAAATGGTGCAAATGGTGCTGGGGGTACAACAGTGTAATTCTCTTGCAAATACTTCAGTTAGCCTAAGACATGGGTTTTTTTTTTTTTTAATGTTTTCTTTATTATTTATTATGTGTACAATGCCTGCATGTACACCTGCAGGCCAGAAGAGGGCATCAGATCTCATTACAGATGGTTGTGAGACACCATGTGGTTGCTGGGAATTAAACTCAGGACCTTTGAAAGAGCAGTCGGTGATCTTAACCTCTGAGCCATCTCTCCAGCCCATGGATTTTTAAGAAAAAAAATTAGTTTATGTGCATTGGTGTTTTGCCTACATGTATGTCTGTGTGAGAGTGTTGGATCTTGAAAAGCAGTCAGTGTTCTTAACCTCTGAGCCATCTCTCCAGCCCCTAAGACAAGTATTCTATCACACACAATAAATATCTTTCAATGTGTAGGGGGTATGTGCACACTGGGGGTCAGAGGACTACTTCATGGAGTTGGTTCTCTCCTTCCACCTTTATGTGAATTCAGGCTTTTACCTGCTCAGCCATCTTGCTGACCTGTTTATTACAATTTTAAGAATTTTACCAGCTGGAGAGATGGCTCAGTTGTTAAGAGCGCTGATTGTTCTTCCAGAGGACCCAGGTTCAATTCCCAGCACCCACATGGCAGTTCACAACTGTCTGTAATTCCTGTTCCAGGGGATCCAACTCCCTCACACAGTCATACATGTAGGCAAAACACCAATGAACATAAAATACAAATAAATGATTTTTAAAAAATTTATGCTTGCAGACTGAACACAATGATACACCCCTGTGATCGCAGCACTTGGGAGACTGAGGCAGGAAGATTATGAGTTGGAGACCAGCCTGAGATAGCAAAACTTTGACTCAAAATACAATTATTTAATTTAATATAAATAGTATTATAAGTCCTAGTTCATAATCCTAGGTTCTTGGAAAGCTGACGCAGGAGGAGCCCTTGAGACCAGCTTCAAGACCAGCCTGGACAATACAGCAAGTCCTAGGTTCGAAACAAAAGCCACTTGCAAGGATGGTTTCCTAACCAAAAGGAAGCCTTCCTACAGCTGCGGAGGAAGGGGAGCATTTGAAGCTTGCCTGAATGTTTATTGGATCACAGTAGGGACATGTAGACTTCAAAGTCATAAAAGTCTTAAGAGGGGCCAGGCCTTGGTGGCACACACTTTTAATCCCAGAATTTGGGAGGCAGAGGCAAGCGAATCTCTGTGAGTTCAAGGCCAGCCTGGTCTACAAAGGACAGGACAGCCAGGGATGTTACACCGAGAAACCCTATCCCAAAAAAAACAAAAACCAAACCAAACAAAAAAAGTCTGAGGAGGGAGGGGGAGAAGAGGGGGAAGAGGAGGATTACCCACAGACAAGCAGGACCCTGGCCAACCCCTTTCTTATGGAGACACTCCCTGAGACACCAGCCTCGGGGTTCTATCCCCTGCTGGCATAGGAAAGCCAGAATGTAGTGCTTAAGGCTGTAGTGTGTGTCTTTCTATTGGCATTCCTGAGGCCTGTGAGCCAGGTTCTAGCTCCCTATAGCTGCCTGTGCCCATATGGCCCTCTCTCTCTCTGCCACATATGCTGGCCAGGGCTAGAGAATGACCCTGACAAGTCATTTTCCAGGATCCCAGGTGCCTGCTTCCTGCCTACAAGAGACTCCCGCCCCGTGTTTGACATCTCTGGTGCTGTGTGTTTGCTCCTAAGCTAAAGACAGTCCTTTGACTTCTACAGCCTGAGGATTGGCAGGGATGAACCAAGTGTCTGTCGCTATCGACTGAGGGTCCCTCCTTCCTCCAGGCTGTTTCAGGAACAAAAACCAAATACCAGGTGGGCACAGCTAAGACTTTATTGAGAAAGGACTTTATTGAGAAAGGAGAACCTAAAAAGAGGAGGACCCTGGGACCAAGGCTTACCAGACATTAGAAGCCAATAACGACAGGCATCTGAGCCTCGTCTGTTGGGGACACAGGGGCAGCCTGGGAATCATCCACAGGGGGCACAGGGACAGCTTCTGAGTCATCCTCAGGGGGAGGGAGGGTCCCCTGTTCATCGGTCACTGTGGGCAGCACCTCGTACGTCACAGCCCAGTATTGCAGGAACTTGGCTCTCAGGTGCTGCTTCATGGACGTGCTAGTTATCGACTTAGTGATGTTCAGGTAGTTGCCGTTCTCCAGGGTATAAGGGTACCAGTGGGTGGGCACCTGTGAGTTGCCCATATTGGGATCCCTACAGAATGAGAAGAGACTGAGTGGGGGCTGAGGACTACAAAGAGACTGAATGTGTGAAATATTTGACTATGGAAAGGTGCTACATTTGTTTACGTTGCAGGGTATTTAACTATGGGAAGGTGCGTTGCATTTGTTTAACTAGGTAAAGATGTGTTCTTTTTTTTTTTTTTTTTATTTATTATGTATACACTATTCTGTCTGTGTGTATGCCTACAGGCCAAAAGAGGGCACCAGACCTCATTACGGATGGTTGTGAGCCACCATGTGGTTGCTGGGAATTGAACTCAGGACCTTTAGGAAGAGCAGGCAATGCTCTTAACCTCTGAGCCATCTCTCCAGCCCCGGTAAAGATGTGTTCTTGTTTTTTCACCTTGCCTGCCTGGTTTGATAAAGAGCTGAACAGCTAATGACTAGGCAGTAGGGGAATAGGCAGGGCTGGCAGGCAGAGAGAATAAGTAGGAAAAGGAGGAGAGAGAGAGAGAGAGAGAGAGAGAGAGAGAGAGAGAGAGAGAGAGAGAGAGAGAGGAAAAAGGGAGACGCCTGGGGCCAGCTAGCCAGCCAGCAATGGAGGTCATGGGAAAAGTAGGACATATAGAATGAAAGAAAGGTAAAAAGTCCCCAGGCAAACTGTAGATGAAGAGAAACAGGTTGAATTAAGTTATAAGAGCTAATGGGACAAGCATAAGATAAGGCCGAGCAGTTATAATTAGTAGTAAGTCTCCATGCCATGACTTGGGCGCTGGTGGTCTGAGAAAGCCTGCTATAACTGGAGACCTGTGCTCACAGAGAGCTCTACACAGAGACAGGTCGGCCCTCTGAGCCAACATTTTGATGCTCAGTCATGGTGAACATGTTCTTGGCCTTGGGGCTGGGTCAGCAGCTCTTCTGCCCGTGTGCAAACTGGTTACCAAGGCTTGAGGATAAGAAGTTTGCCCAAATGAGGGGCAGGGCCAGAGCCCAGGCTTACAGAGCCGCAGGAGTCCTCAAGTTTGCTGCCCTTGGTCCTAGGCTCAACCCCACATCTTACCCACTCTTGGCAAAGTTGGTCCAGTAGGCAATCATGGACTTGGAGACACTCCTTTCTTGGGCCCGGTAGCCCAATGGAGTGGCGAAGGGTTTTCCGAAGACATACTGGAGGTCATCGGCATGGTCAGCCCCCATCCATTTGGGGTAGATGGGCATCCGTGAAGGGTGGGAAAACAGGTAAGAATAGGTATTGGCACTCCTAAGGGTAACAGAAACAGATAGGTTGGGGGGAGGCTCCATTGGGAGGTAGGCCCTGGAGAGAGGCCAGGAGGAGCAGGGCAGGGACTGATGGACCCCCAAGTCTCACAAATTGGGGTATGCTTGCTTGAGACAGGGTCTCTTTATGTGGCCTTGGCTGACCTGGAACTTACAATGTAGACCAGACTGGCCTTGAACTCAGAGATCTGCCTCCTGAGTGCTGGGATTAAAAGTGTGTGCTACTGTGCCTAGTTCTCAACTGGAGTTTTTGATGCCCAGGGAAAGAAAAGCTGCATCCATGTTCATGGATCTGCAGGTTCATGGTTCATGTCTCCACTCTGCAAAATATTCAGAGGGCTCTTCCCATAATTCAAGGTTAAGGATTTGTTTCTCCCCATCTGAATTCATATGTCTCACATGATTGGACAAGGTATATGCCTCTATTACCCGTTTAATCTTGACGGATGTGTAGCTCAGAGCTAAATTCATTGCTCAGTTAGCCAAGAGGCCTTGGTCAAAAGCCACAATAGCCTAAGCAGCCCTCTCTCAAGAGCCTCCCCCACACTCCCCTTCCCAGAACCTCACTTGGCATGGGCTCTGTGCTGGGCCAGAGCCATCTCTGTGGGGATCAGGAAGAGGGCGTCAGTCTCAAAGGCCACCACTGTCTTCTTCTTATTCTCTTGAGATGGGTCCTGGGCCCAGGACTCGGTGTAGATGCCAAAGGTGGCTTGGGCACCCTTAAGCCCCTTTCTGACGGTGCTTCCACTGACTAGCCTGTAGAAGTCCTCCCTGCATGGGGATGGGGGAAACAGACACTGGACCTGCTGCTGGTGGTGGTAGGAGCATGTCTGTCTGCCCTTACCCCAACACAGCACCCACCTCCTCATGCTCACCCTGTTAAGCAACCCCGCCTCCTCCCCCTCTCGGGGTTAGCCTCCCCCTCCCCAAGCAATGCCTGTTCCTTCCCAGGTATTATCAGGCGCATGCTGCCCTCCCTTGCTCACTCTGTGATATCCTGTTTGGACTTATCGATGGCTGGCATGTCAATAGTAGCAAAGAGGTGGCCGTCCATGTCGTTAGTGCCAGCTAGGTAGTCAATGTCAGCGGCATTGGCATACAGATTGATGGGGTCATCGGGGATGAAGTCTCCATCGACAACAGGGGTGAAGCCCAGGTAATACCAAATGGGGTCTGAGTGGGAGAGCCAACAGGTCCTTATACTTTTAAATGCCTGCCGGGTCCTTCTCTTGACCTTTTGTACTAAGCTTGACCTCTTTCTTCCTTTATCTGACCAGACCAGGCAGGGTTCCTTAGCCCCAGCCCAGGGACTTTTTGGGTTACCGTCAGCTTGTGATAGGGATGACTGTCCTGTGTGTAGGCTGTCGAACTTGCCCCTGACATGCTCGACATTAGTGGTTCCCTTCCCTGGCTGTGATAGGCAAGAACGTCCCCAGACTTTGTCTCATGACCATGGGGAGAGTCCACTGCTCCACAGGCCAGGGCTGTCTGCTCTCCTGCTTCAGTGTTCCTGTCCCCTCCCTCTTTCCTTGTTGAACCTACACCAGGGAGGAGGTTCTAGTCTGCTGGCCACCATGTATGAGGTCTGCCTGCCCTCCAGGCTTGCCAGTTGGCCTGTGCACTGGGTCAGCAAGGAGACCCTGGCTGTCCTTGGGCCCAGCACAGTGAGGCTTCCTTCAGTGGCAAGCTTTTGCCTATCACGCATAGGCTCAGGGTTTGCTCTATGATACAAGAGGACAAGAGGAACCGAGGGCACAAACACTAAGACTGCTGGACTTCGCTTTAGAAAAATAAGCAAAGAAAACAAATTCCATCTCCTAGGCTGACAGGTTGCTTCTTCATGTTTGCTGATAGCAGCTCCAGCTAGAAGGTCCAAACACCACAGGAGGCATTTGGAAATTCGCAAATGATTGACACATTAACAAGGAAGGTAGCCGGGCGGTGGTGGCACACGCCTTTAATCCCAGCACTTGGGAGGCAGAGGCAGGCGGATCTCTGTGAGTTCGAGACCAGCCTGGTCTACAAGAGCTAGTTCCAGGACAGGCTCCAAAACCACAGAGAAACCCTGTCTCGAAAAACCAAAAAAAAAAAAAAAAAAAAAACCAAAAAAAAAAACAAGGAAGGTAGAAAGGCCCTGGGCCTGGGTCCACACATCTTCCTGAAACTATGTATGGGTTCATGCTATCATGTTTTTCCTTCCTTCCTTTCTTCCTTTTTTTAAAATAAGATTTATTTATTTATTTATTATGTATTCAAAGTGTTCTGCCTGCATGTATCCCTGAAGGACAGAAGAGGGCACCAGATCTCATTACAGATGGTTTGAGTACATGTGGTTGCTGGGAATTGAACTCAGGACCTCTGGAAGAGCAGGCAAAGCTCTTAACCACTGAGCCATCTCTCCAGCACTCTTTATTCCTTTTTAATTAATTTATTTTTAGACAGGGAGTCTCACTATTTATCTCTGGCTGGCCTCTCACTGTGTAGATCAGACTGTTGGGATTAAGGTATACGCCACCACACCTGGCCATGTTTGGCTTATTAAATGTCTCTGGAGGAGTGGAAGAAAGATCAGTATAAGCCCCCCCCCCCTTACTACTGGGGCCTGCTAGAGGGAAGTGGCAGGAAGTTAGGGACAGGCCCAGGTCTGGCATCTTTCTATCTTGGCCCACAATGCCTCCCACCCCCAGCAGCTCACACTTACACTCCTGCTGTTTCAAGGGCAACCTGTAGGCCAGTGTCAAGGCCCGGGGATCTGTGACCTTCAGACACCCAGCCAACTTGCTAGTGTCGTCTGTGGGGCAACCCACCTTCTCAGCAATCTAGGGGAATGCAGAGTGGGAGGTTAGAGGAAGCCGTGGCCAGGCCTGAAATGGCTGTGGGCAGCAAAGGGAAGATCCAGGGCAGCACGGAAATGGGAACGGTCCCCACCCTGGCTACTCCTGTCCTGTGGCACTTACCTTTTTGGCCCAGAGAAGTGGGTTCTCCTGGATGGCCCAGGGGCTCAGCGCCACGCCACTCTGACTGATGGCTCGCCGGATGAGGCCCTTGTTGTACGGGGAGAGGGTCTGCAATACCCAGAAGCCCTCTCAACAGGCTGTACCTGGGCCAGAGCTCCTAGCTGCACCTGCTCTGACCATTCTCCTAGGCCCCACTGGCTCCCTCCCGTAATCTTGGGGTCAGACTCTCCACACCAGAGGGCCCCAGACCTGCAGAGAGACACTGGCACCTCCGGCAGACTCCCCAAAGATGGTGATGTTATTGGGATCCCCCCCAAAGGCTGCGATGTTCCTCTTCACCCAGGCGATAGCCATGTGCTGATCTCGAAGGCCAAAGTTACCTGAGGGTTTGGGGAATACAGCCTTCATCAGGAGAGACCCTCAACTAGAGTTGGGGGAGGCTAGAGATGAGCGACCTGGGGCTTATACAGAGGGTGGCAAGTCATGTGAACAGCGGGAACCAGTCCTAACTGCTGTGACACCCTGGAGAGCCCTGGAGAGTCCAGGATGGCAAACAAGGGCTCTCCAGGAGGCTGAGCAGAAGAGGACTTGCAAGGGTGGGGAGGTCCAGGGAAATAAAGCCAGCTGGTGGCTCTGCTTGGGTCCTGCACACTTCCTCCTACTGTCTGTCTGTCCTTTGGTTTCCATGTCCACTCGACTCTCCCTCAGCCTCCCTACCTTGCTCTCCAGGACTCAACTTGCGCCTCAGTCACTCTGTCCCTCAGCTTCTCTCATTTCCTGATGACTGCCTAGAGTTCCCAGGCCTCACAGTTCAGCTCCTGTACCCCAACTCTCTGAAGAAGGTTCTGGGCCTTCCCGTAGCCATCAGGGTAGAGAGTTCTGGAGTGTATCTGTCTGCTGGGTTCAGAGTTCACAGGGTTCAGCACATTGACTATTGCAACCTACCTGGAAGGTTGGCATCTCCGGTGCTAAGGAAACCCAAAGGTCCCACACGGTAGTTGAAAGTGACCACGATGACGTTACCCCGAGTGGCAATCTCTTCCCCATCATACAGGTAGTTTGTGAGGAAATTGGCCCCATGGCCAGATCCCATAAGAAAGGCACCTCCATAGATCCAGATCATCACAGGCAGGTCCTGGGACACTGTAACGGGGCAGACAGGGACTTCAGACACCGGCAGGCCCTCTCCCTAGTGAACTCATTAGCCCTGTTAGAGCAGGTGCTCAGCCCAGACTATGGGGATCAGCAGTGGGCACCCCTCCTTGAAGCTCTGGTGTAGGGATTGGGGTGGGATCCTCTGGGAAACTGAGAGTCCAGACCTTGTTTCCTGCCCTGGGGCACCCAGATGTTGAGGTAGAGGCAGTCTTCTTGCCCGTAGGTGCTGTCCTGGGTGAGGGTGGCCTGTAGGCATCGTTTCTGGAAGCTGTTGGCCTTCAGAACTCCTACAGTGAGAGAAGGGGCAGGCATGAAGAGGACCAGCCTGGCCAGGGTCAGGGCCAGGGCCAACCCAGCACCCAGCACCCACCTTGCCAGCCCGGGTGACGCTCGGGATTCTCTAGGGTCTTGGCAGTGGCAAAGGGGATGCCTTTAAAGATGTCAACAGAGTCACCACCCAAGAGACTAAGCTTCTTGTTGACGCCCTCCACGAAACCACCTTCTGTGTACACAGAACCCAGCTGCAGGTGAAACGTGGCAGGGTCAGATGGGTTTGGGCTAGCCTGAATTCAGAGTGGCTGACTGAACAGGCTCCAGGGTGCTAGCAGGTCCCCTGCCAAGTGCTGGAAGGGATGGTTCAGCCCCCACCCAATCCTGGCCCATCCTTCTGCAGCTGCCTGAAGCCACTTCAGCCCTGTCTGTCCTGGAACTCAGAGATCCACCTGCCTCTGCCTCCTGAGTGCTGGGATTAAAGGTGTGCGCCACCACCGCTCAGCTGGTATGTAGTCTTACCCAGTGGCCTGGAGGCAGGTACCCATTGGCCCACTGTCCCTGCAAACTGAGGTGCAGGGGCTTCCCCACTGGGAGTCATTCTGCTGAGACAAGGCTGTCCAACCTCAGTGCCAGTGCATGCCCCCTCCCATTCTGCATGCATCAGTCCAGGACACATGCAGGAGCAGCTCTGCTTACCTGGCAGCAGCGACAGTGTGACCTCCTGCCTCTCCCCTGTGCGTGGTTTCAGGTAGAGGGAAGTAGGTGGCCTGAAGCTGCAGGCCCAAGCTAGGACCCCAGGAGCCTTCTGAAGTTCAGGCCCATGAAGTCCCTACTATACTGGGTGAGGAAACTGGAGAGAGGAGTTGGGGAAACTCCACAGATAGCTGGGAGATCTGAGGTTCCTTGTTTCAGCCTCCGGGCAGGCTACAGGGATGAGTCAGAGAGCCAGCTTGGGGATGGGGGATGTCACCTCTCAGCGTATCTGTGTGGTTGTGGTTGACCTGAGTGCCTCGGGGGGAGGGGGGGAAAAGGATGCAGGGATTCTGGCCAGTGTCAGGATGGGTGTCTTGGCTGGCTGTAGATCAGTGGAAAGTAAGTTCAGGTCCCCAAAAGAACTCTCTCGAGAAAGGTAATTACTTCCTTCTCACGGCAGGAGCCCAGGACCAGCACCCCAACTTCCATGCTCCAGGGGAGGGAGGGTGTTCTCCAGGGCTCAAGCCAGCACGACAAGGACTGGAGCATGAAGGGGGTGGAAAGTAACATGGTGAGGAGCTGGGACCCCTGTCCAGGGACCTATGCCGTCTCCTGCATCTGTCGAGCTTTCTGCGACTTGTGCACACACACGGAGAACGATGGTCAAAGGGCAGACCTTACAGGCGCCCCAGAACTGGTACAGCCTCCTCCGGATACTTGGAGGGAAGCCTTGCATACAGCAGGTAGGGTTCACCCCTCTCAGAAAGAGCAAGAAATGGAGGTTACTTGGGGAACAGGCCCTGATTTGGAACAGACATTTCAGATTCCTATTCAAGAACAGGATGTGGTTGCTCTGTAATGTCAGGCTAGCTGCTTCTTTCTCTATGGGGTTCCCTTAGAAAAGGGGAAAAGCCAGAGGTTGTGGGTAGGCTTGCCACTTAGGCACACCTGAAACCACAGAGCAATAGTGGGCTTTTTAGTATAAATGCTCCAAATAGTGCAAGAGATGTCCTTACACGCAAAACTATTCCTGGTGTGTGATTCCAGTACAGTTCTGCAGGCTGCGCTAGGCTTCATGCGAGCAAGACAAGCTGGGTGTGGCCCACGCAGGACCAGAACCTGGAGTGCTAGTGCTGTTGAGCTTGCTAGCCTCTTCTTCCCTTTCTGTGATTTCTCTGTCCTCCGCCCTCCAGACCCTGCCCCCAGTTTCCAGATCTTTTTTTTTTTTTTTTTTTTTTTTTGGTTTTTCGAGACAGGGTTTCTCTGTGGTTTTGGAGCCTGTCCTGGAACTAGCTCTGTAGACCAGGCTGGTCTCGAACTCACAGAGATCCGCCTGCCTCTGCCTCCCAAGTGCTGGGATTAAAGGCGTGCGCCACCACCGCCCGGCTAGTTTCCAGATCTTAATGCAAGAGAGGGCTGCAGTCCCCTGCAGGGCTCTGACTTACCTTTGCAGCACAAGCTGCTGCCAAGCAGCAGGTGAGGCCAAAAACCAGAACCTCCAGGCGCCCCATGGTGAGTGTCTGCCCTTAGGCGCCTTTCTCTCCTCTCTCCATTTCTCCTATATTTATGGAGTTGGAGCCAAGGTCACGTGCATACCATGGACTCAGACACACAGGTGTGGAATGAATCCATTTCTCCCAGGTCAGGCTGGCCCCATGCAACCTGCGTGGCGCCCAGTGTGCACCTGTGTGGGTTACTGCCTACCTGGGAACAGAGGCAGGTGGCATGGATAGTGTGGGGGAGGGCATCCCAGGGCCAACCCTGGCTGGGTGCTGTCATTTTAGGGTCTAGTATCACCTTCAGAAAAGTGAGTGTGCTTCATCTCAAGGTGCCTTAGTGGGGAATCCCTGAGAGACTCTTGTGGTTGACCCTTGCTAACTCCAAGAACCTGCACTAAGTATGGGGCAGTGCAGGCTGAGCTAAGTGCAGGAGGCAGAGAGTCCCGGGAGCGCAGGACAAGAAACTAGGTGGACATGGTGGCACAGATGGAGGGGAGCTTCCAAAGCGAAACCTGGTGTGGCTCACTTACCAGGGCTTGGTGGCACCTTCAGATAAAGGGGTATATTTCACCTCTCTGCCTTGCTGGAGGGTGGGGTGGGGCTTCCTGGAGAACACAAGCAAGGATTCTGGGACATAACCAGGCAGAAAGACAAAATCTTGGCAGAGGAGAGGCACAGAATGAAGGAGGGAGGAGGAAAATACTGGGTTTGGAGGTGAAGGCCAGTACGAGGTTATCAGAACAGCCACCATCCTAGGGATGTGTACTTTGGCTACCAGGAAAACATTATTACTGCAACGGACACAAACCAAGTCCTAAGAGACTCCCTTTAAGGAGTGCAGCTGCCTTTTACACCCGAAGGACACAGCAGCTGGCCAGGCACAGCCAGAGTCTTCCTAGGCCAGCAGCCCCTCCAGTCCAGGAGCCCAAGTCCCCAGCTCAGATCACAGCTCTGCATGTGTGTGCCGGAGCACGGGGGGAACCTACAGATCCACATGCACCACTGTGTTCATGTGCTGTGCCCAATCCAGTGTGCAGTTCTCCATGGTGCACAGTAGGTGTGCACATGTGAGAGGTGGGACACAGTGGAGGTGGGGTAGCAGGAAACACGCATGTTGGGTATCATGTCAGCTACTGATTCTGAGAACAGTGCTAAAGAAAGCAATTCTGTACTGGGCAGCACGGATTGAGCAACGCACGGTGGCTTAGGAGGAAAGCGGCAGGAGGGGAAGTAGAGGATAGGAGTCTCTATCTAGCTTTTAGAATACTTTTCAGTTCACAGCAACACTGAGCAGGAAGGAGAGTCCTTATGTCCACCGCCCCAACACTGGAGTAGCCTAGGTCTACAGTGACAGACCCACAAGGACACACCTCTGTCACACAGTCCAGTAGTGCTGGCTGCTGCTGACGCTGGATGTACTTATTTGTGGCATGTGGAGTTCTTTATGGGGAGATCCTAGGGGCACATCTGGATGCTCAGTCTACAACCTCCCCAAAGGCTGGCCTGAAAGCATCAAGGTGAACACTGACCCCACTGACACAGACACATCAGGATTTAGGCATGCCATTTTAACAGCACTTGTTTTTTTTTTTTTTTTTTTTGAGGGGGTGGTAATAAAATGTTTCCTAAGAAGCAAAGTCCACTAACACTGGTATCACATAAAGCAGAATTACAACCACAACTCAGGCCAGACCTGCTGCCGCCACTCCCCAGCTGTGTGGCCTGAGCCTCAGTTTCTCTCTGACAAGGAGTTCCTGGCATGCATGGCAAGCGCAGGGTCTGCAGTTCCCTTTCCTGGTTGCAGGTGCCTCGGGAGAGGTGCTTCTACTTTGCTCTCAGGCAGGAGACATAAGCTTACAGGGTGTAGTGGGTCTTAAAGGAGCCAGTGAGTGGCCTCACCTGGGAGAGTCCCTTCAGGCACTGGCCTGCAGAACTCACCCCAAGTACAAAGAGCAGAGAGGCTTAAATGACCCCAAGCAGCCTTCTGATTTTATCATGTTACATTGTCTAGTTTATCAACTGTTAAACGTATGTACTTGAATGATTTGTTATTTTAAATTATGTGTATATGTCTGTATGGAGTATGCGCACATGAGTACAGGTGTCCCCAGAGGCCAAAGGGCTGCTGGAAAGAACTGGAAATTGTGTTAACTATGGTGATCAATTAACAGGGTACACAGATATTTGGTCAAGGTAGGCATGGTGTACACATCTTCAATCCCAGCACGAAGGAGGTGGAGGCAGAAGGATCTCCGGGAGTTCAATGTTAGTCTACACAGTGAGTTCCAGGACAGCCAGGGCTACATAGAGAGAGCCTGTCTCAAAACAAACAAACAAACAAACAAACAAACAAACAAACAAACCCTAAAACACCTGGTCAAGCATTCTGACGTTTGAGGCTTTTTTCAGATGAAATGCTGTATAAATCAGTAGGCGGTGACACGACATCTTAGCCTCTATGTGGGTGGGCTTCATGCCCAGTCTACTGCAGGCCTGAGACTGCGGAGGACGGGACAGTCAGCGTGCTGTCTTTGACGGCAGCCCTTTCACTGAATCTCCACCCTACACCATGCATGCCCCAAGGCTGTGGACCTGGACTACAACTGTGAGCCAGCTGTTTACAATAAATTCTAATGGTTCTGTGCCAAACAACACTGTAGTTCTGTTAGAGACAAGTATGGTCTTTTCTCAACCACACCCAGCAAAACACAAATAGAAGACAATACCAGGGTGCAATATGCACCAAGACTCAGGAACTGTGAAGTCAGAGGACTAGGAATCAGCTGCATGAAACACGAGCACTTCCGAGGGCATTTTATATTTTCATACTGAAAACACTTTTATTTACATGGGAATTCAGGAGAAGAATCACCACCCTTTGCTAGGCGTGGCTAGAGCTCAGGAAGTCCTAGTTTGGCCAACCTAAGGCAAGACTGCTATTGCCCTGGGCTCTGTGTAGGTAAGGCCTTCAGAGGGCATGGGGCCCCTTACTCAGAACCTTCCTCAGATCTACAGTCAAGATATTCCTGGGTAGATGGGACCAGAACCTAGATAGACCTCCCCAAAGACCAGGTTGGGCAGCAGTTCAGAAGTGGGAATGCTTCTGGGAGGAGTCCTGGCAGCTTCTGTGACAGAAGTCCTGTGGGGCCAGGCAAGGCTGGCCAGTCTTTAGGGAAGGATTACTTCCTGCCTCTGGGCTGAGCTTTCTTTGAAGCAGCAGGGAGCAGGGTCATCAGAGGACAAGGGTCCAGCTGCTTCCCTGCGAGGCTGGGAAGTTCCCAGGGGTATCCACTTGGGTCAAATGAAACAATGGGTCCTCAATCTTGTCAGGAGGGTGAGCTGGTTCAAGGCATCTGGCTTTGGAATTGCTGTGACTTGACTGTGTGCCAGGCCACACGGTTCAAGGGACAGAGGCCGCACAGAGAAACAAGGCAATGGCCCATCTCTCACTCAGCATCCTTCAGGAAGTGGTGCTGCTGCCCAAGGGCTTGGGAGGCCATGCATGAGAGAACCTTCCAGGGAGGCCAGCTTGGCAGGGACATGACAGACTCTGGTTTCACAAAAGGAAGCTGTGAGACAAGAGGGTGTTTCCAGGGAACTGAAGAGCTGGTCCATTTGGCGAAGTCAGGCTGAGCCCGGTCTGAGGTTGCCCAGTGTCCTCATCTCACCACCCTGGATGGGGCACAGGCCTGTCCCAACTGTCCCATCATGGTACACCAGCATGTCCTGAATGAGTGAAGGAACAAATGAGGCGCTAGAGAGCCCCAGACAAGAGGAAACATCCCCAGCTCTACTCCCAAGCTGAGACACCATCGGTGCCTACCTAGGAAAATTCATTAACAGGACAATTATGGCTAGGCCTGTCTTTTACCAACACTACCCCAGGCAGATGCTATCTAAACCAAGGGTAGTCTGGCTGTCTGTGATGGCAGACCAGGCTCCTCAGGTCATCTGTCATTATATTCACAAGACCTTGCCAGGATAGGTGTCCCAAGCTTTACCAAATCCACTTCTGGCTTCTGCAGCTCTTGGCCTTGGGTCATCTACATGGCATTAGGGTCGTCTTCAAACACCCAGGGCAGAAGGCAGTACTGAGCAGTGGGTTACAGAGCCAGGGCCTGCTTCTTAAGATACCAGCTTCCTTCAGAGGTGCCTCTGGGGTGACCTGGCTCTGGCTTCTTCGTGAGAATAGTTGCCAGTCTTACCTGGTTGCCTGGAGCCAGCGCTGTCACACATAATCCAGAATCTCTGTCTCCATCTCATTTTCACTTCCATCCGAGGGCTTGAAATCTTCCTCTTCTTCCTCCTCCTCCTCCTCCTCGCCCTCCTCACCAGACTCGAACATCAGCTGCCCTTTCCCTTGATCAGCCTTACCTGTGTCAGAGAACAGAGCTGCGCGAGAGGGAAAGAAGGCTATGTCTCCCATGCAGGCTTCCTAGATGACCCGGAGCTCATTTACTAGGACAGGTATTTGGGCTTGAAGAAACTACTATGGAAAGTATGAGGGCGGGATGCAGGAAGGCGGAGCCTCACAAGGCATGTTTGAAGCCATTTTCTCTAGAGTCATGAGCAGCCTGGGACCCTATGCACCGTGAGAAGGCACACACCAGTGCTCCCAGAAAAGGGTCACAGCCTTGACTGAACTCCCAGGAGGTTTAGCCCGTGTCCCAAACACAGGCAGGAAGCCCTGCTCTACTCAGATACCCACTACCTAGCCTGGAAGGAAGTCCTTTGCAAGAGCTTTTCACTGCTCTGTAGGTCCCCTTGTAGACTCCCTGCCTCAGTGGCTAGCTCTGGCTTTGGTTTGAAAAAGGAGCTAGGGATTTACAGTACAGGGCCACACAACCCCACGGGAGGAGATGGGCAGAGCTGCCATTTCTGTACAGGAAGTATCATAGCTGAGTCCTAGCTCACAGGCCTCCCTCCACCAAGGGTGATGGACAATATGAGGGTCTCTGGAGCTTTTGTCAGAACAGGTAGGTCTGAGGCCTCCCAGCACATGTGGCTCTTACCAGGCCTCTCAGAGCGGATGGTCTGCAGAATCATGAGTGACATGGTGTCCCTCAGGTGGTCTGTGGTCTTGGGAAGGCACCATCCATCTCTCTCCGTGCACACACTCTCTGTCCCATCATTGCGGTGAACAATTTTCTGCAATCTGCGGGCAGAATCAGGGGCAGGGCTCTATGGTGGGGAACTCAGAGCCAGAGAGTGGCTCCAAGTGTGCTTCCTCATGGGATAGAGTTCCAGCACAGCTCTATGGGCAAGGGGTTTGTTGGATCAGGATGTCCATGGGGAGGCTCTTACATGGGGTCTGTGTGACAAACAGTGCTTCAGAAGGAAGTCTCAGAGGTGGTGTGTAATGAAGGTCTTGCAGGGATGGATGCTCCCAGCTGGGTTCCTTAACATTTGCAGTCTCTGGACAGAAACCCCCACCCCTACCCACCCCAGCAACAAAAGCAAAAACAAACAAAAACTAAAGAACTACACAAAGCTGGAGGGTATATACCCAGGCCCACTTTTCTGTCGACAGTCAGGCTCTCCCTAGATTCCATATGCTGCCTGGTTCCTTTCCACGCTGTGGGCCCACTCTTGTGTTTTCTAAACTTGCTTGAGAACAATGGGCAGGTGTCCAGGATCAGGAACCATGTCAATCAAAGAGACTCTCAGGAAAATACTTCAGCAAGAGTCATTGCTATTAGCAAGCAGGGCTGTTTTCTACAGGGTACAGTGCAGCCATGACTGCTGGTCCCTGCCTTATAGCCCACATATGGCAGGACCAAGAGCAGCACCCAACTCCCAGTGGCCAAGTTTCCCTTAACGCTCACTGCAGAGAACACTGGTCTTGTTCTAGTGAGTTCTAGCCCAGAGCTCCGGGGATCATCAGTGGCACAGGACCCCTCATACATACTCTTCCACGTTCAAATCACACAGCTGGTAGAACATCTGTCGATAGGGTGGCAGAGCCCCTTCCCGGAAGATGTAGACCGAATCCTGTGGACAGGAGGGAAGAGAATGGGGTGGTTATGTAGCACTCCAGGGTCTGAAAGTGCTAAGGACACCCATGCTGTGGCTTCCATGAGAGTCTAAGGACTTGGCTTGTCCCCAGGCCCAGGGGGCCAGCAGATGTGGAGAAAGGAGGCTCTCACTCTCCAGGAGGTTCTGGAGGGTGGAGGCAGTCAGGCCCTCCTTGGACCCCTGGAAGTCTGCCACCAGCCTGTACTGGGCTCCGCCTTCTGTGCCTTCAAAGGACGGGATCTGCCCCTCACCAGCTGTCTCTAATCAGTCACTCTACATGCCGCTCATGTTCCCTTGACCGCTTTTTCGGGAGGAGGGCAGCATTTAATGAGTATCATTTTCTCTTCTTTCCACTCAGAATGTGACCCTGAAGTCAAGGACAAGGCTCCAAGACTTTGGTGGCCAAGGCATGATGGCACTAGGGGACAGCTGTCCCGCTCGTGTCTCTGCGCTTACATTTTCTGTCACAGCCACTCAAGCAGGGACTGCAGGGTAGAGAATACAATAGCCTGGCCTCTCGCAGGACTGCAGAGGGATCAGGAGAAGTGTGGGAGTGAGCTAACCACCATGGGGTGACACTGATGACAATGTAAGCACTGGAGGTCTGGGTCCATCCCATCGCACATGTCAACCCACAGCTGAGCCCCAGATGTTCTGGTCTGGCCTGTGCTCATGTCTATGCCCAAGTCCTGTCATCTCAGCAGTAGTTACAGGCCTCAGGGGAGCCAGGCTCCCCAGGGGCAGCCACACATCTGCTGGTGTCAAATTTCCTTCTCAGGACTTGTCACCACCTCTCTGCACAGATGGCCCTAGTTCCCCATGGCATTCCAAATTCTCATTTTGTTTCCAGAGGGGTCTGAGGTGGGAGTAATGAGAAGGCACTTGGAAGGCAGAGAGTTCAGTCAGTCATAGATCCTTTCCAGAATCACAAACGCCCAGCCCTGCAAAGACACTCTGTCCCCACACTTGACCCCACACTGGAGCCCGAGGACACTCACCTTGAGCTTGTACTTATTGTAGGTCAATTTGCGTGGGCCGTCTGTTCCTGATGGGCCCAGGCCCTGCTTTAGGTCACGCATGTTAACAAGCTGGTTGGCTACATGGGAGCAAGACAGTGCTTTGGAATAGAGGAAGTGAGTACAACCCAGTCTGACCCTTTGCACCTGTCTGTAAGGAATAGCCAGCAGACCTCCCATCTTGTTGCCCACCTCCCTTGGCTATGTCCTAATGCAGGCAACCCAGCCACTTACATGTCTTCTTGACAGTGATGGGGAGGCTATAGTTGTATGTGCTGCGCTTCGCTTTGACAGGCATGTCCCTGGAACCATAACCTACACGCAAGGGCCATGTGTCAGAAGGGAAGTAGGTGCCAAACCCATCTGGGCAACAGTCAGGAGTTCACCTTAAGGTGGTCAACTCCATCTGCCGCCTACAGAAGGAATGGATGCCAGCACATCTAGCAGTTCTCAGATGCTGATACCCTTATGTGGTTTCCTGGCATCCTGGACTTAAAATTTTTAAGTAGGACTTGAGCCATAGGTCCTTGTTTATAAACTAGAAAGCCACAGCCTAGTCAGCAAAGAGCTGGCACTTCTATTTCCAAGATCCTTTATACTGTTCCATAGGGGCGGGAGGGCCTTGGGAGGTACAGAAATGTTTCTGGTCTCTCCACAGGAATAGACTTTTTTTTTTTTTAAGACAGTCTCTCATTATATAGCTTTGATTCTTCTGGAATTCACTATATAGACTATGATGGCCTTGAACTCACAGAGATCCACCTGTTTCTGCCTTGTGAATGTTAGAATTAAGGGTGTGTGCTACTATTTCTGCTGGGAATAGGCTCTTAAAGGTATGTGTACTCTATACACACCCACATATTTAATTTTAAATGTGTGTCAGTATGTGCGTGTAAGTGCAGATGCCTATGGAGCCCAGACGCAGTGTACGGATTCTCTGGAACTGGAGATGCAGACAGTTGTGAGTTGTCTGACATGGTAATGGGAATTAAAGCAGGGTCCTCTACAAGCATGCGTGCTGTCACTGCTGAGCCATCCCCTATTCAGCCTCAGAATAGAGGCGAGTGCTAGAAACGGTGCTGGAGAGGTGGCTGTGCAACACCCTGCACGCATCCTATCTACCCAAGCTCTGGGTACGCTAGTGTGGGTTTGTGACAGAGACAGGACTGCTCAGGCTTGCTGGCTTCCAGTCAGCTCAGAAAACCTGAATCCCAGGTTCATGAAGAGATTCTGCCTCAAAGAACCAGGTGGAAAGTGACACAGGTCACCTGACCTCTTTTCTGGCCTCCACGTGTGTGCACAGGAGTGCTCACCTGCATACACGTGTGCTTGTACTCACACACACACAGATATGTACACATACATCTTTTTTTTTTTTAAGGAATCTGCTTAAAATGGAGGACACAAAGAGACAAAGACAGAAAATAAACTTATTTTTACCGTATTTCATTCCACAACGGATTCGAAAGTCAAGCACTTGATAAATTTTGGCATCTGGGTGTTTTCGAGGGTCATAGCCAAAACGAATCCACAAGCTTCTCCATGGACCTGTTATCTAAAGACCAAAAAGTGCTGCACATGAGAAAGGGCCAAGAGTCCTTAGTACCTGGGTGGAGACCAAGCCCTGCAGTGAGGCAGCAGGAGCCCCAGCTCTGAGAGCATGGCTTTAGACTCTACCCTTTGACAAGGTTCTATGAAGATGAAGTGAGATCAGGAGTTTCTACCACTGCTCCTGGTACCCACAATGTCCTAGTGCATGGATTCCTGTTCTTGAACGGCACTGCAGTTAGAAGTCATGTTCAGGGAGAGAGGAGCTCTCCAGGCTGGAGTCCACAGTGCCCCTGCCCATCATCAATCTCTGAGGTCATGTTTTATGCTGGCTCCCCTTGGCAGGTAAGCAGGACCCCTTTTCTTTCAAATGTTTAGGAACCTTTGTACCACCATGCCTATTTCCATCCTCTCCTGGGAGGAATCAAGAGTAGACTTCTTCCACTAAGCCCTACTCAGTATGGGCAGTTGAGCTGAGAGATGTCACTCAGGGGCCTGGGCTCTGGGCTGCAAAACCAAAACAAGGCAGTCAACTCTCGGAGCCCTGCTTTTCCTCAGAGATAAAAAGGGACTCTTACTGTCACCTCCAGAAAGAACAGACAGTGATATGTAGGCTGACCCAGTGCTAGGCACTTGGACATTTCTCATTATAAGGTCACTATGTACAGGATGCTTACCTATGACTTAAGAAATGCTCCTTCATCCAAAGTCATCCACATACAGCCAGAAACATTATTAGAAGACTGTGGTGGACCAGGAAGTTTTGAAATCTTTTTAGCTGTTTCTTTTTTGTGTGTATGTCACTGAGCGCATGTGTGTGTACACCAAATACCAGAGGCTGTTGCTGATTGTCTTTATCAGTCTTCACCTTACTTTCTAAGATACACTTCCCCAGGATCTGCCCAACTACACCTGCTCAGCGTTGGGAGTTACAGGCACATGCCACCATGCCCAGCTTTCATGTGGGTGCTGGGGATCTTCCAGCCTGTACAGCAAGCACTTTACCTACTGAGCCATCTCCCTAGCTCTCTATCTTATTTATACAAGTTGTCTCAGGGTGCCATGTGGCAGGAATGCTAGGAGGTATGTCTACCTTCTGTTGCCATGGCTCTAATATGTCACATGAAGGATCAAGAACCACACTGGTGGGAACCAAGGTGACTGTGAGACTAGCTGCCACTTACCATGTAATAAGCCATGTAGGGAAGTAAGATCTTGAGCTTGTCAGGGTGGACACTGACGTTAGACTTGACAGCATTTCGTGACCAGACTGGACGAATGTCAAAGAGCTAGGGAAAGTCACAGACAGAGTCTGAGATGAACAACAGCTATTGGCCTTCTCACATCATGTCCTGTGTGTCTGGGCCCCAGTGGTAGAAGGCAGGGACTCAACAAGCCTCTGAAACCCGCCACACCTACCTCATAAACCCCTTCCTACTCTTAATTCCTTGAAGGCCTAGATTATACATCCTGCACATGAAAATGACCACACAGTTCCTGTCCTTGCATGGTTCACAGTGCACTGGAGCAACAAGACTGAGCAAGCTCATGCTAAAACCCCAGAGCCCTGATCTCTGCTAACCTGGAATGCAAGTGCTGGAGATGGGACTTCAAGAAGGTGAAGGGGATGGCCTGGTCCTGAGGAGGCTGTGCAAGGCCACTGTGACCAGAGAATGGAGGGCCAGGGCAGAGATGAGCCACAGAAAAAGCCTCAAGTGACTACTGAGATTCAGTTAAGAGTTGTGCTTCTGAGGGACCCTGTCCTTGAACAGGGTCTGACTTCAGCTTCGACAAGGAAAGCCTCACTGAGACCCTGCTGTTTAGGCCTATGGACCCAGCAGAAACCCAGTCATATAGCCCAAAGGGACTACAGTGCCCTGTGACGTTTCTCCAGCTCAATCCAGGATGAAGGTGCCACAGTCTGGTACATGACCATATGCCATGGGCTTGTTACAAGCAATAGCTCTGCACGGGCTGCTAGACCCCAGCTCCAGTCAGGTCACACCCAGCAATGACCCGTCTCTGGGCACCCCAACCGGGCTTTGACCCAGCAGTGTCTCCCAGCCCTCTTTCTACTTTCTGAGATAATCTAGTTTGCCAAGGCTAGCCCTGAACTCACTTTGCTGGCCAACTGGCCTGCTTCTTGCACTACTTCTACTCCGGGGGTTATAGGCCTATGAAACCAAACCTAGCTTCTGACAGCTCTTAGATGTAACAGCTGGAGGTAAAAATGCCCCTGTGTTACCAGTCAGTGCTAGAGAAAGCCTCACCACCCTGAGCGGTGGAGGAGTGGCCCAGCAGGCTGGGTGGGGCTGAGACTCACCTGTCTCAGCTCCTCCTCCACTTTCTGATCTATGGGGTTGGTGCAGGCCTTCTTCCACGTCTGTACTGCAGCCTCCAAGGGCTGTAGAGGTACCTCAGGGTCCTCAAAGTTGACAAAGATGGCATTATGGGGGCGCCGGGCTCTACTCAATCCAATCAGGTTCTCGCCCGAAATGGAGGGATTGTGGTAGCCTTCCCTGTGGAAAGAGAGAAGCTTAGATTACCATCCCAGCCATAGACCCGGCCAGGCAGGCAGGGAATCCAGCAGGCACGCCTCACTATAGACCACATCTGTGTGCCTTTTTCTGGATTCAATGGAGAGAAGGAGCTGTAACTGCAGTGGCTCAGGGAAACTAGGGGGCCAATAGCCTTGAAGGAGGGCAAGGTCCCAAAGTCCCAGAGACTGGGGTATGGGAAAGGGCACCATGGCAAGGCTGGTGGCCTCTCACCTACAACTGCATAGAGCCACACACAGCAAAATCCAGCCAGTGCAAAGCTGGGCACAATCCAAATGCCCATCAGCCACATATGTGGATAGTGATGTGAACTCTGCCTGTTTACATGACTCACTCAACTCTCAAAATGATTCTCCAAGGAAGGAGTTTCTGAGGAAGTAACTGAGGCCACCAACATTAGAAAGTGTGCCCAAACAGCATCTGCTACAAGAGCTGGGCCTCAGCCCCAAGAGGCCTGGCTACAGCCACCTCTTAGTCAACTGTCCTTCTACCTAGCAGAGCATGACTTAGTTCAGAAGCATCTGGACAACACAGGTGAATGACAAGGATGCAGCCAGAGGTTAAGCCAGGGTTCTACCTGACCACATCCATAGTATCTAAGAACAGGAGGGACCCATGTGAACTGTACCCTGTAGAGTGCTGTGTCCTGCCCTCTCTGCCCGGGAACACACAGACCACTTTGTGTATGTGCATGGGAGGGGTGAGAAGTGTGTGAGATGTGCTTCTCATACACAAGGGTACTTCAATCTCCATACCTTCCTCAGTGTGCCATGAACCTTTAAAACACACGCACAAACTCTGTACATGTATCAGCACAGAGCATGCCTGAGTGGGTGGCTCCTGAAGCACTCGCAGAGATTCCCTAACCCTTTGAGGTAGACAACACAAACAGCAGACACAGAGACATCAGCATCAGGAACCCCATGGATGCATCCTCAGCTTCAATAGTTACTACCATACATAGGCTTCTGCTTCCCCACACTAGCCCCACCCCCACAGCTCTTCAAAATGCATTTTACTAGATGTCACAAGCCCATCTGCAGTCATCACCTTTTCAAATATATTGATTTTATTTACACGTATGTGTCTGTATGTTTATGCAATGTGTGTCAGGGCCAGAAGTTGTGAGCCACTTAATATGGGTGCTGGGAACCAAACTCTGGTTCTCTGGAGGAGCAACACGTGCTCCTAACCACTGAGTTCCCTCTGCTATCCCTTTACCTTTTTTTTTTAAAAAAACAACAACAACAACAACAACAAAAAACAAACAAAAAAAAACATCTCTGGCTATGTAACCCAGGCTGGTCTAGAATTCCTAGGTTCAAGCAATCCTCCTCAACCTCATCGAGTTTGCACTTTACCCTACTTTTCTACATGAGTGCATACCACCTGCAAACTTAAAACAGTTTTTACATTAACAAACCAAATATGAAACATGGGGTCAAGTCTCTGTGTGTGTGTGTGTGTGTGTGTGTGTGTGTTTTCAAACGTACCTGTCAGGAACCATCCCAGGTAAGTACAACACTACCCTGCTTTAAAGCCCTTCTCCCTGAGCCCCCAGCACCCTCAAGAAGGAAAGTAGTGGCTGGCCTTCACTTCAGGAGCATGGAGGGGAGACATAGCTGCCTCTGCTGCCTGTCCACTGCCTCCAGCTAGCTCTATTGACCACTGTGATTCTAAGTCTGTGGAGAACTGCTGGGAGGAGCAGAAGGGGCTCAACACCTTGCCAGCCTTCCTTCTGCAATCCCAGGCTGTAGGACACTCAACCCCCTGAGGTGGACAGCCAGGCCCTCCTTCCCTAAGAAGGCCAGCCATACACAAAAATCAACAGTGCCTGGGAAGAAAGGCAGGTTCTTTCCATGTGCAGGGAACCTGTTTGATCACATGAGGAAAAAGGGTCATGCCTAAAGGCCCCAAGTCTGTTGGCCCTCACTCATGACTACTCCAGAGGCTTGGACCAGTTGCTGCCAGCCTGTGTGTGCAGAGTGTAGCACAGGTGTTCCACTGCTATGGCGCGCTCTTCCTGCTACAGGTGTAAATTGCTTTGTGAGGAGACAAAAATACTCAGAAATATTCAACTTTGAAAAAACAATGAGGCAGCCACCCATAATGGCACACACTATTAGGCCCAGAACCGGGGAGGCAGAGGCAGGTGGATTTCTGAATTTGAGGCCAGCCTGGTCTACAGAGCAAATTTCAGCAGAGCCAAGGTTACACAGAGAAACCCAATCTTGAAAAAGCATACACCGTGTCCCCCTCCCCGCCCCCACAAAAAAAGAAAAACAAAGCAAGGTAGCTCAGTGGATAAAGGCATTTGCTGTCAAGCCTGATGACCTGAGTTCAAACCCCAGGACACACATAGTGGAAAGACAGAACTGACTCCTACAAGTTGTCCTCTGACTTCAATACATACACTGTGGCACAGGCATGCCCACAAGCACTCGAACACACTCTTGAGTACACACACATACACCCCCCACTCTCCCACACCCTATACTCAACTACAGGGCTAACACTCTGGTGCCAGGCACACTGTACACGCAGTATACTGTCCGTCCGCACAACTCACTCTCATGATCAGAAAAACAGTAGAGGAGACAGGAAAGCGACAGATGGCCTCAACAACTCTTACCTTTTTATTTTTTAATTTATTCTTATTTTATGTGCACTGGTGTTTTGTCTGCATATAAGTCTGTGTGAAGATGTCAGACCCCTGGAACTGGAGTTACAGACAGTTGTGAGCTGCCATGTAGGTTCTGGGAATTGAACTCAGGAACTCAGGAAGAGCAGCCAGTGCTCTTTACTGCTGAGCTATCCTGCCAGCTCCCATTTTAGGGGGTTTTCAAGACAGGGTTTCTCTATGTACTTCTGGGTATCCTGGAACTGACTCTGTGTTGTTGTAAGAGGCTGCTAGTTAGTTCCTGGCTGCTCAGCCCCAAAATAATCACACAGAAACCATATTATTTGCAATACTGTTTGGCCAATAGCTTAAGCATATTTCTGGCTAACTCTTATATTCTAAACTAGTCTATCTCCATTAATCTGTGTATTGCCATGTAGCTGTGGCTTACCAGGTAAAGTTCTGTCCCAAGCATCTGTCTCTGGTAGGGCTACATGGCTTCTCTCTCTGACTCCACCTTCTTTCTCCCAGCATTCAGTTTAGTTTTCCCCACCTACCTCTGTTCTGCCTTACTATGGGTTCAAGCCAGCTTTATTAACCAATTGTATTCACAGCATACACAGGGAAATCCCACATCAACTCTGTAGACCAGGCTAGCCTTGAACTCAAGAGATTCTCCTGGCTCTGCCTCCTGAATGCTGGAATAAAAGGCACATGCCGCCACCACCATCTGGTTCTTTTTACATCGGCTCCAGGTGGCCTTAAACTTGCGACCCTCAACTTTGTGAGTGCTGGGATCACCAGTGTATGAACCTATAATCCCAGCAGCTCTATTTATTTGTTTATTCATTCATTTTTATTTACTCATGTTTAGTCATTTATTCATTCATTTGAAACAAACTCTTTTTGTCCAAGTTGGCCCCAGGCTTTTGGGCTTACATGAGAGTCCTCCTGTAGCTTCCTGGGTAACTGGAGTATGGGTATACACTACTCCACCTCAATTCACAGAAGTTTGCTTTTTATCTGAGAAAAGATCTCTCTGTGGAATGGCCCTGGCTGTCCTGGAACTCACTCTGTAGACTAGGCTGGCCTTGAACTCACAGAGATCCACCTGCCTCTATCTCCTGAGTTCTGCCACCACCACCACCCAGCTACAGTAGTTTTTTAAAGCAGAGAACAATACTCTTTTTTTTTTTTTTTTTTTTTTTGCTTTTTCGAGACGGGGTTTCTCTGTAGTTTTGGTGCCTGTCCCGGAACTAGCTCTTGTAGACCAGGCTGGCTTTGAACTCCCAGAGATCCACCTGCCTCTGCCTCCTGAGTGCTGGGATTAAAGGCGTGTGCCACCACCGCCCGGCAACAATACTCTTCTTGTGATGAGACCTAAACCTGCGGCCAGAGCAAAGAGATCTTAACCCTAATCCCTGGCTTTAGACGCAGCTTCCGCATGGGCCTGAGCTTTGGTCTAGAATGCTTTCTCTGAGCCCTTTCTTGCGCTGCTGTGCTATCACTCATTTCTGCTGCCAGCTCCTCCACGGCTTCCCGAGCCCCTCAGTCCACCCACAGAATGCCTTTAATGCACCCCTCCATTTGATCACACTCTGTCCTGCTTCATAGCCTTTAGCCCCGAGCAGAGCCTCTCTGCCACGTGGTCTGCTGACACCAAGCTCCAAGCTTGGGTCACTGCAGGACTCTATCAGGACTTGGCAAGTGTTTCTGTCCTACCCTGTTCCAAAATGGCCGTCCTGGGCACACCTTCTGGAAGGTCCCAGGCTCCTGCTCTCCCTCACACGATCATTTGTTTTGTGCTACAGTATCTGTTCCAGCACCTGCCCTTTTCACAGGGCACAGAACCCACCATGTGCCACGTCAACATTCAGAGCTCAGTTTTCTGAAGGCTGCACACAGCCTGCCAGCGTCTCCTTCAGAAACACCAGAGACCAATCACAGACCGGCTTTCACACTGTTTGCATCCTCTGGCTTGTCTGGCATATTGGCCTTGCTTCCCAAGGCTTCTCTAACTGGGTCCCAGCTATTGGCAGCCCTTTGCTCAGGCCAGGTCCAAAGTTATAGGAGAGAACAAAGGCAGTCAAGTCACTGCTTCTGGGAAGCATACAACAAAATGAGAAATGCTGTCTTTGTGTGTGTATAATTTTTAAAAGGTACTAGGCATGGTGACTCAAGTCTACGACACAAACACTTGGGAGGCTAAGGCAAGAGATGTTGCCAGCCTGGATGATGAAATAAGCTCTGGACCAGCCTGGGCTACGGAGACAGACCTCGTCTCTAGAGATCACAAGTGTAAAAGTATGAACAGTGTGGGCAAGGCCCAGCGATTGGGCAAAGCCAGGCTCAGAGCTTACCATGTGGCCTGGAGCCCCCAAGTCTCATCTACCTCCTTTGTAAAATCAGGATGATAGGGAGCTGGCAAATTGCTGGGAGGCTGAGACCAAATGCAGCCTCAGCATTTCCCCACAGCTGGTGACTGTTAATAATCTCAGACTGGGCATGTTCAAATTAATTTCTTCCATATTAGTCAGTCCTGGCTCTTATACAAAGGGACTCTTCCTTGTGTCAATGTGCAGCTGCCTCCAGAGAAAACCAACTTTCACAATGCCTAGGACCTGCCTCTCCAACAGCCGCTGGGTCCCCATTCTGTCCAGATTGTGGTAAACTAAAGGACGCACCCCACTTGAGTTGCATGTGGTCTTATTTGGGATTTTCACAACCCTCGGCGCAAGAGATGCCCGCCACTGATTCTCAGACTCACAGCACCCACCCTCAGAACACAGCCTCACACTCAGTAAGCGAAATTCAGGGAGGGTCATAGTTTGAAGGGAGGCACCAGCAAACAGGTAAGGGCTGGACAGTATTGGCAGCAACCTCCAGTCAAGAGGGCAGACGGGGAGGTGGAAGTGGGACAAAAGGGCTGAGGTTCTGCAGGGAGATGGCAGAAGCCTGAGTAACAGAGCTAGCTATGAACTCTTCTGACAGGACCAGGAGGCCATGAGGTGTGTAGAGGAGACAGAAAAGGGCTGGGTTAGAGTGGGATGTTCACACCAGGCATTTCACAGGTAATGTCATTATTGGTGACTCCAAGGTCCAAAGAGACCATTTGTTATCAGGAGCTCTCAAGTCCTATAGTTCACTGTCTGTTGGGAACAGTGCCAGCCTGTGACCACCAGACCACTGCTTAGGACACTTGCCTTCTGAATTTAATCCTGCTGCCTCGGCCCCAGGCCCTCTGCTGCACTGGAGTGGGGTGAGGGGTGGGGGCTGCCTACCGGTGCTGGGTCTCAGGGCGATAGAAATAGTCCACTGGGGTGTCGAGCCGGGAGAAGATGGGTGGGGGGATGTAAAGTGGCAGCTCCTGGTGGAAGAACTCCTCCTTCTCGGGTTTGCGCATGAGCACTCTGTCATACATGGACACATGCCTGCCACCCGCTTCCGTGTGCACTGCCAAGTACTGAAAGTCAGACATTCCTGGAAAGACAGAAGGACAGATGGCAGACTCACTCTGGCTCTGGCACCGCTGTGCGGATACTCGGATCCTTTCAGGAAGGGGCTGGATGAGCTGTGCAGCACCTTCTCATGGGGGCACAAATTAGTACAGTAAGAATGGCTTAAGGGGAGGACGGCAGGTAAAGTCCAGGGAGCTAATTCATAAAACTGACGATCCAGGGCCACACAGAGCAACAGTGTGCTGCTCATTAGAGAGAAATACACCTGTGACCCATCAGGAGTCCCCTCCTCCTGGAAGGACAATCCTCATGGTGAACAAGCACTACCAGGAGCCTGCATCCATGCCCAGCCCCAGGGACTCTAGGTCTAGGTCCCACTCTTCTTTCCCTTGTTTTATGTTTGAGACACAATCTTACTGCAATCTAGGCTGGCCTCAAACTCCTCCCCCTCCTTTTTTCTCTTTGGATTTCCCTTTTCTCTTCTTAACCATTTAGTCTCTTCAGATTCTTCCTTAGGGCAGCAGCTGTAAACAGCTGTGTCTAAGGTGTGCTGATCGTGCGCCAGGCACCTCCCACATGACTCTAACAGACACCATCGCTGGCAATCTTGTCCAGGACCCAGAGCACCGACAAGAGGCTGAGGCAAAGGAAGCTAGGGCACTTGCTTAAAGAAACTGGTGAGCTGGGGACAGAGGATAAGAACAAATACAATGCTACACGTGTAGAAATATGTCACAGCGAAACCCACTACTTTATATGCTAACTTAAAAACTGGACATCAAGCTGGGCGGTGGTGGCGCACACCTTTAATCCCAGCACTCGGGAGGCAGAGGCAGGCAGATCTCTGGGAGTTCGAGGCCAGCCTGGTCTACAAGAGCGAGTTCCAGGACAGGCTCCAAAGCTACAGAGAAAGCCTGTCTCGAAAAACAAAAACAAAACAACAACAAAAAAAAAAACAACAAAAAACCTGGACATCAAATTGTTAGGGCTCATCAGGAATAATTCCAAAGTGAATGCTCTTTGGCTCTGTCTTTCCTGCCTTTCTGCTTCCTCCTTACAGTTCCCTGGAAGGAGCAATTCTGAATGAGGATCCTACACTAGGCATCCAGTTCAAAGAAGCATGAGGTGCCAAGGGACCCACATCAGCCAGGGAGGTTTCAGAGGATAAAACTAGCTGCAGTCAAAAATTGACAGGGGAGCCAGGCAGGATCACAGTCCTATAATCTGGGGGGCTAGCACAGATGTTCAGTGGGCTTAGAGTTTAAGGCCAGCTTGGGAGAAGGCTCCAAAACATTGGTGTCTCAGACTGGAGAGCTGATCACTAGTCTGATCTAGCCCCACACAATGGTTTATCTTAAAAATGGAAAGATTGTCACAGAACTCAATAGATTTCTACCTTCTCTTAAGGGTATAAAAGGTTGAAGAGATAGTTCAGGGGTTAAGAGCTTCCTAGTTTCCCAAGGAACCAAATCTAGTTCCCACATCAATGACTCACATCTGCCTGTAATTCCAGCTCCAGGGTATTGGACACTGTCTTTAGACATTTACAGACACTTAAACACATAAAAAACAGAAAATAAACACTTAAAAAGAGCCAGAAAGCCAGGTGTGGTAGTACATGCCTTCAATCCCAGCACTCAGGAGGTGGAAGCAGGCAGATCTTTGTGAGTCCCAGGCCAGCCTGGCCTACACAGAGAACTCCAGGACACCCAGGTCTATGCAGAGAGACCCTGTGTGCCGGTTAGTTTCATGTCAACTTAATACAAGTTACAGTCATCTGAGAGGAGGGAGATTCAATTGAGAAAATGCCTCCATAAGATCGGGCTGTAAGCAGATAAGCCCACGTGGCATTTTCTTAGTGATTGATGTGGGAGGGCCCAGCCCATTGTGGGCTGGTGTCCTGGATTCTATAAGAGAGCAGGCTGAGCAAGCCATGAGGAGCAAGCCAATAAGCAGCATCACTCCCTGGCCTCTGTATCAGCTCCTGTCTCCAGGTTCCTGCCCTGCTTAAGTTCCTTGCCTCACTGCTTTGGATGGAACTGTGAGTGAAATAAACCCTTTTCTCCCCAAGCTGCTTTTAGTGATAGTGTTTCATCATAGCAATAGTAACCCTAACTAGGACACTCTGTCTGAGAGAGAGAGAGAGAGAGAGAGAGACAGAGACAGAGAGACAGAGAGATATGAATAAAAGGTTGGAAGGCAGTATACCCACAGTCCGTAAGGGGCTGTTTACTGGAAAAGGGAAAGGCTGTCTCCACAATGGGCAACGGCTCTCCCTCAGGCATGGGCACATCCTACCCCACTTTCCGTGTGGCTCCATATCAGGCCCTGAAATCACCCGATAGCAGTACAGATATCACAGTTACCTTGGAATTTATAAATTGTGGAGATGATGCCAAGGATTTCCAAGTCGAACGTGACCTGGGGTTGGGTCTCGGCCCCTGGGGCAGCTCTCCGCCGTCTGGTCCTTTTCCTGATCCGGAGCAGCATGCTGCTGGTACTGAAACGGTTAGCGCACACAGGGTGGCAGTATGGGTCCTTGGGCCGGAAGTAGAGCTCAAGCCTCTTGGAAGGGTCAGTGTAGATCTGCAGCAATACCAAGGGAGACACGGGAGCGGTAAGCAGCTTAGCACCCAGCAGAGCACTGTGCCTCTTCCCACAAAGCCCAGGAAGGCCAGGTGGCCCTTCTACTTCTAGCTCTTCCTTCCACAGAACTCATTTTTACACCCACATTTCTCAGTGTTTAGATAGTACAGAAAAGGAAGTCAAACAGCCTCCTTCCAATAGGTTATAAAGTGAGATAATTAAGGTATCATTTATCAAGTGCAAGGCACAAAAGGACTCTCATAGCTCATCACAGGCAGGCTTACCATCCTGTTTACTTCTGAGCTGACAGAAGCTTTCACAACTGACTAGGGAGGGCTAACCATGCCAAAAACTAGTCTGCCCCAGGATTCAATCAGCAGTCAGTCTCACAAGTAGGTGCTTCTAGATCCACAGGGGGCTACAAGAGGTTAATAACCATTCTGACAGTCACTGCTTATTACTTATAGTCCTCCAGGCCCCAGTTCTGTCTTCTTAAAAAAGCAAAATAAGCAAGCAAAATACAACAACAAAAAGTCCTAAGAATAGTGTCCACTTCATGATACTGTTACACAGATTAAATTGAAATAGTGGAGCCTAACTCATAGTAAACACCCAGCCCCTGCCACCTACATGTGAACAAATGCTTGCCCCACATTTGGTAAGAGGCACACAACGAGTGTCAGCTCTGCATGTTTGCACCAAGAATGTGCAATGGCTTGAGGCCACGCACAAGTTCAACTCTTAACTCCCAATACTCAGGACGGGGCGCCTTCAGGAAGTGCTCAGGAGCAAATTAGGGAAAAGATGGAAGCTAAAAGCCTGGGTGCTGGAGGGATGACTTAGAGGCTAAGAGCATCTGTTGCTGTTCCAGATGACTGGAGTTTGGTTCCCAGCACCCAGTGCGCAGTGCACAACCACCTGAAATCAAAGCTCTAAGGGACCCAACACCCTCTTCTGGCTTTCAGAGTCACCTGCAAACACAACTGAAAATAAGGTTTAACTCTTAAAAAAGAAAAAGCAGCCTCAGTCCTCAGGCATCCCCCGCCCCCACACACACACACAAAGCACACAGCACTGACCTAACAGAGTAGGGATGACCCTAGACATGGCCTAGCATATTGGAGTACTCCAGAAACCCAAGCAGAAGGTATGAACAATAGAGGATGATCCCTTGCAGCTATCCCTGGGGTAAGGGAGAAAAGGATGCTGTGAAGGTCATTATGTGAACAATGGAAACTCTACTAACACAACCAGCTCTTTCCAACTCTAGTTGGGCATGAATTCAAGTCCCTGTTGTAACTGTAGCGACTGTCTGGCCTAACCTTTACCTGTCCCCTTATCTGGAAAATGGAAATAAAAACAGCAGTATCTAGTTCACTAGGTTGTCATTAGGACTCAATCACATTTTTAAAAAAAATTTTCTAAAATTGGGAATTATACGGATATTAGTACACAGGTGAACAAGAGAAGTCCCCTGCTCTGCATTTACAGCTTCGGGACCACGTAATAAATAAACAGGTAATAAAAGTATCAAAATGTAACAATGGAAGGGGCCAGATACTAACTGACTTGTCTAAGGTGTTCAGGGAGAACATTTCTTTTTCTATTTTTTTTCTAAAGATTTATTTATTTATTATGTATACAGCATTCTGTCTGGATGTTTGCCTACAGGCCAGAAGAGGGAACCAGATCTCATTATAGATGGTTGTAAGCCATCATGTGGTTGCTGGGAATTGAACTCAGGACCTATCCCAAGATCTGGCACACACACTGCTGTGTGGCCTTAAACTGTGTCTGCTCACTTGTAAGGTGTAGGTGTTGTCAATTCCTATTCTAGGGGTTCCAAGGACTGCGGCGTGTAAATAAAGCTAGTTCAAAGGCCCTAATTCCTGCCTACACTCTGTTGCCAAGGAAACCGCTCTCCCATCGGGTAGTCCCGCCCATTCGGTAGACTTGGTTCTTTTCCCGCGGTCCCGCAGTTTCCCAGCTCCTTACTCGAGAGACGCCTTCCTCGCCTCCCAGAGTCTGTAGCATCTTGGCCTCATTATGCACCACGCCTGGGTACTCCACGCACACCAGTCGCCGTTCCCGCCGTAGGTCCACGGGGATGGCGGCCTTTGATTCCGCGTCCGACTCCACCGCCGCCATACCTGCCAGTCCGGTCCCGGGCCGCCGTGGTCCGCTGCTCAAATGCTTCCCCGAGGCCTCACCTCAATGGTTCCGTGAAGGAATGGTTCCGGTTCTCTTTTCCGTTCACGTCTCTCTAAATCACTGAAACTCGAAGGCCTTCCGGAACCAGCGCATCACAGCGTCTGTTTATTTTGCGGTACTACAGCAGACCGGAAGTTTTTTGTTTAAAAAGAAGAGGGGCGGACTGAGGGGCGAGACGAGGGCGTATCCCACCAGCTAGCCCAACCAGCCGAAGCCGGGACTCGGACGGGTCCTTCCGGATATCCCGTGCAGTGAGAACTTCAAGGCGTGCTTAAGGCGTCTTCTGGCCTGCCTCCCATCAGTGAGCCCCCTTTCGGCTGTCAAACAATAAACAATTCACTGGGTCCTTTTAGCCTTGTTCCTGTGTAGATGAGTTTAGGGCTGATCACTTGAGATTGGATATTATGGGGTCATTCTCAGTCATTCTCAGTGGCCACTGATTGCCTGTAGCTCTTTATCTAGGGGGTGGGGCTTTGTGAGTGAGATTTTCCCCTTCACGTTGATACCAACAACATGGTGTTGTTTAGGAAATCGTATTGTTGAGATTTCATGGGTGCTGCTTTCCTATCCTAGATACAGTATGCAGAAAGGGGATCTCTCTCTCTCTCTCTCTCTCTCTCTCTCTCTCTCTCTCTCTCTCTCTCTCTCTCTCTCTCTCTCACACACACACACACACACACACACACACACAGACAGGGTCTCTATATGTAGGCTTAGCTAGCCAATAACTCGCAATGTAGACCAGGCTGCCCATGAACTCAGAGATCTGCCTGCCGCTGCCTCCTGAGTGCTAGAATTAAAGGCGTGCGCTCCCATGCCCCAGCGCAGGACCGGATTTCTGACGGCCCTTAGAGGGAATTCTGGGTGAATGAAAATGGTGGCCTTGAGGCATTGTCCACCAAGTATTCTCTCTACTCACAGACTCAGTTCGGGCAGGATTCAGGCGTCCTTTTTCATCCATTAGGCAGATACTAAAGACCGCTGTTGTGTGGAGAAATGGATCAGGTAGGCAAAAGTGGATTCATATGAAACACTAAGAGACAGACGAGTTCAAGCAGGAGATGCCTCCTGGGGGTGAGGGAACGACTACGAGAATGAGTTTCTGGAACTGCATTTGAGGATATTAGGAAACTGACTATGTGTAAGCACCCCAAGTTTCTGAAGTGATTTCTCAAAGAACTCGTTGTAGGTGGATTAGAAAGGCAGAATGGGGGCTGGAGATGGCTCAGTGGTTGAGAGAGACTTGCTCTCTCACAGAGGACCCAGGACAGTTTTCTAGCAGCCACACGGAGGCTCCCGGATGCTTATGACTCCAGTTCCAGGAAATCTGAAACTTACTTCTGGCATGGATGTGCTACACGTAACAGGCAAAACACTCATATCCATAAAAAAATTAAATATTTAAAATTTTTGATGAAGGCAGAATAAAAAACTGCAGTGTTTATTTTAAAAAGAAAACGTATTTTAAGAAGGAAAAGAATGAACTGATATGAATTATTTATGATTATTTTGAAATTGGAAGATCCAAACCTTTTAAATTATTTTTTAGCATGTGTGTGCGCGCGCGAGCTCTGTGTGTGTGTGTGTGTGTGTGTGTGAGAGAGAGAGAGAGAGAGAGAGAGAGAGAGAGAGAGAGAGAGAGAGAGAGAGAAGACTGGAAGAGTGTGTCTGATCTTCTATAGCTGGAGTTATAGGTGGCTGCAAGCCACCCGACATGGGTGCTAGGAAGCGAACTTGGGTTTTCTGAAAGAGCAGCAAGCGCTCGACTGCTGAAAGAGCTCTCTAACCCCTCTGAGTGCAGTGAGCTACCAGCCAACAGCAGACACTGGTCAGCTGAAAAGGAACTGAACTAAAGGAGTTGTGGTTCTTGGCCTGTCCTCCCTAGTTAGGACTTACATTCTGCCGTGAAAGATACTGTGGGTAGTGAAGCCAGGATACTTCTTCAGACTTTTTCACACACTGAGAAAAACTGGCAATGTGTATTTTGTTATCCCCTGTTCTCCAAACACCATCTGATGGCTTAATTTCCCTGAAAGGAGAATCTAACACATGCATTTGCTTCTGCTCGCAACTGTATTTAACAAATTTGATGGCCTCACATCATCACACCTCTGAGTTTGATACACAAGAGTCAGCCTCAGAGCCTTTGTCATCATCTTGCAGCGATGACGGTAAGATATTAGATGTACATTACATTGATATTTGGTATGAACTTACAGTGCCTGGTTAGCATATTTTGCAGCATAGGTTAATCATTTGCTGGTCGTGTGAGGGTCTGATTGGGTAGGTATGCTTTTGTTTGCTGAACATGGGACCCCGACCTCTGCTGAGTGGTTGGGTTCCTTTTTTTTTTTTTAAGATTTATTTATTCATTAGATATACATTGTTCTTCAGGCCAGAAGGGAGCACCAGATCTTATTACAGATGGTTGTGAGCCACCATGTGGTTGCTGGGAATTGAACTCAGGACCTTTGGAAGAGCAGGCAGTGCTCTTAACCACCGAGCCATCTCTCCAGCCCGAGTGGTTGGGTTCCTGAATCTACAAAGCTGCTTCTAAACTACATAGAGCCTTAGTAAACCACCATCCGATGTAGCGACGCTCTGGTTTTTCAGCTGTAACCTCTTTGTCCTGGTGATATAAGAGTGATCTTGGGAAGGGAGCTCATGCTGTTGCTGTTCTCAGTGGCTCCCTCCCCCTCTTCCTTCCTCTGCCTACCCACTAACTACCAGCTCCTCAGCATGGAGGTTTATCTGTAGGCTTTACTTTCCTTGGGAATCACCCATGACACCTTAAGTCTAGTTTGGTGATGTCCTTGGTGTCCATGACTTAGACTCACATATCAGGGAGCCTGTCACACAGTCTTGTTTATTTAATGCCAGCCTTGCTTTACTGTGTCAGCAGCCTCCTAAGCGCGAGGAATCTCAGCTGACTGCTCTACTGCAATCCTCTCAGACCGGGACATGGGGGCGGGCACAGAGGACACACTCAGGAAAGATGGAGAGAATGAAGGAGTCCGCTTTTTTGACTCATTCAAGCTGTCAACTCAACCCAGGCTCAGGACATGGTCACAGAATACTCAGTCAGCCTCATTCCCTAGAGCAATGTCCATAAGTGCGCAGGAACCAAGGAGAGGGGCAGAAGGGCAGGGGAAGAGAAGGACCAAGCTGAGGGCATCTGTCCAAGCTTCTGAAAGACAAAAGTGTAGTCTTACCTGGGATATGAGTCAGGGAAGGCAAGGTAGGAATTGAGAGGAGCCAGGGATCAGGCAGTTGAACAAAAGAGCAGCGTCCACACAGGGAGGCATTTAGCAAATGTGTCTCCTGCATGCCTGGGTCTTTGTGATGTGGATGATGAAGTAGAAAGCCCGCCCTTCTATAGCTTACATGGAGTAGCAAGAGCAACTAGCAAAGGAATTGGGCTGGAATGCTGCTCAGTGGTGCAGTGTGTGCTTATGGTCAAGGTGCTAGGTTCCACCTCTAGGCTTCCTCCTACCTATCATTACACCAGTAAGAAAACAGCAAGGAAAACTCAAGCCCAAGGCTCTTTACCTGTTTTCCTGCACCAAGCCTTGCCAGGTACAGTTTTCCAACAAACCCTGAGGCTTGCCTCTAGGAAGCTGCAGGTGAGTTTTCCAGCAGGACTACACAGGCTCAGAACCTGCCCAAGCAGCCGGGACACACTAGGTGGGGAGCAGGTTTGGCGATTAACACCCTTAACGCCTCTCTGATCACTGCTCTAGGGCTAAAGATGTCCTGGGCCCAGCCCTTGGCTGTCCTCATGTCCCGTCAAATCTCAGGCCCTGCCCCTGACTTAGAAAAGGACAGCTGTCTTATCCTCTGTGACCCCATGTGATGGAAAGGGAATGCTGGCTGCCTCGCAGAACCAAATTCCAAAGGACAGCACTGTCAGGGAAGCAGCCTAACACTCCTCCTCTCCAGTGCTTTGCTGAATACTGAATATTGTCAGTAGTGTCTTTTCTTTGGGGAAACCAGGAGTGGAACAGGTTTTGACTTTTTATCAACTAGTGAAAAGGAAGGTTTTGGAAAATATTTCTTCTGAGCTTCAATAGAGACAGGGTGTAATTCAGAGTATACACGAGATCAGTCTACAGCTGAGTGCATTCTCTAACACTTCCTGCTGGGCCCAGAGTTTCCTCGGACTGCCTGAGAAGTGTAATGTTTACTTTAGGCCATTAGATGGCGACAGAGCACCCACATAGGCAACCCCTCCACCCGCTGGCGTTAAGGTGCTCAGGACATCCTGGAAGAGCTAGAAGTTGAAGACTAAGCCTGGGGGTCTCCAGAGTTTGGCAGCCTCATGAAGGCTTATGCTAGTCCCAGCGCCAGTATCCTGCTCCCTATCTGATCCAGCTGTGCACGCTTAGACACATGTTCAGGGTCTCATCATTGGTGACAACTTGGGCTTGGGGGTCTGCACAGATGTTTCACAGTTTTCTCTTCCAAATGAAACAAACTACTCCACTGGGCATTCTCTCCTTCTGGTCAGCTTGTGATTCCAAAGCAAAATGAAATCTAATACAAGCCTGGGTTTCAAAATATGTTCATGGGTAGAGTTTAAGTTGCCAAGTTAAATATTTTCAAAGCTGTGCCTAGCCAAGACATCTTTACAGTAAAGCAAATGAAATGTAAGCATTGCTTTCCCCTCATTGCATGGACACTTTTTTTTTTTTTTTTTTTTTTTGGGTTTTTTCGAGACAGGGTTTCTCTGTGGTTTTGGAGCCTGTCCTGGAACTAGCTCTTGTAGACCAGGCTGGTCTCGAACTCACAGAGATCCGCCTGCCTCTGCCTCCCGAGTGCTGGGATTAAAGGCGTGCGCCACCACCGCCCAGCTGCATGGACACTTTATGAAGATCTTGGGAGGGCCTGTGTCACTGTGCTCACATGGAAGCATGTTCTTATAAAAATGGGGGAGAAAAATTTAACTGCATTTCGTTGAAACAACTGCCCCTTTCCAGCCACCCTTTCCTCTGTCACACTTTCCTGGGAGTCATGGAGACAGTTTTGGGGAAGAGGGGGATTTGACTAAGGGGAAGTGAGCTGGGACTGCAGTAAGACTGAATAGATGTATGGGTGTGGCTTGCAGTCGCAGTTAAATGAAGGCTGGTCATGTAGGAGTGGCTTCCAGGAATAAACACCCCATCCAACTCGGACAATTTAATGACATCGTGACATGAAAACACAGGACCAAAGGGAATGAAGTGCCCAGAGCCATAGTCCACTATGAGGGAAATTCCGATGTGGGGAGATGGCTCAGCGGGAAAAGTGTGCGGGCTGTATACACCTGAGTACCTGGGCTTCGATTACCAGCACCATGTAAAGCTGGTCATGGTAAAGCTCATCATGGGGAAGCTCACTGTTCTTTAGCACTGGTGTAAGCAGAGATGGGTAGGGGCTGGAGAAGTGGCTCAGTAGTTAAGAGTACTTACTGCTCTTGAAGACCCAGGTTCAGTTTCCGTCATCCATCTGGTGACTCACAACCATCTCTAACCCCAGTTTTAGAGAATCCAAGATCATCTTCTGACTACAGGCACATATATGACACAGACACACATGCAGGCAAAACACTCATACACGTAAAACAATAAACCTAATAAATAAAGCGTAATTTAAAAATAAACCGGGGGTAGGTGGTAGTGGTGCATGCCTTTAATTCTAGCACTCAGGAGACAGAGGAAGGTGAATCTCTTGAGTTCCAGGCCAACTAGAGCTTAACAGGAAAACCTGTCTTGAAAAACAAAACAAAACACCCCAAAACCCAAAAAGCAAAACAAAAGTCAGTGTGGTGGTGCGTGCACATTTAATCCCAACACTGGGGAGATGGAGGCAAGAGGATCAGAAGATTAAGGTCATCCTTGGTTTGATAATTTGAGGTCAGCCTGGGATACTTCAGAGTCCATCTCCCACCTACCTCAAGAGAGAGAGAGAGAGAGAGAGAGAGAGAGAGAGAGAGAAGGGTTGAGATTTTCATAAACTAGAATCTATCAGTGTCTGTCAGTACCACGAACAGCAAGGACAGCCAGGCACAGAACACGGCCACATGTTCCCTGCTCCTCACTTGCTATGTTCTGAATCTAGGAAAGACCCCAAGGCCATGTGTTTCTGTTTGTTTGTTTGTTTTGTTTTGTTTTCGAGACATGGTTTCTCATGGCTTTGGAGCCTGTCCTGGAACTAGCTCTTGTAGACCAGGCTGGCCTCAAACTCACAGAGATCCGTCTGCCTCTGCCTCCCAAGTGCTGGGATTAAAGGCGTGCGCCACCACTGTCCAGCTTGTTTTGTTTGTGAGACAGGGTTTCTCTATGTAGCCATGGCTCTCCTGGAACATACTGTGTAGACCAGTCTGGCCTCCAACTCAACAGAGATCTGCCTGCTTCTGCCTCCCCCCTCCCCAAGTGCTGGTATTAAAGGCATGCCCAACTATACTTACGTCAAGGCCATGTGTTAAATGCTAGGTTTCCTCTTGCTGCTACTGGGAAGTGGTGGAGTCTCGTGGGAGATGTTATGATCATCTTCAAGGAGGTATGCCCTTGAAGGTGGTAGTGGGTTCCCAGCCTTCTCCTCCCTTCCTTGGCTTCCTTGCCTTACAGGGACCAGCTGTGCCCTCCCAGACATGTCCACCACAATGCACTCCTCCCCCACCTCAGGCCTAACGCACCAAACCAGAACTCCAGAAACCCCAAGATTTTCTCTCTCAACAGCAAGCCTGGTTTGGGGGTGCTGGGGATCAAAGGCAGGACTTTGTACAGGCTAGGCAAGCACTCTGCCAGTTGAGCCACACCCCTAACCTGCTTAATATTGTGTTTTGGTGAGCAGGTTTTAGCTTTTATATAGCTAAAATATGTAGCCTTTAATAGGATAATGTTTGACTAAAAAGCAGCTTTCCCCCTTTTGTGTCTGTATTTCATTTCATGTGTCCTAAGAAACTTTTAGCTCCAAATTTATGAAGATCTTGTGTAGATTTTTTTAGAGACTTGGTTGTTTATGTCCATCCCAAGGGCACGCAAAGGAACTGTAGTTGCCTTTCAGATCCATTTTCTTCCCTGTCCCCCTTTTCTCCCCTCCTTCCTCCCTCAGCCCTCGTTTGCAAATGTATTCTAACATTCTCTGTGATTTTCTCTTTAATACATAAGTTCCTTTAGAAAACTACTATTCAATAGCCCAAAATTGGGTATTTTAAAATGATATCTTAAACTTTTATCCATTGAGTTCAGACAACATACCCCTCTGACTGTGTTCTTTGGAGTTTGTTTGAATTTGTTTTGTGTCCAGAAGAGGGCCTATCTTCAGAAGTGTTCTGGGAAATGTTGAAAGAGAATACGTGTTCTCAGATGTGAGACGGCTCACCAGCAAAGGCATTTACTGCCAAGTCTGAAGCTGAGTCATAAGTACATTGCACAGATACATCTATGACAAAGTAACAATAGCAACAAATGGCAAAAGTCCTCATTTGCACAGTATTTGACTTTAATGGATCAAACATGCATATTGTAGTACTTTCTCATCAGGAACAGCAGCTCATAAATAACGACAAGGAGGCTTATTATTAATTATAAAAGCTTGGCCTTAGGCTTTCTAACTAGTTCTTTTTGGTTTTTGTTTGTTTGTTTGTTTTTTAGTTTGATTGGTTGTTTTGGGGGGGGGGGACAGAATTTCTCTGTGTAGCAACCGTAGCTGTCTTGGAACTCCCTCTACAGACCAAGCTGGCCTTGAACTCACAGAGCTCCACCTATCTCAGTTTTATGGAGCTCACAGAAATCTTCCTGTCTCTGCCTCCGGAGTGCTGGGATTAAAGGCGTGCGCCACCACCACCTGGCTGTACCCAGCACTCTTCACCATCTCTCCAGGGTCTTGTTTATTTTTGAAACAGGAGCCTCTCTCACTGAACCTGCAGCTCATGGATTAGGTTGCACTGTATGGGCAGCAAGCCCTAGGCTTCCTCCTGTCTCTGCCTCCCGGTGTTGAGATTCAGGCATGTATGTAATGCTTGCCTTTTGCACGGGTGCTAAGATTTGAACTCAGGTCCTTACTTGCACAATTTTCCTCCGTAGGTGACTAACGTGGTCAGTTTCTTGTTCATACCTTTGGAGAAAACCTGGGTATAGGTTGTCTCACATTAGGAGTATCTAAACCCCAAACAGTCTATGTATTCCACAGCCTACAAAAAAAGAGAACAGTTAACCCATAAGCTGGCTCCATTACTCTCTTCTTTCTGGAATGAATGGCTGCTTTTACCAACTTCCTTAATGGTTCTAGTATGACTCATTAGCCCATAAGGTCATCCATCCCTCAGTTGACCACAAATGGTCTCTTACTGGACACTCCCTCCATTCCTTCCTTTTTTTTCACGTGGCAACATATCATGGAATCAATCACTCCCAAATCAATTCACAGAACACTTCCTCATTTCTTACAACAGCCATACACTATTTCTCATATGCTAGGCCATGATTTCTTTAGTCGGCCCTCTAGGATGGGCACTTAGGTTGTTTCCAGCCCTTCCCAACACAAACATTGCTTCCGTGAATCACCGCGGTGTGGTTTCACAGCTGGGCTAGGAATCTGGGAGACCTGGGTGCAAGGGTGTGTGCATCTGTGATTTGTCAATCTTTCTAAATTTCCTCATTGGGGACATAGCAATCTGTGTTTCTGTGTTTCTTATACCAGGCCTGTGTGAGGACACAGGGGTCTCTCTCAGAGGCATGAGGCAGTATCTTATTCCTGAGGGCTAGTTCACCTTGAGAGGTTTTGCCGACCTAGGGAGAAACCCCACTCTCCTCAGGTTTTTAAAAAGATATAGTTATTTTTATTTGGAGTATGAGTGTTTGCCTGCATGGATGTATGGTCACCACGTGGGTACCTTGTGCCTTGCAGAGAGGGTCGTATCAGATGGGTGTGAGCTGCCATGCAGGTGCTGAGAACCCAACCCAGGTGGTCTTCAACAGCAGCCTTAAGCCCTAAGCCATCTACCAATCTCCACTCCCCTCAGTTTGGGGGCTCCATTCTTCACTGCAGGAGCTCATGCAACCTCCTACTCTAATTGATCCTTCTCTGCCCAAAGTCTGATTCATCTCTAGCCTGTCCAAGGCCTACTGTGGCTCCAGGTTACAATCGCAAACCTCTAACTAGCTCTGGGAATTCTGGCCCTCCTATTTCCTTCCCAGCACATCCATTTCGTCCCTACTGCAACATTCCTAACTGTTGCCCCAGGTCCTCCTTAGGATCTCGGTGTCTTTGCTGTGGCCACCCCTTTTTTAGCTCAGAGTAACCCTTGGGAATGTTTGGTGTCCTTGCCTCTATGAGGACCCGCCTGTAGCGAACTCATGGCGTCCCACCAGGTCTCTCTGGCCTTCATTGCCCTAGAAGTTGGCGTGAAACAGACATGGAATCTGTGCCCCTGGTGAAGCAACTACTGCGTTCATCAAAGAGACCAGAGACCTCTGGGGTGTCCATGCCCTGCAACCTCCTCTGCAGTACGGCCACCAGGAGGCGCCGTGCTCTCTCCGTGGCTCCAAGAGAGTGGATCCGGGGCGGTGGGCGGTGCAGCGGGGACACAGTTCTCCCGCCAGAGGCTGCCGCGAAAGCCAGGCAAAATCTATGGCATCAAACAACTGGGGAATTTTCCCAGGTTGTTGGCCACCTGCTGTCAGGAGGAAGAGAGGAAAAAAAAAGTGGGGAGATGGATCTGCTGTCTTTCCTTGGGTCTGGGAGGAGAATGGGCACCCAGCCAACATCAGACCTTAGTTTCCCTGGGGTTTTGGGTCTTCCGTTTAAAAAGCCTTTGGCAGATGTCCTTTAAGGTCAGCGAATGCGCTTCAGTCACTCTGAAGCATAGGAAGGCAGATAGCAGGCGTTCCTACCCTACGCCAGCCTCAAGTCTGCTTGGGGTGAAGAGACATACGGATCGACTTTCCATTAAAAAGAATTTCTTTACTGGACGCTGGAAAAGTAGGAGAGCCCCCCCCCCCAAGAATGTGTTTCCATATAGCTATTTAATTTTTTTAACTTTATTTTTATTTTTAATTATGTATTTGGGTATACACACATGAGTGCGTGCACACAGCCAGGCCAAAGGTGTCAGAGCCCCTGGAGCTGGAACTGCAGACAGATGTGAGCCACTTGCTGGTGATGCTGGGAATCAAACTCAGGTCCTCTGCAAGAGCAGTATGGGCTCTTACCCATGAGCCATCTCTCCAGCTACCCTCTACCACTCTTTTCTGAGAAAGGGTCTCGTGTATCCTAGGCTGACTTCAAGCTGGCTACATAACCAAGAGGACTTTGAACTTTTCTGCTCCTCGTTCATCCACCCCTGAGAGCTGACATGACAGGTGTATGCCACTATCATGCCTGTTCGTGTGGCACTAGGATTGAATACAGATCTTTGTACCTGCTGGACAAGCACTCTACCAACTTAGCTACATTCCAACCCCAATGTCCCAATACCCTAAAACAACAACAACAACAGCAAAACCAACTGGGTCTCACCGGAGCAGGCTGCCTCAGACTCAGCAGCTCATGCACCGAGATTGCGATGACAGTATGACCATTATGAACAGCCCCAGAGGGACAGTATCTGTGGACTGTGACTGTCCTTAACTGAGAAGTTTCTCTGTGGGGTGGGTCTGGAATGCAGAAGGTGCAGAATTGAGAAAATCGCTTCCAGGCACAGCGGCTGCCATTCCCAGCTCAGAGGCCAAGCAAAGGCAGTCTGAGAGAAAGACACTGGGGCTCTGGTGTTTAAAGTCACTCCTAGAAGAGAAACCTCTCTACCCACAGCCTGCAGGTACTTAAGACTTCCACACATGACAGAGTTGTGGGCCCTCAGTCCCTAGTAGGAGCTGTTCTGCTTTCTACCTAGATGTGAGCTGGAATGGCTGGACTGATTCTTAAGATTTTTCTTTTTTCTTTTCTTTTTATTTATTTATTTTTTTTCGAAGCAGGGTTTCTCTGTGTAGCTTTGGGGCATGCCCTGGAACTCACTCTGTAGACCAGGTTGGCCTCAAACTCACAGAGATCCTCTGTCTCTGCCTTCCGAGTGCTGGATTTTTTGTTTGTTTGTTTTTAAAAGATTTTTATTTATTATGTATACAGTGTTCTGTCTGCATATATGCCTACTCGCCAGAGAGGGCACCAGATCTCATTACAGATGGTTGTGAGCCACCATGTGGTTGCTGGGAATTGAACTCAGGACCTCAGGAAGAGCAGTCAATGCTCTTAACCTCTGAGCCATCTCTCCAGCCCCCGAGTGCTGGGATTAAAGATGTGTACCACCATTGCCCAACCCTTAAGACTTTTCTTAAGCAAAGACCATGGTCACACTATGCTCACTGCCTGGGTTGATGTTTTGTTGGAGGGGAAGTTGGTGATACTATAAACTTAACAAAACTTCCATCTTCACTGTTTCGAGCCATGGCTCACTCACAACGCTCATTCACACTGCCATGCAGCTATCCCCACTGACCATCTGCAGAACTTTTATTTTATAAAACCGGAACTCTGTCTCCATCAACACTAAGTCCTCATACCCCACCTGAAATGCCTGGTAACATCATTGGTATGGGTCAGAGTTCAGAGGGAACCCACAGAAGTTTTCAGATTCTCATGTCCCAGAACAAAGAATGGTAGCGGGGATATGTGGTAGTAGAAACAGAGACAGCTTATTAAGGAGGGGAGAAAAAAGGGCAGGCAATGTGGCTCAGTGGTGTGCATCCTCCAGCAATGGCAGTCGTCACACTGGAGAGACTGAGAACGAGTAGCTGCTCAGTCCACCAGACTGATGTTCAGCTGTCCCTATCTAGCCCTGAAGGCCTGGTGGACTCCTAGGGAGCCTCTGGGTCCAGTCAGCCTTGGGGGCCAAAAAACTGGGCTGAATATCGGTGAAGGATGGCAGCAGCAGTGTAGACGACCCTCCATGAGAGTAGATGCGCTTGCCAGCATAAGACAGAAAAGCAAGCAGACAAAAACCATAAACATCTCCTTTCAATCTTCTTATAGTTGGGTCTCTGGCAGCAGGTGCCACCAATCCCTATTCAGGGTGGGTCTTCTGCTGCAGTGGATGTAATCAAGAAAACGCCTCATTGGTGTTCCCAGAAGCTTGTCTCATAGTTGATTCCAGATCCATCAAGATGACAAACAACATCCCAGTAAACAATGCTGTGATTGGCTAGAGGCCTATGCCATGCCTATTTGGTTCCGACCTCCAGCCGGCTATGCACACAATAAATGGTCTGAGCTTCAACCATGCTAATGCTCAACCCCAGAGCCAAGCAGTTTTGCTTTGTTAAGCTGTATTTATTTTTATTATTATTATTTTTTGTTTCTTAAGATAGGGTTTTTCTGTGTATCCCTGGTTGTCCTGGAACTCACTCTGTAGACCAGGCTGGTCTTGAACTCACAGAGATCTGCCTACCTCTGTTTTCCAAGTGCTGGAATTAAAGGTGTATGCCACCACTATCCAGTAAAATTTTTGACCTGTGTGTATGGCTGTGTACCATGAGCATGCAGCACTTGCAGAGACCAGAGAAGGCATAAGATCCTCTGGGACTGGAGCTACAGAAGGTTAAGAATTTCGATCTAGGTGCTGGGAACTCGTGATCGCTTGCTTACCCATCTCTCCAGCCCAGCATTCTATGTTTTGCAGTTACACACTAAGATCTGGAGACCTTGTCTTGACCAGCTCTTTCCCTTCTGCAGCTCCAGAAATGCAAACCCAGAAAAAGAAGAAACCATGGCAGAGATTTGGGGAGCTCAAGTCTGCAGGGGGACTGACATATGCCTGGAAACCAAGCCAAGCTTAGTAGATGCTTTGCCCTCTTGTGTGTACTGGAACACAGCCTGGGAAAGCTTCCCCAGATAGAGCAGCAGAGTCCTGAGGCTTAGGACATTGGGCAAGTGGGTCTTATACCCTATACTGTGTATAAGGTACTTGTGCTTGACTTTCTCCCAGGCAACCTCCATTCTAGCAGTCATCGATCCCAAAAGCCTATGAAACAGAGGCCAGAGCCAGAGGTCACAGCTTCTTGTTGTGGACACCTTAGCTCCCAGGATACATCCCTCATTTTGAAATGTGCATTAGGGTGGCAGAGGCCAGTATAGAGTTCAACTTCCAGTCTGTCATTCCCAGCTCTCCCACTGGTAGAGGAAGACTAGAAGTCTGCCTCTGCCCAGCCTCCTGCTCATGATCAGAGGGTCTCCTGAGTTTTGCAGGTCTAGCTTGGAAAATCAGGAATCCCCAGAGGTCACCAGGGCTTCCACAGCAGAACTCAGAGACACCTTCAGCCTCAGCCCATCCTCCAAAGACCACTCCCGCACCACCCAATGGCTGCAGGCTGGGAATGGTTTTCCCAGCTTGCATGTTACCAGCCTGGTCCCCGAGCCCAGGCCCTCACTTCAACACAGCAGCTGCTAGTCCTGCAGAAAGCACAGTTTGCAGGCTGAGCTGGTGTTGGACACCCACACCCTATCTGTGGAGGGCATTTGTGGGGTACCCTCCCTTCGAACTTTCTAAAAAGGCCCCCGCCCTTCTCTTTCTTGCTCTGTGGATGGGGGTGGATGGCAACACCAGAGCTAGCTGCTGGGCTTCCTCTTTGCCTAGCTTGCTGGGCAATGACAGAGCCTTGGACTTCCAGCTGCTGACAGGGTCACCAAGGGCCACCCAACTGTTCTGCCTCCACTCCCAGATGTCTCAACCTGAACCTCCAGCAGCCCAGGGATGCTGGGTGAGGGCTTATCTACACAGGGGTTCTGGGGGCTGGGCAGACCTTTATCTCTCAGCCATGGGCCCTGTCCTACAGTTGGGGCTTTGTAATCTGACATTGTGATTTTTCATCCTTGTTTTCTCCCCACCGAGGGAGGGAAGATTTGCTGAGTCATGCTGGGGAGGTGGTTGCAGGGGGTTGGGGGTCTAGGCAGCTGGAGGGCTCTGATAAGTCTGAGGCTGGGCTAAGGGGTGCTGGGGAGCCAGCGGGAGGAAACCCAGAGCTGACGGTTTCCAGCTAAGATTGACGTCTTCTGTAGAGCTGCCCTGAGGAGGACATGGCCCGGACCTCAGGGGCCACCGATGCCAGCTAAGCCTCTGTGCATCCTGTGATTGTCTGGACAGTGGCAGTGACCATGGTGGGATACACTAGGTCACTTTTGGTATGGACACATCGACTGCAGGAAGCCCTGGCAGGCAGTGCTGGGCCAGGCCTCTCGGCAGGTGGGAACAGCTGAGGCAGGCCCTCTGCACCTGTCTTCTCCATTGAAGGCCATCCTCTTTATTTTAACAGATCAAATTCCTCCGTGCTTCCTCCAGAAACACTTCCCTGACTCTTGGGGCTGGGCTTAGCAACTCCCTTGGTCCCTCAAAGCCCTCTGAATATCTTTTACCCCCAGGTCTTGCCTCACAGAGAAAATTCAGAGAAGAAGGTGGGGTTTAGGGTCTCTCCTCCAACTCTTAGAGGAATTGTTCTCTAAAAGTCTGGGACCTGCCTGATGCCAGTGAATCCTCAAAGATGACAGCAGGCTCCAGGGCCTCCTGTCTGCAGCAGAGCGGAGTCGGTGGCTGAGAGATAGGCCTTGCTTGCCTCCCGCTCCCCTCTGCTTGGTTTCCCTGTACACTTTCTGCAGAGTGGTGTGACCTGGCTTCTGGTGCCGGGTCCTCCAACCTCTCCAGGAACTGGCAGTTGAGCGGGCCACACACAGATTTGGGGGCTATGTTGGCCATAGGGAAATGGCAGACAGAAAGTCCAGTAGGGCAGCACCGGGGGCTTCCCCAGGACGCTCTCCACCTAGTTTATTTCTGATTCCCTGAAGGCCAGGGTGCAACCACTGCCCTGAGGAAGGGGGGGGTAACTGACGCCCCCAAGTCTGTGGCCACATCCCCTGCTGCTCCCAAAAGGGACTTTGGGGACAGGAAGAGCTGCCCACAGTGGTCGCTTTGGTCCCTTCCTGCTGCCCAACTGAGCTCAGAGATAAGTCATTGTGTGGCCCAGAGAGGCCAGGGGCCCAGGCCTTCCCCAGAAATCATGTCAGAATCCCCTACATGGAGGAAGGGGTCTGAGGGCCATGATAACCCCTCTATTTTTAAGAGATCCGGGAGGAAGTTCTAAGTCACCCTTGGCAGAAATAGCTCCGAGCTTCTGCCTGGCGTCTGTGGCTGCAGCTGGTGGCAGGGCTGGGTGAGGAGTGTGTCACGGTTGGAATCATCACACAATGGCAGGGTGCCACCTATGCCTCAGCCTGGCCTGGGAGGCTGACCCTGTGTCCCCAAACCAGGATAATCCTGACAACCACATGTCCTGTGCCCTACTACCTCATGGGAGGGGCTGGAATCATGGCACAATGGCAGAAGGGAGGGTGCCACTGAGGAGACCTGGAGTCAGAGCTGTTGGAGGGTGGCTAGGAGAGAGGGAAAGAGCAGCATGATGGGGTAGAGGGAGCAGAAAGAGCAGAGGCCCAGCATCAGGGGCCCTGGCAAGAGCTGGCTACAGTATATCATCTAGGACCCCACAAGCGGTTCCACCTTTCTGAGCTCAGTTTGGGAAATGGGAGTAATGTCAACATCCTTCAAAACTGTTAGCACATTTCATGTTCCATTGTCTGGTCTGTGTGAGTAGCCGAGGAATATTCGATATTAGCTTGTTATCAGCGACGCCAGGCAGGAGTTGAGCAGCAGAAACATGTCAAATGTCACTTTCCTATTGTACCAATCTTCAGACTGTATCTCCGGAGCATCGTTTCTTCCCTGCCATTGCCACCCTCACCCTTCATTTCCTTGTTTAAGAATTGACAGGAGGGTCTGGGTGTGATGGTGCTCACCCACCATCCCTGTACTCGGCAGGCTGAGGCAGGAAGATCACGAGTTTGAAGCCAGCCTGGATGACAAGGCAAGACTGTGCGGGGAGGCAGGTGGAAGGGAGGAAACTGCTGACCAAGTCACCCCAGTCACTCCAGCAGCCAGCATGGCTTAGCCCCCATCCCACATCCATGTCCGGAGCTGTCCTTCCACACTTAGGGCTTTTGGTGAGGCCTCCTCAGACTGCCTCATGACTTTGTGGTTCCCTGGCCATCACCACCATCACCTCACACTGCACCTCTTGCATTGCTCTGGGGAGAAGCTGAGATTGTTGACTGGCACCCCAAGAACCTGACCTTTCTTCTTAGAAGGCTGTATGGTGGATGACAGATCTGTGATGGATTCAGCTCAGGGGGTACCATCATTATGCTTTTGCAAGGGTCCTGGGTGCCGCTCTCATATATGCCTCTACTGGACACATTGCTTGCTCTGCACTTGCCGTGGGCACCTGCTTGGGCCTCGTGCAGGCAGAAGTGGGAACCTGCAGATACAGACTGGTCCTGGCTTGGAAGGCTCAGCTCACCGCCTCTCTTCCCAACAGGCAGGGAAACACAGTAGGAGCCTTCTCCCTGCCCCTTTTTTCTTTCCCTTTTATTGCCTTTCTTGCCTTCTTTACTGTTTATTATTTATGGAAGACAGGGTCTCGTGCAGCCCAGGTGTTCACACTCCCTATGTAGTCGAGGATGACGCTGCATTCCTGCTCCCCCTACCTTTGCCTCCCAAATGCTGGGAGCATCACCACGCTGGGATCAAACTTAGGGCTTTGCAGATGTTGAGCATGTCCAGTGCCAACTGAGCTACGCCCCCTGGCCCGTCTCTCCCGTCTAAAACGAAAGAACACATCCTCTCTCTTCCCTGGATACCTCTCAACACTTGATGCTGTAGAAACCATGGAAACCCCAGAAGAAAGTAGAGAAAAGGACATAAAAAAAAGTCACACTCCAAGCTAAGCCTGTGGCAACTGATATGTGCGACTCCCTCTGTAGACGGCTTGCACAGCAGGGACTCAGGTAGAATATGGTTGTGCTGAACTCTAGAGTGTCAATCGCCCTCAAATGCCTTTTCCTTTAGGCCCAAAAGCTCTAGAGGTGCCGGGGTAGGACATCTCCCAGGACCCTACTTCCCCTTCCTCTGCCTCCTGGCCTCCTGGCCCTTGTCTTCCTTCCCACTCATCCACTCTCACTCTGAAGCTCAGTGGCTTGATTTCCAGGCAGGGTTGAGCACATCAGGAGGTGGGCCTTCCTGGATTGTGACAAGCGATGCACGGGACAGTCTAGAGGCCTTGCTAAGTGTAAAGCGAGTCCAGCTGTTACCTCAGACCTTGGGGCAGAGAGAGAGGGTGGTGTGGGAAAGAATGGAGACGTGGTCTCTTTATTCTGTGCTCCCAAGTACTTTTCTTCATGTGTTCTGGAGCATTGGAACCTTCTAGGGAAAGGGATTTTTGCTCTAGAACACGGCAGTCCCGCTCACATGTTGAATGCCTGGGACAGGGTCCCCAGACTGTGCCTGCCTGCAACTGATTCTCAGCTGTGGCTGCTGGTGGTACAATAGTCAGGGCCCCAAGCACCTCGGAGGTCTCTTTTTCCCTCCCAGCTCTTGTTTTTGGGTCAAGTGGTTGGAAGTCTGTCTTTCTCTCCTGTTCCCCCTTTTCCCGCGCTCTGGGCCACCATGCCCCTGATAACACTTGGAAGGCGCTATCAACTCAGGAGTGTCCTCCCACCCAGCCCACTGCCAGGCTCCACGCTGACAGTTGGCAGCCTGCACAGGCTGATAAACTTATCAGGCCAAACCTGAGCATGGCTGGGTCAGAACATGTCCTGCCTCAGATTTCCCTCCAGTTACCTTTCTGCAGTCACAGTCCCCGAGAACCCTGGCCTGCCTGGCTCCTAATGCTGTGTCCTGGAAAGAGTCAAGTGTCCACTGTCCAATCCTCAATTCCTAAGCCTGCTTTACCAGTTGCCAAAGATCCGGGGGTTCCCATGGACCTAAAATTACTAGGAATGATCAGGCATTGAACCCAAATGATGGAGCCTAGCATCTGCTCTAAGGCTACTCCTGAGGCTGGGGCAAGCCAGCCAGCACTGCTAAGGCAGAAAGAAACCTGTCCCCAAGGAGCTGTCTGCCCATGTAACAGGAGGCTGGAGAGGCTGGCAATTTGGAGGGAAAGGGAGGAAAGGCAAACCTCAAATTACTATAAACCTCAAATATAAAGCTCAAGTTATATTTGAACTGTGGGAGTCTTTTTTTAATGCCAACGATAATGTTATCATCGTGCCTGTTGCAGGAAAACAGCGTGCTTGGGCATATACTCATCACACACACAGAAGAAAGACAAAAGCACGCACTCACACCATCTCCCCTCAGGGGGTAGCCCCTCTAGACACCTCTGCATCCTTCCTCCTTCTATGTGTGCATATAACAAACAGAATTGTATCATAAGACTTGCGCTTTTTTTTTTTTCCAAAAAATTTGTTTATCTGTTTTCTAGGTGTGGGTATGTGTGTCTGTGCACTACGTGTGTGCCTAGTGCTCTCGAAGGCTCTGGAACTCAAGTTACAGATGGTCCTGAGCCACCATGTAGGCACCGAGAGTTAGACCTGGGTCCCCTGGACTAGCAACCAGTGTTCTCAACCATTAAACCATCTCTCCAGTCTTGTATACCGATTTTTAAAAACAATTATGCATATGTATGTTTCGGCCATTGTCAGAGAAAGTATGTGCAGGTGCCTGGCAGAGGTCAGAGGATCAGATTCCCTAGAGCTGGAGCTACAGGGCATTGTGAGCTGCTTAACATGGGTGCTGGGAACCAACCCCAGGCCCACTGAAAAAGCAGTACTCGCTTTTAACTGCTGAGTCAACACTCCAGCCCATGCGTCCTGATTGTACACACCCCCCCTTTCACTTTAAATAACTTCCTTTTGGGAAGGTGCTAATTCTGCAAATTTATTTTCTCTTCCATTCCTCAGGCATACACATGCCCTAAATCCACGGTTCTTGGACAAACATCAGGAGAGTGAGGTCACCAGTCTTTGCCAGCCCCCAGAAGCCTGGGCTAACAATACCTTGGTGGGTCTTCTTCAGGGTTCCTTTGTAGATAGTCAGTGGGCCTGGGTGTCAGTGGAGAATTGACTTTGGGGTCGCCATGGACACTCATCTCATATAAAATGACCTAGTATTTATTTGTGGCTTTATTTTGCTGTTTGTTTTTTGAGATTAAGATCGTTCATACTGGTGATTGACTGAACCCTCTATGTAGCTTGAACTTCTGATCCTCCGGCCTCTGTCTTCTCAGAACTGGGATTATAGGCATCTGCTGTGGCCTGGTATTTGCAAATAGGCCACACATGTGTACATACATACATACATGCATCCTCGTGTGTACTCTAGGTTTTTCTTTTTTTTTCAATTTCCCTTTCATGCTTTAAGCTGTTGCTTCATGACTTATAACCCCTAACACAGGGCAAGTGCCACATAAGTGACTGTTACACTGTATTGTTCAGGAGTAATGAGAAACAGTGGGAGAGGGGGGCTGCACAGATGTCTCAGCAGTTGAAGGCACTGGCTGTTCTTACAGAAGACCCAGGTTCAGGTCCGCTGGCACATGGCAGGCTCACAACCACCTGTGGTTCTTGTTCCGGTCTCTGCAGGCACCTGCACACATGTGGGGCACATAAAGTCACACAGGCACATGCACATAAAATAGCAGTAAATAAATCTATTTATTTATTTATTTAGGTTTTTCGAGACAGGGTTTCTCAGTGGCTTTGGAGCCTGTCCTGGAACTAGCTCTGTAGACCAAGCTGGTCTCGAACTCACAGAGATCCGCCTGCCTCTGCCTCCCGAGTGCTGGGATTAAAGGCGTGTGCCACCATCGCCTGGCTTTATTTATTTATTTTTATCTTTTTATTTTTTAATAATGCGAAAATGTGTGGGCATGGTTGGTTCAGCCTCTTTATCCCCCATAAATTTCCTACCCTTGGTTGCCAGGCTCAGTGGTTGTGAGCACAGAGGGCTGTCAGACAAACAGCTGTGCTGCTTTGACAGACTGACATGCTGTACGGCTCTGGTGCTTTCCTTGCATTCGAAAGCCCCGTCAGACCAACTCTTACAAAGCACGCTTACCTGTTTCAGACAGTGTACAGATGTGCTACCAGCCGTGTGGCCAGCTGGTTCTCGTGGGCACTGGGGATGCGCTTTCCTTTATTTTATTTTAATTTTATTTTATTTTATTGTCCTGGAACTCTCTTTGTAGCCCTGAACTCCCAGAGATCTGCCAGCCTCTGTCTCCTGAGTGCTGGGATTAAAGGTGTGCGCCACCACCCGGCATTCTTTTCTTTTTTACGGACAGGATTTACACGCACTCTGTACCCACTCATCTCTTAATTGCCTCCCTAGTAGTGGAATAAGGGTCAAAGGGTGATGAGAGTTTGAAAACTTGTTTCTGGGGTCCCTGAGCCCAAATGTGAAGCCAAGCAGATCGGTGAGAGGGAGAGAAGAATGTGCTCCTGCAGAGGCCCTGTCCCTGCCTCTCCTCTGTCCTGGGACACCTTCCACTGCCCACCTTAGTCACCTTCCCAAGCTCAGCTCTCTGGGGTGTCCCTCTTTCTCCTATCTTAAGGCCCACAGAGAAAGGCCTTTTGTCTGTGTTTGCACCCAGAGGGCCAAGATTCTTCCTCATTCTCAGACTGTCCCCTTTGGAGCTCCACCCATGCACCTGAGAAGACGTAGAGTGGGCTCATTGGCAGAGTGGAGCAGGGTTCCAAATCCAAGGACTGGGTCACCTATGAAAGCGGGGTCACCAAAAACAAGGTCTCGGACCCAACTGGATGATGGGATGGACCACAGCTGGACTTGAGGGACCCTTGGGGGCTGTTCCTATCTTAAAGGTAGCACAGATTCCCATCTCTCCACTCTCAAATGCCCACCACCCAGCCCTGGCTTCCTGGCTTCCGACTGTCCACCTCGTCTTCTCAGCCAGCCTGTTCTACCAGGGGTAGAGAGGGATTGGACCACTCACAGTCCTCAGCTGACCTAAGGGACATTTCCATCCTTATCACTGATTTACATTGCAGTCGTGGGCCGGGCTTCACCCACAGAACCCAGCGGTGGGGATGCAGCGTCAGGCAGCCACCACCAAAGAGACATTTTATATGACCCCCTACTTCCTAATGTGGTCAATTTGTTTCAATATTAAAATATTTGTTTTTAAAAAGATTTCTTACATTTTTGATTTTGTGTGTGTGTGTGTGTGTGTATGTGTGTGCACACGAATGTTGCTGGTACCCCTGGAGGCCACAGGCTGGATATCCCTGAAAGTGGAGTTCCAGGCAGTTGTGAGCTACCTGATGTGGGTGCTGGGAGTCACACTGGGGTCCCCTGCCAGAGGAGCGATAGCTCTTAACCGCTGAGCCATCTCGATAGGCCCAGAGCATTTGTTTGGATATTCACCATTGAGTAGCTGACTGATTCTCTGTAGGGACACACCAGCACCCCTCTGATATAGATCCCCCTCCTTACCTACCCTGCCCTCCACAGAGGAGTTAGCCTGGTAATCACACCCCCAGCCCCCATATGCTCCCACCACACTCCAGAGTCCATGCTGTACAGGTTCTATGAAAATGGAGCTCCCAAGGCTAGGAGGGGGAGGGGCAGCTGAGGATTAAAACTTGGAAAGCTGGATTCTGACCTGGCTGCTAACTGTCTGTGTGACCTTGAGTGAGAGCCACCACGTCTGGGTCTGTGGCAAACGGAAGTGACAGGTGATTTTCACAGAGCTGGGTGGTATCTCTCGGTTCACCCAGTGGCAGGAATTTCTGGCCAGATAGGAAGCTGGGAGGCACCACCAGGAGCAGAGGACAAGGGTCTTGCACTTCCCTCACTTCCAGCCAATGGGCAGTGCCCCACCACACCCGCAACCACCAAACCAGCCTCCCTCAGTGCGAGGTGTTACAGAGTCTGTAGTTAGCTGTTCTACCACCGGGCAGAACAATCACAGGTCAGTCTGTAAGGTACATTTGGGCTTCCTCAGATCCTGGGCTGCTGCCTATGTGAAACCCGTTCTGCATAACTCCACTCCTCTCTGGGCACGGAGCCATGCCAGCCCAACCTGGGTCATAAAGCCTTCCCAGCCTGGGCTCTGGTACCTGTGCCCACACCCACTGTGGTCTGCGATCTGAAACAGAGAGCCAGCCCAATCCCTACTCTGAGGCTACTGTGTCCCTTCCCCTTCTGCTATGGGGGCACTCAATGGACGAGCAAACTGCTTGCCCCTGACCTCAACCTCAGCCAATCTGGGGGAAGGTGTTCACCTGCTTTCCTGTCTCTGTTCTCCCACGCCTCCCTCCTACACACACACACACACACATACACACACTGCAGAAGTGACAGAAACCCTGATATTGTCTTGGTTTTGTTTAGCAAACAAGACACATGCAAAGCAGGTCTGTGTGTGTGGCGGGGAGGGGGGGCTGTATGCATACAAGAGCATGGAGCATGTAGGCACAGATTATCCCTTTTACCCATCTCCTACCTTCACGCTTTATCTCCTTACCTGAGGGGTGCAGGATTCCCTCCTCACCCCACCCCCCACACCCACACTAAGTGTGGCTTTGGGTCAGTTTCTTGTGTTGTCTGGGCAGGAAGAGGGAAGAGCCTCACATTCGTTGCCAGGGGGCCAAATACCCTAAACAAGTCTGTTTAAGAGGCCAAGGTTGGCCTGGGGTGAGAACTCAGGAAGTAAAGAGCTTGCTTTGCAAGCGTGAGGGCCTAGGTTTGATTTCTGTATGCATAAAAATAGCCAGGTGTTGAGATGCACACCTGTAATCCCAGTGCTGGGGAGGCAGAGACAGGAGGATGGCTGGACTGGTTTGGGCCCTCCCACCTAGCTGAATCATAGAATCCTGTCCCTGTGAGAGGGACAGCCCTTGTGAGGGTTTGAATGGGATCTCTCCCATAGCCTCAGGCATTTGAACACCTGGATCCCACTTGCTGGCATTGTTTGGGAGATTTAGAAGGCGTGGCTTTGTTGAAGGAAACATGTCACTGAAGGCAGGGTTTGAGTTTAAGGATTTATTTATTTATTTATTTATTATTTTTTTTTTTTGGTTTTTCGAGACAGGGTTTCTCTGTGGTTTTGGAGCCTGTCCTGGAACTAGCTCTTGTAGACCAGGCTGGTCTCGAACTCACAGCGATCCGCCTGCCTCTGCCTCCCGAGTGCTGGGATTAAAGGCGTGCGCCACCACCGCCCGGCGAGTTTAAGGATTTATGTCAATTTGAGATCATTCTCTCTACTTCATGCTTGCTGTTCAAGATGTGAGCCCTCAGCTTCCTGCTCCAGCTGCCATGCCTGCTGCCTTTTGCCATGCTTCCCACTGTGACGGACTTATCCCTCTGAAACCATACAACCCCAATAAACCTGTCCTTCCACAAGTAGCCTTGGCCGTGCTGTGTAGCTCTGGTTGTCCTGGAACTTGCTCTGTAGACCGGGCTGGCTTTGAACTCACAAAGCTCCACCTGCCTCTGCCTCCTGAGTGCTGGGATTAAAGGTGTGCACCACTACTATAGGACCACAGTGTTTTATCATAGAAACAGAAAAGTAACAAATACAGCCCTCCAACTCTCAAGGCGCGCGTGCGCGCGCACACACACACACACACACACACACACACGTTTAAATTGTGTTTTGCGAAGGAGCCTTTTAAAGACAATGGAATCTTTGAGGGTTCTGTCTTGCTTTGTTTTGGTTTGGCTTTTGGTATTAGGAATTGAACCCAAAGCTTCACACATTCCAGTCAAGCGCTGTACCACCATTACAGGCAAGCCCCCATGGAATTTCTTTACTGAACACCCTCTCATCTCCAATAGGCTGGGCTCTCGGAGCTTCAGTGTTCTCGTCTGTAAAATGGGACAATATCACATGCCTTGTAAGGGTCGTGTGGAGTGGAGAAAATGTGTGGAAACTCTTGTGTCTGTGCTTTCTACCAAGGGACTGTGAGCAGTTCCTGGGCCGTGGGTGAGAGACACAAGTAGTTTGGCGTTAGAGGAGAGAGCCTCTGGCTGGGATAGCCAAGGGGGGATTCATGGAGAAGGTGACACTGGTGTGGCCTTATTGGAGGGGCAGGACTCTAAATAGGAATGCAGAGGGCTTGGTGGTGCTTGTGAGAACTGTGTCCTGTGTGCTGTTTTCCTTGGGTAACTTCACAGAATCCTGCTAATATTGCCACCTGGACAGGACTGCTGTGATTACAAGGAAGCCAGGCGTTTCTCTCTGAGCCAGAGAGGTTCAGAGCTCCCCCTGAAGTCACAGAGTTTGTCGGGAAGCAGCCCCAAGCTTCACTTAGTCACTCCTGTCAAGCTCCTCTTGCCATCCTCACAAGGCAACACTAAAGAGGTCTGTGCCCGTTCCTTATAGCTGCTGCAGGAGACTAATACTGCCTGCAGCAGCCTTAGCCCCACCCTCCCGGGCACCTGCCATGATGCTGCTCAGTTGGTCTGTTAGCTGCTTGTCAAGGCCCTAAAGTCTTCAGACATTCTAGACCCCTAGTAGGCACTTTACAAATGGCCAGACCCATCTTTATTTTTATTTACATCAGTTGAGAGGAACAGGCTTCTGACACACCAACTCCTCATTTCTCAGCCTTGTGGCTGTGGAGCCTGACTCCCAGATGAATGTGGTGGGTGGGCTGGGGGGCAAGGGTGAGCAGACAGCACATCTGGCTAAAGCAGAGGGGTGCCAACCTCCAGTTGGGGCGGGGGGGGGGGGGACGACGACTCTGACTATGGCAGCCAGGAAGAGAATCCTTAAAACTTCCAAGTCACCAGGCCCAGAGAAGCAGACAGGAGGGTTTCTCTGATGGTCCCAGCTTTTGTCTGCCTTTGCCATCCTGGTTTTGTTTTTGTTTTTTTTTTTTTTTTTTTGGTTTTTCGAGACAGGGTTTCTCTGTAGCTTTGGAGCCTGTCCTGGAACTCCCTTTGTAGACCAGGCTGGCCTCGAACTCCCAGAGATCCGCCTGCCTCTGCCTCTCAAGTGCTAGGATTAAAGGCGTGCGCCACCACTGCCCGGCATGCCATCCTGGTTTTGGCCACCAGGGTCTTGTAGCCTTCTGTGCTCCGGCAGGAGACAAGACCAGAGTACATCTGTGACTACAGTTCAGAAACGCCGAGCTGACACCTTATAGCAGTCCAAGAAGGAGTGGGGCTTGCTTGAGGTTGTCCAGCAACTCCACGAATCTCAAAAGAAGCCTCCTGGGCAGTCTCCTGGACAGAGCTGCTTCCGGGAGGATGGGGGACAAGGGTCAGAGTTGTGAGAGTGGCCTGCTGATGAGACACACTGGAGCAGGCTGACTGGTAGTCTCACTTGAGGTTGTGCTGGCTCTCACGGTGACGACGCAGGTCCACCTTGCGCTGGAAGCCCTTGGTGCACAGCTCACAACTGAAGGGCTTGAAGCCTGTGTGCTTGCGGCTGTGGGTGATGAGGTTGGAGCTCTGGCTGAAGGCCTTCCCGCACACCTGACACTTGTGGGGCTTCTCACCTGGGGAAAGGGCAAACGACAGGGTGGGGTCAGGAGGCAGTGCCAGGCCTGCAGCCTCCACCCTGCAGACGTTCATTCTCTATTATATCTCTTTTATGGCCAACCTTAGAGAATGGTGGAAAATAGCCAGGCGGTGGTGACATACACCTTGTTCCCAGCACTTGTGAGGAAGAGGCAAGTGGATCTCTGAATTCAAGGCCAGCCTGGTCTAGAGAGGGAGTTTCAGGGCAGCCAGGGCTACACAGAGAAGCCCTGTCTCCAAAGAAAACAAGAAAGAAAGAAAGAAAGAAAGAAAGAAAGAAAGAAAGAAAGAAAGAAAGAAAGAAAGAAAGAAAGAAAGAAAAAAGGAAGGAAGGAAGGAAGGAAGGAAGGAAGGAAGGAAGGAAGAATTGGAAAGTAGAGAGTTACAATAGATACACCCCTGACCAGGTGTGCTGGTGCACAACTCTAACCTCAGCACCCTGGAAATAGAGGCAGGGGAATTTTGAGGTTGAGGGTGAGGTCAGCCTCAGCTTCTTATTAACTTCAAGGCTAGCCTGGGGCTATGTGAGAATTTGTCTCAATAAGCAAACAAGCAAATAAAATTACCTCTCTGATGGTCAATTGTCAACTTGATGGGACTTAGAATTACCCAGGAGACACACTCCTGGGAGTGTCTGTGAGGAATTTTCTAAATTGGGTTAACCGAAGGTCCACCCTAAATGAGGCTGGCACTGGTCCATGGGTTGGGGTCCTGGACCGACTGTACTGGCGGCAGAAAGCAAACTGAGCACCAGCCTTCCTCCCTCTCTTTACTGACTGTGGAGGTAATGTGACCTCATGCTCCTGCCGCCGTCTGTACCCTCAAACCGTGAGCCAAAATAACTCTTCTCGCAAATCGCTCCCAACACGCATCCTGGTCACGTAACACAAAAAGTAACTGATGCTGTCTCTCTCTGCAGTCTAAGCTGGTCTAAGCTGCTGCAGACCGTCCTTCTTCCTCAATAGATCCTGGAGGCCTGTGCAGGGACTGGCCCAAACAAGCACTGGGTTACAACGGAGACAGCGTGACAGAGCGAGCAGCTGTGTGAGTGGGTGGTTGAAAATCCACATTCTGTCCACGTTCTTCTGAGAGTCCACGCTGACTTGGCTATCTCTCTAGTGAGTGATTGTCCAGCCCTTCAGGGCCCCATCAAGTGGGCCTCTTGGCAAATGATGCAATACCCAGAGTCCAGGGAGGAGATCCTATGGCTTGGCTTGGGGGCACTCACCTGTGTGGATGTAGGTGTGTTTCTTCATGTCCGACTTCTGGTGGAAGCGCTTCCCACAGAACTGGCAGGGGTAGGGCCGCGTGTCCGAGTGGATGAGCAGGTGGGTAGACAGGGTGGACGAGCGCTTGAAGGCTTTGCCACACATCCGGCACTCGAAGCTACGCTCCTGCCGGAGGAAACGAGGCCCTGGGGGGTCAGGTGCAGGTGGGGCCTTGAGGCCCGGGACAGCCAAGCTGGGCGCAGGACTGGACCCGGCTGGGACGCCCTGAGAAAGAGGACACTCCGTTGGGGTGGCCTCAAGGGCAGGGTCTAGAGAAGCCTGTTTCTGCTTCCCCGGCTTAGACTGAAGCTGGGGCCTGACTGTCTTCCTATGAGATAGTTCCTTGTGCCTTTCACGGTATACTTCTCAAAATAAGCCCCAAGGTGTGTTAGCTGACGGACAGATGAAACCACTCATCTAAATATTTCAGGATTTCACCAGTAACCAAGAAAGAGTTCCTCTTGGCTGGGACAGTGACGTGCTGAGTCAGTTTAGTTAAAGACAGCCTAGCTTGACCTTGAACTTGCTATGCAGGTAATGATGACCTTGAATTTCTGATCCTCTTGCCTCCACCTCCTGAGTGCTGTTACGTATACAACCATTCCTGGTTCATTTGGTGTTGGACCTCCTGTGTGCTAGACACCTCTTCCAACTGAACCACCTCCCCAGCCTAGCAGCCCTACGATTTGGGGAGAGCCAATTGGCTTGGTGTTGGTAGATTTTTTTCACTTGTGGGTATTGGGGCAGTTCTAGCAGTAGCCTGGATGGGCTGTGGGAGGTTGGGAAGTTGAAGACAGGGAGGGCCAGCTCCCAGTTTGTTGCTGAGGGATAGAAGCTCCTGGGGTCATTTCCCACCATTACCATCTACCCAGGCTCTAGTAATCCACTTCCATCTGGCTTATATGACCTCCCTGGAATCGGGTAGAGAGCTGGAAAGACACATGTTCCACTCTGGAAAGGAGTGGGTCCCAAGGTTGGGTCCCAACTGACAGAGATAAGTGGGGTAAGCTATGCATTTAAACCTAACTCTAACATTCTGAGAATTGAGGATGCCTTCAGGGCCACCCAGCACATAGGATGCTTTCCTGGTCTCACAGACATACTCTAGACCCCCATCCCCAAATCCCCAGAGCTTCTTCTGACCAGACGTGAAACCAGTTCAGCCCATCAGAGACCCAATATGTTATGAGACTCAGACCCAGGGACGCAAGTAGTGAGTCATCCCCGCACCCCCTACCCAATTTGTGTCACCTTCAGCCTTTTCCAGCTGCTCACCTGGGAATGGACATGTGTGTGTTGCTCTAAGCTCACAGCGTGGCCGAAGGTTTTGCCACAGATGTCACAGGCAAAGGGCCGGGTTCCACTGTGAGAGCGGCGGACGTGCACTTCTAGCCCATGAGGGGTGGAGAAGACCTGGGACAGAGCAGAGGGTCAGGCCCCTGGAAGGAGGCAGGCCTGTGGTCATTCAGGCCATGGGCCCAGCTCCTGAGCAGGATGGAGCAGGAACGGGAACTACACTGGTTGTAGTGGCGTTTCATTTGTATTTTAATAAATAAAGCTTGCCTGAAGATCAGAGAGTAAAACAGCCCCAATGATCAGCCTTGCAGACCAGGCAGTGGTAACACACACCCTTAATCCCAGTAGCCACACTAGTTGTCATAGAAACTGGGCGGTGCATGCCTTTAATCCCAGTGGTGCATGCCTTTAATTCCAGCCCTAGAGATGATTATAAGGCAGGAGACAGCTCTCAGTCTCAGTCTCATTCTGAGATTCTTGGAGGTGGGATTGCTATTTTGGACTGAGTTAAAGGTAAGAGCCAGTGGCTGGCTGTTTTGCTTTTCTGACCTTCAGGTTGCACCCCAAGTTCTTTCTGTGAGTTTTTACTAATTGTGCATCAATTGGTAGTCCTGCTGTTCTTCTGTTGTGTGTCCCAGGGAGTCCTCTTACCTCTCTGTGACCGTCCCCTGTCTATACAGCGGAATCTGTAGGAGGGCTCCAGAAGGCCCCTCCAGCCCTCACGCCACTCCTGCCCGTCACTCACCTTGTTGCACTTGACACAGTGGTAAGTGTCCATGCCCGGAGAATAGCGGAGGCTGAAGTCCAAGGGGGATTCGGTGCTGGGCACAAGGGGGCTGCCATAGAGCCTCACGGAGCGCTCCAGAAAAGCCGACTGCATGGTAGAAGGGGTCTGTTGGTAGCTGTGGTTGTAGGAGGAGGCCAGGGTATCCCAAGAGAAGCTGGGCTTGTAGAAAGGGGGTGACTCAGAGACCGGCGACTCTCCATCCTGGGGTTGGGATGTCACCAGAGGCCCCTCTGTGTAAAGACACATGTGGGTGACTTATTGTAAGGATTTACTTTTAACTTTCTATTTATGTAAGTGTGCACCGTGTGTGCTGGTGCCCTCAGAGGCTAGGAGGGTGCAGGGCACTCTAACTGGAGCTACAGACAGCCATAAGCAGCCTTGTGATGCTCGGGTCCTGGAAGGGCAGCAGACATTCCTAACTGCCATGCCATGTCTCTGACCACCAGAGTGCTGCTGGGATAGAAGGTGTGCGCCACCACCACTTGGTTCAGGCAATTAATTTTGAAATAAGGTGGCCCAGTGCTCCATCTGCTCCGGTGACCTCCTGTTGAGGTTCCAGTGTGCACCCCCATTATGCACCTTTGCTGTAAGTCTTTACTGCAGTTTCAGCCCCTGCACCCTAGGCCACCACCTGGGCACCGCCCTATAGACCTCTGCCTCGCACCCACAGCTTAAGAGGCCTCATCTGGAGCAAGTGTCTGACCAGAAGTGTGCAGCAGAAGCAGAGAGCCCAGGCGGCATCCAGTGACCTCTCCGGCCCTCCCCAGCTTCATGACTGCAAGAAGTTCTACCACAGAGGCCAATTTCTTTCCTCTCTGGTCACAGGAGACAGTGGGGACCCCCAGCTGGTACCTGGGGCTGAGGCCATCTTGGGCAGGCTCTGGTCCAGCAGCATCTCCCGCTCCTGTTTGACTGCGTTCCAGTCCAGGGTCTGACTTGGGAGTAGTGTGCCCAGGACAGGGCTGCTACTCAGGATATGCTCTTTCACCACTGTGGGGAAACAAGACCCCAAGAGTCACCACGTACAGTTCCAGAATGTCTGCAGGAGCAAGAGGCACCATGTTTCCAGAGAGAGGGAGAGCAGGGGCGCACACCTACTGCGGCTCACACCAGATTCTCCACCCGGCATGGGGAGAGGTAAGGAAACCCAGAGCACCTGACCTCAGATCTCAGTTGGATTCACATGTCCCTAACTGGCTCCAAGCTTGATGCCCCCAGAACCCAAATGCTAGAGGAGATGAGCATTTCATCCACTCATTCATTCATTCATTCATTCAGTCAATCAGAAACAGCTACACTGCTGCTTCTAGCTGCAAAAGAGATGCTGCAGCAGCATCCAGACAGAGAGCCAAGTGGGCACATGGTGGGGTCTAGCCTGAGCTCAGACTCACCAGGAATTACAACAGGAGGCCAGACCAGGTCATCGTCCTGTGCACGGGGCTGGTGGTAGGTGTGCGCCTTCTTACTTTTCACTAAAAAGGACCGTGGCATTTTTCAGAGTGTGGGCCACACCTGCAAGGAGGAAGAGGGTGGGAGTGGCTAAGAGTGACCAGCGCCATTCCTTTGGATTTTGGAGTCTCCTCCAGATATCAAAGACACCCTACCCTACCCTGGGTTGTATAATTTCCCCTAAAGTTCACATCCACCTGGCACCCGTGAATACCACATCAAGTTAAGATGTGACTGGAGATAGGCCCTGCACCCAAAATGACCAATGACCCTATCAGAAGGGGGAAAGCTGGGTGCAGGGAGAACTGCTTGTGTATCAGAAGCAGGACTGAGGGATGCTAAGGATGACTGACTGCTTCCAAGAGCTGGGAGAGAGCCAAGAAGTGGCTTTCTTGGAACTTACAGAAGGAACCAAACTTACTGATACTTTGACTTTGATCATCTGGTCTCCCAGAACTGTGAATTAGTCACAGGCAAAATATACTCATGCTTAGCAACTGGAGTCAGCCTGGACTGTCCTGGGAAGGGGAGGGGAGGATGGAGCTGGGGTCTCTGAAGCAGACACACTGGACCCCAGTTCTGGAAGCTATCCTCGCAGGGCTGGAGTGCAGCTCAGTTGGTAGAGTGCACGCATGAAGCAATGGTTTCAACCCCTGTGTAAAACTGGATATGATGGTGCACGCTTATAATCCCAGCTTTGGGGAAGTGGAGGCAGGAGGATCAGTAGTTCAAAGTCACCCTCAGCTATATAGCGAGCTCAGAGTCAGCCCAGGTTATAGGAAGCCCTGTCTAGTTTTTTTGGTTTTTTTTTTTTGTTTGTTTGTTTGTTTGTTTGTTTGTTTTTCGAGACAGGATTTTTCTGTGGCTTTGGAGCCTGGAACTAGCTCTTGTAGACCAGGCTGGTCTCGAACTCACAGAGATTCACCTGCAGGAAGCCCTGTCTAAAACAAACAAGAAGAGCTGTTCTTGCTGGGCGATGGTGGCGCACGCCTTTAATCCCAGCACTCGGGAGGCAGAGGGAGGCGGATCTCTGTGAGTTCGAGACCAGCCTGGTCTACAGAGCTAGTTCCAGGACAGGCTCCAAAGCCACAGAGAAACCCTGTCTTGAAAAAAAAAAAAAAAAAAAGAAGAGCTGTTCTTGAGTTGCAGTTGGACACACTTTGAGAGATCACCCAATCTGAGCTTAGATTTTTACATGAAAAGGCTCATGGAGAAGCCAGGTGTGGTAGTGCATGCCTTTAGTCTCGGCACTCAGGAGGCAGAGGTAGTTGGATCTCCCCAAGTTCAAAAGCAGTCTGGTCTATAGAGTGGTTGCAGACCAGCCAAGACCACATAATGAGACCCTGTCTCAAAAACAACAACCCCCACTCCCCACCCAAATAAACTCATAGGGAGAGACCCTCAGTTTGCCTGTTGTTCAATTTGTCTACTTAACTTCTCTGGGCTAATTTCCTTTACTTAAGGTGTGCTGTCCGGCTGGAATGCTGGTGAGGACCCCAGGTCCTGCTTTTGGCAGGGGTTGAGGAGGGGATACTTACAGAGGAACTTAGAGCAACTGAGACAGGAGAAACGTAACTGTAAGCCTTTATTGCCCGGCAGGCTGAGAGCGGCTGCGGTCACACCTTCAGCCTATATTCTACTCTCCAGAAAGGGAGGGGATTTCTGTCTGTGAATCATGGGAAGAGGCCTAAGGCGACCCATCCGCTACACCTGGAGGTTTGCTGTTTCCTCACGGGTGGAGATAAAGAGGTGAGTGTCTATCAATTCAAGTGCTGGGTATCACCACTTAACTTCCTAGTCTAGTTAACTTCCTAGTCGGGTTTAGGGGAGAGTTTGAGGATCAAAAGAGCCAAAGGACTGACTAGGTCAGAAGGCTCCTGCTGAGTCCTCTAGGTAGCCTATGGCGGCCCTCCCACAGATGATCTGTATCTCTGCCCGAGCCTGTGTGGTGCTTTCACGGCCCTGGGAGACAGAGAGCCCCCTTTGGAGTCCTCTATCTTCCCTGTACTCCAGACTGCTCAAGCTGAAAATCGAGAGCCTGGGAGGAGTCCCACCCCCACCCAGGACCAGCCACCCGCTGAAGGCTGCATCTGTGATACGCCCAGCAATGGCGGGAAAAGGATTTGGCCCGCGACTGAACAACAGTGCAGGCTAGGCGATAAGACCTCAGCTCAGACCAGGGTGGGAGGCAAGATTAGGAAGGACAGCTTGGAGCTTAGTCTCAAGTTACTCCTGTCCCAGGGGGTGAACCTCAAGTCTGCTTCCCCCCTGGCCTAGAGCCCCCTGCTGGGGAGTATCAGTGGTTGGTAGCCAGTTAGGTCCAGCCTTCTTTGCTGTGGCGCTTGTCAGCAGATCAGCTAATAGGGGGAACTAGTTCAATGCCAGGCATTGCTGGGAGCAAGAAAAGGCCTTGAGTGTGCAAGGTGCACTGGCGGGCACCTAGGCTGAGTCATCACGTGGCATCTCCACTCACTGAGGAGGAGCTGAAGGGGCCAGGAGGGAAGCTTGGCTCAGCCCAGCAGGTGTACTTTAAGGATGAACCAGAGAGCTGGCACAAGTTCAAGGTCCTCCATTCTCTGAACTCTAAAACGAAGGATGGGACTTAGACTTTTGGGTTCATTCCACTGAGAGAGTCTCGGGTCTCTAAACAAAGGATTTGGAGGGGCGGCTGCTCTTTCTGGTACACACATCAGCCACGACCTTATCTTCCAGGGACAGCCTTCCTCCCCTGCCCCCTTCCCCTCCTGGGTTCTCCTTTCCTCCCCCTTCTGAATCTTTCCAGCTCTTCACTTGAGGGGCTCTAAACCCTGAAAGGATGAAGGTGGGTGGAAGGTGTTGGGGGGGGGGAGCTGGGTTCTCCTCCATCTTTGTTCTGGGAAGACCTCGAGAGCCACAATCTATCAGAAGCTGATCCATTTTCTTTTACATACATTATTTTCTTAGGAAATCAACTAAAACCAAGATGCGCCCTAAAGTAGTCAAGATAGGGCAAAGGGTAACCAGGGTCTGCCTTAGCCTGCCTAAGCACCTTCAATGAAGCCCTATTCCATCCATCTCTCACAGAAGAGAAGCTGCGTTCGAGCCTGCTCCAGGCAGAACAAGGCCAGGCAGGAGGTGTCCGTCTGGCCCCAGGACCTCCTACTCACACCAAGGAGAGAGCAGTTACTCAGTGTGGTCTGTGTGCCACAGGTTGTGCCAGGCCTTTCATGCCAGGTCCTCACTGAGACACACAGCTGCTGCACCAAGGAGGAAAAGAAGCCATGGTCTCAGCCCCGCTCCGTGTCACTGGCAAGAGGGAAGCAGGAAGTGTCCTGGGGTGGTAGATGGGGAATCTCAAGACTTAGAGAAGATGCTGGCTCCTCCAAGGTCAGGGCAGAGCCAAACCTACGGCTACTGTCCTCTTTGGATTTGACTCCCGGCCCACCGTCCTCCCTTCCAATACCGTCTGTGCTCCTCACAATAGCCACTGGTATGGACTACAGCACCAAAAGAAAGTGGGAGATAGAACAAAAAGCCATATTCCTCTGACCCCCCCAAAACCCCACCCAGGGTCCAGACCAGCTTCCGATGGAAGACAGATAAGAACAGACTTCCTTAAAGCTAGTTTTGCTTGTGGACCAGAGTTAAGGGTGACCTGATGTAAACCGACCAAAACCCAGGGCAACACAGGACCATGACCTCCAACATCCTAAGCACTTACTGGGTGCCTTATGCTCGCTTGGCAAGCAAGAGGTCCTGTTTTGGGGGTTCCTCCCACTGGATTGCCCTAGCCCTTATTCTTTCCCTTCCAGGGCATTCCCTCCCCTAACCTGGCAAACAGACATACAGAACTTAGCCGGACCCCCAAGCCTGCAGTGGGAGCCAAGTGTACCCAGAGAATTTCCTTCTCATCCTTGTTAAGTGAGTTTAAAAAAGAAAGAAAGAAAACAGGAACCGATTACCTATGGTGTAGTTAATTAACAACCACTCGGTTTTGATTCACATACACCATTCTAAGAGTGAGCTCAGGGCAGAGATTGTGAAAGACACTCGGATTTCTTCATAAAACAGAGGCGATGATGGTATCTGGAGGCCGGAAAGAGGCCCCTGTTAGCATGCTTCATAAACCTTCTACCCCAGACGCTAGGGCAGGGGGTCCATTGACCCTGAGTCAGAACCTCAGCTGGGGCTGCCTCAAGGGACACAGCATCCGACACCCCCAGGTTTCGGGTATAGTGGGCTCGTGGGGATTTGATTGTCCTGACCTGTGACACCTTGTACAGCCGGTAGGGACGAGTCTGATTCTGTGACCGCGTGAGCCGCTAACCTGGGTTTGGTTTTCCTATCTCTCAGAAGAGACGGTTGGGCTAAGAGATTTCTAAACTTCCCCTTTACTCTAAAAATCCCACGTACAATCTGTCGGCCTCTAGCTAGGGACTGAGCTACCTTGCCTGAGACACTGGCCACTTGGGTTCCCTTTTCAGGAGGGTTGGGCAAGACTGAGTTGATTCTCAGGGTCAGCTACAGGGGACCCTTTGGACTTCCTTATGTATAAGGGCAGAAGGGAAGGAGGGAACAAACAAACAGCCATCTCCCAGAGTCCTGGGCCAAGAGCCTGGATCATCTTAGGGAGCCTGAAGCCAGTGAGTTACTGTGCAATCCCCAGCACCGCCAAATAAACACATAAGGTGAGCAAGTTGACTTCCAGCCATGCACTGAACACAGAGCTCAGACACTGTACATCCACGCTGATAGCAGCTCCATTGGCAAGAGCTGACAGGTGTAGGTTCCATCCAGGCAGGATGGATCAGCAAGGTGCAGCCAGGCCAAAGCACGCAGTGCGATTCTGTCTACCAACCGAAGGAAACTCTGGCGTGCGTGGCGTGACGAACCCTGAGAACGTGGGAGGCGAGATAAGCCAGCCACAGAAGGACAAGTGTGTATAGTTTGCTCAGAATAGGCAAATTCGCCGAGACTGGAGTAGATTTGAGGTTGGCAGGGGGAATGGTTATTGGTTAATAGGTATGGAGTTTCAGTTTCACAAAAGGAATGGGATGGATGCGGGGCTGGTTTACAAGGTGAATCCACCTGACAGCTAAGGAAAAGTTCATAAGAAGAGCGAGGCACAGGGGCAAGCCCCTGATGTCCTGGATACTTGGGAGGGAATCAGGAGGATTGTGTGAGCAGCCTGGGCAAACATGGGAGACACTGTCTCCAGGAAAAACAAGTGGGTCAGTGAGACATCTCGGTGGGTAAAGTGCTTGCCATGGAAGGCCGATGACCTGTATTCAATCTCTAGAGCCCATGTGGTAGAAAGAAAGAATGACCACTGAGCCATCTCTCCAGCCCCAGTGGTGCACGCCTTTAATCCCAGCAGAGACAGGCAGATCTCTGTGAGTTCAAGGTGAGCCTGGTTTACAGAGGGAGTTCAGGACAGGCCTCAAAGCTCCAGAGAAACCATGTTTCAAAAAACAAAACAACAAAAAAAAGAGAATGCACCCCATAAAGCTGTTCTCTGACCTCCACATGTGTGCTGTGGTATGGGCACCCCATATCTCTCTCACACTCAAACAAACCCTGATAATAATACTACTAATAATAGAAATAATAATTTTTTGTTGTTCTTTTGAGACAGGGTCTCTCTATGTGGCTCTGGCAGTTCTGAACTCTCTTGTAGACCAGGCTGGCCTTGAACTCACAGAGATCTACCTGCCTTTGCCTCCCAAGTGCTAGGATTAAAGGCATGTGCCACCGTGTCTAGTTAATGATAATAATTTTAAGCTAATAAAAGAAAGGAAAGATAAAAGAAAAATGAAGGAAAAGAGCTGGGAGTGTAGCTCAGAGTGTGGGGAAGTGGAGGCAGGATCAGAAGCTTAGGTTTTTTTTTTTTTTTTTTTTTTTTTACTACACAGCGAACAAAGAAAGAAGAAGGGGGCAGGGGACCTGGGAGTGTACTTCTGTGACAGACCCTGAATTCCACGCGTAGGAGCACCACACAAATCAAAAACAAAAGATGGTCAATTTCATGTACATATATTACCACAATGGAAACAAAATCGAGCAAATGCAACATTATCTGCACTAAGAGCCGAGCAGTGCCTGCGGCTGGGATTGCCGTGGGAAAGGAGTCAAAACAAACACCTCCAGACTGAGGAACCTTCTGCTATTTCTGCCAGGGAGCCAATGTCGTGTCCCAGGGAAGGGAAACCTCGAGCTAGCTGATCCCAGAACCTCTAGTGGGACCCTCACCGTGCCCTCTTTCCTGAAGCGTCGGCAATGGTGAACACCACTGGAGTGATTCCATCAGTCAAACCTGAATGATGCAGAACTGCCCGACTCCCACCCCACCCCCCCACACACATATTGACCCCTTAATTGAAATGTTACACCTCTCCTGATGGAGGACGAGCCAGTCACCACTTTGCAGTGCTTGGGAGGACACAGGTGGATGGAAAGGCACAGGTCTGCCAGCACCCAGTGGATCCCATACCCGTAGCCAGAGGTGATTGGAGCTTTCCGCTAGTGGGCTCCTAAATATGCTGGCTTTCTCAAGACCCAGCCACAGACCAATAGCATCTACAAGGCATCTCTGCAATGAACCCTATTTCCTAAGAAGCCCAAGAAGGCAAGCTTGCCTTTTCCTCTAAAAATAGGTAGACAGAGCCATGCCTGCTCAAAGAGAGCCCGGAGCCCCTGACAGTGCTTCTCACCCACAATCCTGTTGTTCCTGGAGGCTGGGGCAGGCTCAACTTGTCGCCTTCCTTCAGTGGGTTCCAAAGGAGAGGGCATTTGGGTCCTCAGTGATTTCAGGAACTTTTGAGAAGGTCATCAGGGGCTGTGGGAGGGTGGGCTACAAATTCCTTCTGAGTTCCCGGCACAGGGCACCTCTGCCCAGAGGGAGACGCTAATTTGGGCACCTCTGACTGTGTTGCATACTGCCCACAGCCCTAGAAGAACTCAGTGTGTGTGTGTGTGTGTGTGTGTGTGTGTGTGTGTGAGAGAGAGAGAGAGAGAGAGAGAGAGAGAGAGAGAGAGAGAGAGAGAAAGGAAGGCATGATCCCTCCACTAGCATGGGTCATCCCAGACTGGCCCGTGCTCCTTCCTCCTCCTATGCCCTGGTGATGGGCAGTGCATTCAGAAGAGAGACTACTACAGTATTCCCCCGCTGACTGTAAAGAGAAGTAGCCAATCTGCCTTGAGATCCCAGGGTAGGAACTTTTCAGAAGAGTTGGGCCACCACAGGGTCTGGCAGCACTCACCTGCAAGGAGCTGTTCCTTTTGTGAGTTCTGCCTGAGGATCCTGAAAGCCTGGAACCTCCGCAGGCACGGTCCCTGGGGACTGCTCTCAGCTCTGTCAACTTTATGAGTCTCTGCACAAACAGACACTTCTCCTTTTCGCCTCTCTCTTTTTTTTTCCTCTTCTGTTCCCCTCCCTGATTTTCAATCTGATTATTTGTGTCAAAATCTGGCGGCTGCAGCGTCAGCCAATGACCGGGGCGCGCGAGTGCAGCCACATTTGCTTATCAAAACCTCACAGGAGCTTCTAGCCCACTGGAAATTTCTCCAGAAACTTTGAGTAGCATTTGGGTGAAAAAGAGTGGCTAACTTATTAAAATTTAAAGCATAAAGCATTCACATACAGTCCCTGAATTTGGGGGCCTGGGGGGGCATCACTTTCTTTAGGTTTTGTTTCTCTCCCTTTCTTCCTTCATTCTCTCTCTTCCCTTTTTCCTTTCCACATCCTTCCCCCTTTTCTTTACCCCCTTTGCGTCCTCTCCTCCTTCTCTCTCTCCTTTTTTCTCTTCTCTCCCTCCTTCCTTTTCCTCCTCCTTTCCTGTGTCCCTTAAGTTCAGTATTACGCATTTGTGCTGGGGCATAGAATGGCATCCCCGCTTCAAAGCCCTTGGATGCCGCTGGGCCACTATACCACACTTAACCAACAAGGCCCCTTCTCCTGCTGGGTTCATTTGAAAAAACAAAACAAAACAAAATTGGAGTTTCTCCAGACTCAACCATAGATAGGCAGAGTAGAAGAACAGAGAAAGTATGGCAGTGAGTTTGGGGGCCTGGGACTCTGTCTGGTCAAATCCAAGTACAGATTGAATACCAAGTACCAGGGCCAGCATGTGCTGCCATCTGGTGGCAGCAAGAGACGTAGAGACCAATGGGGGCCTCTGGGTATCCAGGCCAGCCTGGTATCTTTCACCCCATTTGAACAGATAGCTCCATTCCACAGCCCCCACTTTCTCTTTCCTGCTCTGTCCCTTGGCCTCCTCCCACTTGGGGATGACTGATGTATTCCGGGAGGTTTTGCATACACAGAGAACTCCACAAAACAGCACTGTTAGCTGATTTGCATGCTCTTGCAGTCAGGACTGGAGAGATTACATTTCCCTCATAAAGAAAACAAACGTGGCCACAGGAAGCCCCGATTGAAACTGCAAGTTCAAGGTTCGAAGTGTAGAGAAAAGGGATGTTTCAACCAAGGCCTTTCTGCTGAGAGGCCCAGCCATGCAGCCACAGCCAGAGGTCACACAGATTCCCCAGGGAAGCACAGGACACTAGGGGCACAGGTTCCAACTGCTGGCCACAGACAGGAGACGGTCACATCTAGCCCACTGATTATTCTTTGTGGAAAGAGATTTAGGGAAACATCTCAAATATTCTTTAGATGGTACATGTTACCAGGCAGAGGTCATTGAGAAACTGTGTCTCAAAAAACGATTTTTGTTTCTGTTTTGTTTTCTGTTTTTTGAGACAGGGTTTCTCTGTGTAGCCCTAGCTGTCCTGTAACTAGCTCTGTAGACCAGACTGACCTCAAACTCGTAGTGATCCACCTGCCTCTGCCTCCTGAGTGCTGGGATTAAAGGTGTGCGCCACCACTGCCTGTCTTATGCAAAAAGCTTAACAGACCATAATTCGGACATTTTCAAAGCATTCCCTGACATGGCCTGGCTCTCTCTTATTGTCATGTACATTTACACTTGCCTGTCTTTCCTGCCGAGCCACGTCTCAGGTACTCCTTTGTTGACATCTCTAATGTTTTCACACACCACAATGCGTGCGCGCGTGCGCTCACACACACACACAACACACACACACACACACACACACACACACACACACACACACCCTTTCCCCTGATAACCTTACCAAAGCTTTTGGTTTCTGAACGCACAGTTGTTTGGCTGGTCTCTAGCCTCAAGCTGCCGCGTAGCACAACCAGTTCTACAGTGTCTCTGAAGTCACACTCTAGGGAAGGTTCTTGCTGGCCACTGAAGGACCCAGACCCAGGTCTCTTAGACTCTTCTAGAACTAAGACCCCCCGCCTCTGGGATAGCAGTGGCCAGACTACCAGCCCCTTGAGTACCAGGAGCCCCACCTGGCATGACAGGCTCACACAGCCCTGGTTTGGACCAAGCCACCTGGGTGACCTCTGGAGCCAACACCACTTCTCTAAGCAATCAGTCCTGCAGGCCACATCTTCCTTTTTTCCCCCAAGGGCTGAATGCTTCCAGCATCTCTGAGATCATTCATTCATTTATTAGACAGTTACTCCCGAGGTCCTTTCTTGAACATAATACTTTCCTGCTTCCTCCTCCCTTCTCTGGGTTTGGTCTGTTAGTCAGCGCCTCCTGGGGTCCCTCACATGGGGCAGGGGTAAAACTGTCCTAAGGTGTGACCATACAGGGCAGATGAGAGAAGAGCAAAAAGAGTGTTTCGCCCCATAAGTCCCTTTCAAATATTTTATTTTTATTTTTTATTTATTAATGTGAATGTGGCTGTGTTTGAGTATTCACATGGGCATGCAGCATCCATGGAGGCCAGAAGAGAGAGTCAGATCCCTGAAGCTGGAGTCACAGGCACTTGGGAGCTGCTTGTGGGTGCTGGGAACCAAACTCACGTCCTCTGAAAAAGCAGCAAGCACTCTTAACCACTGAGCCATCTCTCAAGTCCCTCTCAGTCCTATCTACAGGACACCCATGCATTGATGAGGAAGGCCGAGGCCTCCTGGCTGTAACCTCCTAAAAGATCAGCTCTGACTGCCATCACAGGAGGCCCCGTGTTCCCACGGGAATCTTGGAAGGGCATATTCAGACAGGAGCCACAGGAATTTTAGACAGGAGCCACACAAAGTCTTTCCTGGTCTCCAACGTAGAGCAGAGCAATCGGAAAGAAAGCTTGTCACTCCAAGCAACAAGCACCTTGATGTCGAGGTTAGAAGGAGGCAATATGAGCACGGAGCTTTAGAACGTGGACCCAGAGCTGGAGGTTCAGGGAAGGAAGTGACCTTTATTTCTTAGTTTATTTTATGTGTATGGGTTTTTGTCTACATGTACTGCTGTGCACTGTGTGCATGCAGTACTGGCGGGGGCCAGAAGAGGGCATCAGATCCTCTGGAAGAGCAACCCTAGTGCTCTTAACCCTGAAATGGCCTCTAAATGGGTGCTGGGCTGAGAAGAGGGACTGAAAAGAGGAACAGGCCAGACAAAGAGCTAGGACCTCAGGGAACTGACCACAGCCAAGTTCAAATGCTGATGTGATAGACTGAAGAAAGGGGAGCCTGGGGAGGAGAGAGGAAGCATAGTCAGGGAGGGCCTCCTTGGTGGAAAGGCCACCTTTGATTTCCCTTTACTTGGAAGCCCAGAACGTTTGCTCAGAACTTCCACGTTGTCACAGCTCTCTCAGGTGACCCACTTCCGGGTGCCAATTGCAGAAACTCAGCAGAAACTGTTACTATTTTAAAGATTTATTTAACATGTGTATGTGTATTTTGCCTGCAGGTACATATGCTTACCCTGTGTGTGCCTGATACCCGTGGAAATCAGAAGAAAGCCTCAGGTCCCTTGAAACTAGAATTACAGGTGGTTTTGAGCTACCACCTTGGAGCTGGGAATTGAACTTGTGTCCTCTGCAAGAGCAACAAGCATTCCTTTATATATATATTTTTAAAAAAAATTTAACATAATTTTTTTATTGATTCTTTGGGAAGCATGCACCCCAATTCCGCTCATTTCCCAGTCCCTCCATATCCGTTCCTCACCCCTGCATAGCACCACTTCCAAAAGAAAACTAAGAAAATATTAATTAAAAACAAAACAGACGAAAACCCCCACTTTTCTCCTCCACCTTTCCCACCTCCCCAGCTCCTCTTCGTTCATCTTAGTGGCACTGGGACTGTGATGTGTCACCCAGTGTCCCTTTCTGTTCAGTCCACTTTGCTTGCTAAATTCAATGGAATGAGTTGTTGGTTTGGTTCAAGGCCTCTGGTTTCTGGTACACCCTCAACACTGGACCTCACCAAAACTCCTCCTGGATATCCTGCCGCTGCCCAGAGTCAGGAAGATTCTGCAGCCGTGGTTCCGCACGACCAGTCCCTTCATGGGCTCTGGCAGGTCATAGAAGGGGTAGATGTTGGGGTGGGCCAACTCAAAGCCCTGGATGTGAGTCTGGGTAGGAGCTGATTTGGTCGATCCAGGTGTTGGGATCACCCTGCCTTAGGGGAGGAGCGGAGCCGGCTCTTCTACCGCGGGCGCCCATGCCAGCCAGCTTTCCCACACCTGGGAGCAAGTATTCTTAACACTGGGCCGTGTCTCCAGTCCTAAGGTTGGCTAATGCTGGGTCTCGTCTCCTAATGTTGGCTAATTTGACAGTAACAAGGCAGCCATTTCATTCGACTGAAAATGTTCCGCTTCCGGTCTGGTTGGACTCAGGAGCTGCAGTGATGGTGTCGGGGGTGGCAACTTAAAGGACAGGAATTTCCGGGCTTCTGGTGGAGAAGGGGATATGGTCCCAGTAAGGAAGCAGAGACACTCAGGGCTTCCCATCTGGCCCCAGTGACTGTCTAGAAGCTGGGCACAGCATCCATGACCCCGTTACCCTTGCATTTGGCACATATGCAAAGTTAGCACCCTGTGAGTGACATTGACACGTTCTACTGCCAGCTCGGGATATGGTCTGACCCCCTGCTATCGTGACCTTGGTGCACCTTGGTAAGTGAACCACAGGAAACACTTCCTCGGGCAGCTGGTTTTCAACATGGGATCCTTTTGCGGACAGTCTCAGTTCAGGTGCTTGCCTTTCAAATAAATTCGTATTTTCACAAGTTGGGGTTTTTGTTAAGTGGGGCCTTACCTATTATTCTAGAAAAGAGACAAGGAAGGCTTCTCTTTTAAAAATTATTTTATTCATTATTTTATTTATGGTGGTGGTGGTGCTGTGTGTGTGTGTGTGTGTGTGTGTGTGTGCAGACATACACATGTAGGGCTGGTGAGTGGCTCAGGGGAGAAAGGCACTTATCACACAACACTAGTGACCTGAGTTCAATACCCAGAACCTACATAAAATTAGAGAGTAGGATTACTATCTCTCTCTCTCTCTCTCTCTCTCTCTCTCTCTCTCTCTCTCTCTCTCTCTGTGTGTGTGTGTGTGTGCGTGTGTCTCTGTGAATTCATTGATTGGTTTGTTTGTTTATTGCATGGGCATGCACATGCAATGACACATATGTAGAGGTCAGAGGACAGCTTGTGGGAATTGGTTCTATCCTTCCACCACGTATGTCCTAGAGACTGAACTCAAGTTATCAAGCTTGGTGACAGGTACTTATAGCACTGAGCTGTCTCGCTGGACCCAAGTCTTCTCTTTAGTGTGCTAATCTCTTTAACAGCTGCTTTCTTTGTCTCTGCCTTGCCTGCCATCTTTAAGCTCAGTCATGCTCCCTTCCCCACCCAACTGCAAGGTGTTTTGTACCTTTCTGCTGTCTTTCGCTGTAGTGATGACTGAGCAGTCACAATGCCATACCCTGAACACTATGCCACCTTGACATTTTTCTCCACCCAACAACTTAGTCCCTTCATTTTGAATTCAACATCAACCAAACTTTCAAGACACGAGAAGAATGCACCTAGGTTCCTTTCCAGAATGCAACTCAAAATGGCCTTTCGTGCAGCTCCCAGTGCAATCTTTGCTCACCTCAGAAACCAGGCCTCCACTCTCTGCATGTCTCATGGCATGCTCGTCTTCCTAACTCCCAATAGAATGGTTCGGTAAACTCTGCTCAAGGCGTTCTCGGGAGCCTGCCACTTAAAGCTCCAAATAATTCCATATCCTTCCATAGACCAGTTCAAAAAGCTCAAAAACCACACGATCAGATGGTCACAGCAGTGGCTCCGCTGCTGATACCAATTACTTTGCTCACAATTTAAGAAGGGCTGCTACATGGAGATGCTGGGAGATGGCTCAGGGGCAACATGCTTGCGGCACGAGAATAACCCCTGAGTGCAGATTCCCAGCACCATGTAAAAAGTCATGCATAGGGCATGCACCTGTGATCCCAGTATTAATTAGATAAGCAGAGGCATCAAACTCCCAGGGGCATGTTGGCCAGCCAGATAATTCACTCGGTGTGCTCCAGGTTCAATGAGAGACCCTGTCTCAGACATAGAGACCCACAGAGGAAGACACTCAGCATGATCCTCTGACTTCCATACACACACAAAGATGAATCTGCTGGCCCTTGCCCTCTGTGGGGCTTCTGGAGAGCTGACTGAGCTGGGCTTATCTTCTCTATGAATTTTGCTGCCAGAAAAACACCCATTTACATGTGTTACTTGAAGTGCAAGATTAGCCGGCAGCAGGCAGAAAAGAGGAAGACCTGAACTCAGCCACGGGGGAGACTGTGACTTCTTCCAAGTCTAGGTTTTTTGCCAAGACTGGCAGATCCTGAGGAGACTCTCTTGAAAGTTCTGGGCACTCTAGCTGCTAGAGGAGTAATTCACTATGTGGCCACACAGTGGCACTCTCTCCTCTTTTTCATTGAACAAAAATAAGTCTTCAAACAAAAAGACTTTAGAGGTGCTGTTTGAAACACAAGAATGATATATGATCAGATAGAAATACAGATTTAAAATTCACCTCTTTATTAATATTTCAATCTGAACTTCTAATTTCTGTGTCTTCTCCTTTTCTCTTACCCTGACTCTATCTCTCTGTCTCCTTTTTTCTCTCCTCTTCCTCCCACCCAGCCAGTTGCTTCTCCTCTCTCCATCTCTTTTAGCCATCCTATAAGACTGTAATGGTTGCAATTCAACCTCATCATTACTGACATTTGCTTGGATAGCCATGTGGCTAGAAGAATCTTCCCAAGGTGGATAAACAGCGTTTCAAAAGTTCTTCCACAATCCTACATGAGGCATTATTCTGAGAGAGACTCTAAGGTGAACTCAGACCCTGGTCTTTGGAACACGGTGGGCAGGAAGAGCAACGGAGGCCCAGAGAAAGGCCTGCTGGGTTACTTAGTATAAAGGTTAATTTTGTCGACGCGGCAGAACCTAGAATTAGCTAGGAGACAACCTCTGGACACATCTGTAAGGGAATGTCTAGCCTGGGCTAACTGAATGGGGAAGACCCACCCTGACTATGAGGGGGTACCATTTCACAGGCTGGAGTTCTGGGCTGAATAAAAATGAGAGAATGAGCTGAGCATCAGTGGTCACTCTCCTTCCTGCCTGCGGACGCCATGTGGCCAGCTGCCGCAAGCACCTGCCGCCGCCATGCCTTCCCGGCCACGAGGAACTGTATCCTCAGACTTGGAGCCAAAATCAACCCTTCACATCTCAAGGAGACTTTGTCGGGTGTTTTACCGCAGCACGAAGAAAAGTAATACACTTGGCTCCTAAGAAACAGCCAGGACAGAGAGACACTCCCATCCCTCACCCCCACCCCACCTTCTCTACTCCTTTCTATGAAGGGTTTCTTTTATTACTTCCAATCTTGATGTCTCAATTTATAAAAATACCCATAAATGCCCATCGGTAACTAGCGGGGCCAGTAACTTCCATACACCACAGCTGGAGTCGACCCACCCAGCAGCACATGTGAACGGGCTTCAGACTTTGCATCTGTAAAATGGGACTGGAGGATGCTTGCACAGACGTCATCAGGAAAACATGAACCTGTAGCCAGCTTCTAGACAGCTTAAGCTGTGTTGTCTCCACACTCACTCTTTAATAGGGTGGCCAAGAGCAGCCTTGGTAGCTGGGGGTTGGGAGGAGGACAGGGCAGACAGTGTCCCATCAGGCAGCCTGTGTGAATTTTCCTGGTGGGTTGATCATTAATGAAACACCTGGCATTTGATTACAGCTCTATAAACTTCCGTGACTTCCACCTTTGCATTGGTCTGGGAGACTCCTAGAATTTTCCACCCTGACGCTGCTGGAGGTAGAGGAGAAAGTGAGTGTCCTAGACCGTGGCCAAGTGGTGGAGAGGGCTTGGCGGAACTCATTTTGGGATTACTGGGAATACAGTCAATAGAATTCTATAGTGGAGATCCAAGCCTCAGTCCCTGGGCATGCTGGCACCATGGCCAAGGCCACACTGGCCTAATCAGGAATAGTCTGCCTTACTAGTGCACATACCCACTCACTCTTAAGATGCCATCACAGATCAGTAAGAGTGTGACACATGACACACAGTAAGAGTGTAAGCCGTGTGTGTGTGTGTACGTGTGTGTGTGCATGCTCTTTAGTCAGTTCTAGGAAGATAAGTCTCCTCGTGCGTCCATCAAGCCCTTTTAAATATTTGCACATGATGTCCTCAGAGCCTGGGTAGTTTCAGACAGAGTTTTTTTTTTTTTTTTTTTTTTTTTTCGAGACAGGGTTTCTCCGTAGCTTTTTTTTGGTTCCTGTCCTGGAACTAGCTCCTGTAGACCAGGCTGGCCTCGAACTCACAGAGATCCGCCTGCCTCTGCCTCTTGAGTGCTGGGATTAAAGGCGTGCGCCACCACCGCCCGGCTCAGAGGTATTTTTTTGTGGCTAGCTACCTGGGAGAAGGAGGGAGCTTTCCCTGCAGGTGGAGGAAGAAAGCAAAGTCTCAAAGAAGGGAACAAAATCTCCGGACAGTGAGTGCCCCTTTGCAGGTTACTAGAAATGCAAACTCATTTGGAAAGTTTGCTCTGTCCCCATCTGCTTCCTGGCTCAGAACTAGGCAAGGGCTGGAAGGCAGAGGCAGGGGTGGAGTCAACATGGAAGCCAGGATTTGCACCCAATTTGCATCTCTTTTTGCAAGGAGGGGCTGTCCTCAGAGAGCCTTCTCTCAAACTGGAGTTGGTCAGAGTTCCTCAGAAGCATGAGTGTGGCTCTCTACCAGGCTATATTTTGATCTTTAAATATATTTCAAGTTTTTATTACGTAAAAAATTCAGACAGAAAAGCAAGTAAGCTGCATGTTTTGAACCCTCCATATCCACATCTACATTAGGCCCTATCATTGATTGGCCAAATAGGCCTTTTCTCTGCGGACGCACATTTTAGCTCTGATACAACAGTTTGAAAATACAGACACCATGACACTTCACCCACATTTGAGTCTATTTCTTCCAAAAATAGGCTATTTACTTATCACATGAACACACAGAAGAGAGACATTCTCTAAAGCTGGCCTAGCCAGCCTTCGCACTGCACTCACCGTCACGGTTTGTCAAAGCTTTTCTTGTCTTTCTTTTTTTTTTTTCTTTTCTTTTGTTTTGTTTTTTGCTTTTCAAGACAGGATTTCTCTGTGTAGCTCTGCTGTCCTGGAACTTGCTTTGTAGAGCAGCCTGGCCTCAAACTCATAGAGATCCACTTGCCTCTGCCTCCAGAGTGCTGGGATTAAAGGTGTGCGCCACCATGCCTGGCTCGCTCTTTCTGTTTAACATTTTTTTTTAGAGGCTTTCTTCTACAACGGCTCTGTAAGAATTCAGCACACACACCGCCATGTTTAGCCCATCTATGCCCATGTGGAGGCTGGAGGTTGACTTCATTTATCTTCCTTTATCCATCTCCGTGTTAGTTCATTTGTTTTTGATGGGGTCTTTCACCGATGAGCTCACCCATCTGGTATAAAATGGTCCTGACTCCTCTATCCCCTCTCTACACCCCAGCAGACATCAAGGTCGAATGTCTTCACATACTGGGCTCCTAAGGACCTGGCCTGCTCCCCTCTCTAGTGATCCCTATGGAGGCCCACTAACTGGTAACTGAGACAAGTCTCTGTGACTCAGTTTCTTATAAAGTTACACCTACTGGATAGGGTTCCTCTGAAGGCTGTATGTACGTACGCATGCAAAACCTTGGAACACTGTGGGTTCCTAGTTCACGTCGCCCGTGCCACCTCCTGTCCCAGCTGCTCTGGGTTTCTTGCCTTTTCCCCACACATGCTCTTGCTCTTCCTGGACTGTTCTTGGCACTCTTCTGTTTTCTCTGCTAACTGCTCTTCTCCATGCTTGAAGTCTCTCCATGAGCAAGAGAGGTTCTGGGTGTGTGTGCTATAACACTGCCTTTTGCTTAATTTTATTGTTAATGCCTGCTGGACGGTATTATAATTGCCCCTGAACTTTCCTGTCTCTAACTCTGGTCTATAATGTTCACGAGGCTCTCTTGTACTTCTGAGAGATCAAGTGTGATCAAGCATTATTCTGGACGTTTCTGTGAGAGCGCTGTGAATAAGAATGGCATTTACAACAGTGGACTCTGAGCAAAGAATAATTCCCAGCACAAAGTGGGCGGGGCATGGCAAACTGGGGCAGAGCTGAATAGAGCAGACTGGCCTCCACCAGGCTGGGGTAATTTCTGTTATAGTTGGCCTTCGGACTTGATGGCAGCGTTTCTTTTTCTGTTTGCTAACCTGTAAACACACCCTGCAGAGTTTGAACTTGCTAGGCTCCATAATGGTATGGGCCAATGATCTCTCTCTCTCTCCCTCTCCCCTCCCTGCCTCCACCCCGCTCTCCCCAGGATGTTTTAGCATCGGTCATTCAACAGACAATTACGTCAAGAATTTTTTTTCTTTAGTTTTTTTTGAGACAGGGTTTCTCTGTAGCTTTGGTGCCTGTCCTGGAACTAGCTCTTGTAGACCAGGCTGACCTCGAACTCACAGAGATCCGCCTGCCTCTGCCTCTCGAGTGCTGGCATGTGCACCACTGCCCAGTGATAGTAGGAATCTTAATGAGGGGTCAAGGATTCAGCTCAGTGGTGGAGAGAAAGGAAATGGTATAGATGAACATTTAGATCTTCATTAAATAGCGAAGGATGCTAGGAATGAGGAATGAATATCTGAACAAATATAAACTTTTTTGCAATATATATTTTCCTTTAAAAAGTACATTTGAAAAGGCATGGTGGCATACACCTTTTATCGCTGTACTGTGAAGGCAGAGGCAGGTGGATCTCTGTGAGTCTGAGGTCAGCCTGGTTTACAGCATGAGTTCCAGGACAGCCAGGGTTATGGAGAAAGACCCCCCGCTCTCTCTCTCTCTCTCTCTCTCTCTCTCTCTCTCTCTCTCCACACACACACACACACACACACACACACACACACACACACACACACTAGACTCGAGGCTGGAAGAGATGGCACAGTGGGTAAGAGCACTGGTTGCTCTTGCAGAGGATCTGAGTTCAATTCCCGGAACCTATATGATATCACACAGTTGTCTGCCACTCCAAGTCCAGGAGATCCTATACCCTGTCCTGGCCTACATGGGCATCAAGAATGCATATGGTGTGCAGACATACACACAGACAAAGCATCTACCCACATTTTTTTTAAAAAAGTAGTTGATTCTGAGTTGAATGCAGTGGCACATGCCTTTGATCTCAGCACTTGTGAGGAAGAAGCAGACATAACTCTGTGAGTTCCAGGCCAGCTTGGTTTATATATTGAGTTCCAGGTGTAACAGGGCTACATGGTAAGACTCTGTTTCAAAACAAAAATAAAATAAAATGTAGTTTATTCTTTAAAAAATTATTTTAGCTGGGTGTGGTGGTGAATGCTTTTAGTCCTAGCACTAAAAGTGTGGGGGTGTGGGAGGCAGAGGCAGGTGGATCTCTGAGTTCAAGGCCAGCTTAGTCTACAGAGCAAGTCCCAGAACAGTCAGAGCTACACAGAGAAACCCTGTCACTAAAAACCAAAAATAGTAAATAAATAAATAATACAAATTAAAAAGATTTGTTTTTAATTATGTGTATCTGTGTGGGGAATGTGCATGTGTGTGCAGAGACTTTTGGAGTTAAGAAGAGGGTGTCAGATCCCTGGAGTTGGAATTATAAGTAGGCACACAAGCTGTCATGTGGGTGCTGGGAACCAAACCTGGGTCCTCTGCAAGAGCAGCAAGTGCTCTTAACCATGGAGCCATCTCTGCAGCCCCAAAGTAATTGTTTCTTATTTCCTTCCTTCCTTCCTTCCTTCCTTCCTTCCTTCCTTCCTTCCTTCCTTCCTTCCTTCCTCCCTCCCTCCCTCCCTCCCTCCCTCCCTCCCTCCCTCCTTCCCTCTCTCCCTTCCTCTCTTTCTTTTTGAGACATGATTTATTCTATGTAGTCCTGGATGTCCTGAAACTTTATCTGCAGACCAGGCTGGTGTTGAACTTAGAGAATAACCTGTCTCTGCCTCCCGAGTGTTGGAACTAAAAGTGTCTGCCACTACATTTGGCAAGTAATTGATTTCTTTAAGGAAAAAACAGTAAGTGTTTGGTTTTGTAATCTATTTAGAAATAAAATATAGGATTAAAACATAAATCACCAGGTACAGGGTGTATATTCTTAAATATTTATGATATTTATGTATATGTGTGTGTGTCTGAGTATATGCCTTATGTATACAGATGCCTGCTGAGGCCAGAAGAGGATCTCTGATTCCCTGGTGCTGGAGTAATAGTTTATTGTTGGCCACCTAGCCTGGGTACTGAGAACTAAACTCAGGTCCCCTGGAAGAGCTGCAAATTTACTCACAATCTCGTCAGAAAAGTTAAAAGAAACTCCTAGGTTCTAGGCTGGGGGATACAATCCCTCACAAAGGGATTTTTCAATGTAGAGGCATAACAGCAAAGAAAGGTGACAGCCAGCGCTGGGCAGGATCTTGGGGTTGTATGACTACTATGACATATAAGAAAAGCAGCTCTTGCTCTGCTGACTCTCTCTGTGTCTCCATCTTAGCCTTTGTCTGAAAGGATTCTTTTCACAGCAGCGTTGGTCCTGTTTCTGGCTTTTAATGTTTATCTCCTTTTTTTTTTTTATTAGAAAGCAATAATTGAGCTGGGCGATGGTGGCGCACGCCTTTAATCCCAGCACTCGGGAGGCAGAGGCAGGCGGATCTCTGTGAGTTCGAGACCAGCCTGGTCTACAGAGCTAGTTCCAGGACAGGCTCCAAAGCCACAGAGAAACCCTGTCTCGAAAAACCAAAAAAAAAAAAAAAAAAAAAAAAAAAAAAAAAAAAAAAAGAAAGCAATAATTGTTCATATGTTAAGGCTAGTTTTTAAAATCACCTCAACACAAGCTAGAATCAGCTAAGAGGAGGGAACTTCATGAGACAATGTCTCCATGAGATTGGGCTGGAGGCAAGCCTGTGGGGTATTTTCTTGATTAATGATTGGTGTGGGAGAGTCCAGGCCACTGTGAGTGATGCCAATCCTTAGGCAGGTGGCTTTGAGGTGTACAAGAAAAAAGGCTGAACAAGTCATGGAAAGGAAGTCAGTAAGCAGTATTCATCCATATTCCTGATTTGAATTCCCTCAATCACAATCTTAGTTAGGGTTTCTATTGCTGTGAAGAGACACCATAACCAATACAACTCTTTTTTGGGGTGGGGGATTGAGACAGGATTTCTTGTGTAACCCTGGCTGTCCTGGAATTTGCTCTGTGGACCAGGCTTACTTTGAATTCTCAGAGATCCACATGCCTCTGCCTCCTGAGTGCTGAGATTAAAGGCGTGAACCATTACTGCCTGGCTCGAGACCATGGTGACTCTTATAAAGGAAAACATTTAATTGGGGTGGTTTACAGTTTCAGAGGTTTAGTTCATTATCATTATGGCAGGACATGGTGACATGCAGGCAGACATGGTGCTGGAGAAGGAACGGAAAGCTCCATATCTTGATCTGCAGGGAACAGGAAGTTAACTGTCGTATTGGGCATAGCTTGAGCATAGAAGACCTCAAAGCCCACCTCCACAGTGACACACTTCCTCCAACTAGGCCATACCTCCTAATAACGCTGCTCCCTTTGGGGGCCATTTTCTTTCAAACCACCACAGATAGAGTGTAACTGAAGAGATGTAAGTAAAAGAAATAATTTTCCTCCCCAAGTGGCTTTTGGTCATGGTGGTCTCCCACAGCAGAAGAAAAGTTACTAAGACAGGGGTAAAGTACACTATCTCAAAGCAGGCTTCTCAAGAAAGATTTGTTTTTATTTGTGTGTGTGCATATGTGAGTATAAGTGTCCAAGGATGACAGAAGAGGGTGTTGAATGCCCTGCAGTTGAGTCACCCAACACAGGTGCTGGTAACCTGTTCTCTGAAAGGGCAGTCAACACTCTTAACCAGCCCTGTCCCAGGTTTTTTACCTTGACCTGAGTTGTTTAAAGGGGGTTGTCCCACTGACTGGGAACAGCAGAACAGATAAATGAGGTGGGAGACGGACCCATACCACATTCTCCGTGAGTACAGAGCCAGAATGAAGAAACAGAAGTGCACACAGGCATAGGGGCAAGCTCAGAGCAGCCCTTATCTTGTGCTATCATGGAGGTCCTGAGAAGACCTCCTCATAGCCATCAGCTTGGAGCTTGAGTCTCAGAAACGTGATATAGGCAAAGACAAGGTTCTTGGTCACAGGAGGCCTGAGCTGCTTGTCAGAAACCACTGTCAGTAAAGGAAACAGATTGAGGAAACACGTTTGTATTGTCCACACTGAGGCAGGAGGCACAGCCAGGCCTCACAGTCAATGGCCTGTGTCCTACAGCTGTCCTTCTCCGTAGGGCTTCAGATCTGCTCTTCGGATCTAGTCTCCTCCAGCAAGACTCTTGGTGCCTTCCTCTCTGCTGTCCAGGATGCTGTGGAGCTGTGGCTGGCTCCAACGCCACAGGGACCAGCGCTGTGTGGCCTTTCTATCCAGCCCTCTTCTGCCTCCAGGGATGAGATCACAAGGGTGTGTCACCATGCCTGGATTTTTCATGTGGGTTTTGGGGATTGGATGCAAACCCTCATGCTTACATGGCAAAAATGATCTCCTAGGCCCTTGGTGACTCTTTTTCAGGCCAGAATTCTTGGACAGCTTGCTACACAGTACAAAGAAAATGAGAGGCCACAGCCTCCCTGTCCTGGTTTAGTCAACAGAAGAAAGAGCATACCTTATATCCTTTAGCATACCTGTATTGAAACACCAGGGAAGCAGTTTTATTGGTTAGACTCCTTCACAAGAATTTTCTCCTTGGGAGACTAAGCAATGTTTCCTAAACCTCCTTCTAAATGCTCAACAACAAACCAAAGTTAGGCTCCACCAAAAGTTCACCCTTTCCCTGTAGTCTTCCTAGCTTATATTTTCTAGCCCTTCTCTGAGATCCCAAGCCACTGGCAACTAGAGTAAATGCCATGCAGCCGGCTGGAAGGAGTAGCTAGATATGCAGGTGATATTCCAGTGGCCCTCTCTGCTCACTCCTAGGGAGGAGTGCCAAGTCACATCCACGGATGGGATGGTCTTTCATAGGCAGGCACAGGTCATAGAAAGAAGGCAGTTGTACTGGCAGGATAGTTCTATACAATAGCTCCCGTTATATGTTCAAGCAGGGGCCAATCAGTTTAGCTAGATGATGGCATCTTTTATAGGCGAGGCCTGCCTGATCTGTATTTGGTGGTCTGGATGTAGTGTGATGGCCAGGGCCACCAGGATAAGAGCAAAGTAAGGGCAATTCAGCTCCTCAGAAGAGAGGAGAGTTGCTGCCCAGACCAAGGTGACAGATGCCTGCGGTAGGCACCAAGTCGGCACCATCTGCCCACACAGGACACAGTTAGGAAGCCCCTGCCACAGGGAGGCTCTAGGGTACTGTGTGGAAAGAGATGGTCTGATGAACAGCTTTTCAGTAATAAAAATCAATCTGGGAAAGCCCAGATTGGTAAAAACATCTCCTGGCAAGGTTGTCAATCTCTGCCTGCCTTCTTGGCCTCCCCTCCACAGTCCCTGTGGTCCATATCCTGGTAACAATTACTGTTCTTCTTCCAGACCCTGCATAAACAGTAACAATGTGGCCTCTCTTGAGAGCCAGCATCCTTGAGTTCAGCTCTTCACTGTTCCCCCTCTTCCTAGGAGAACATTCCAGCCCCATGAGGTCAGCAAGCTGAGGGAAGCAGGGCAGGGAGGGGGGCCTTCTGGTTCCCTCACTCCATTCCTTAGTCACTGTAAGTCTCCCAGATACTGGTGGTCTCAGCAATTTCTGAGCATATTTGAATCCTCACACTGGTGTGAAGCAAGAATCCACTCTTGTGAAATGGCTTAGGGACCAATGAAAGAGAGAGAATTGCAAGCCCTCCCCTCCCCTCTTTCCCCGAACCTTCCCCCAGGAGCCTGTGCTTGGATAGCTGAAGAATCTGGCATTTCGTGGACCAGCCCTAAGGACTAATGGATGCTCTGTCCACAGAGAACACAGGATGAACTGAGCTGACAAAGCCCGAATGAGGCCCTGCACTTTGCACATTTGAATGTCAGACGGGCTCTGTTCCCACCCCCTTAGGCAGCACCCTCGGTTGTGTGGGTGAGGAGACAAAGACTTACCCAGTGAGTATGGTGGTGGAAACCTGCATCCAAACTCCGGCTGGGATCTAGAACTTCCATCTGCCTCTGTGACAACAGCGGAAGCGACATCCCCAGCATCATTCCTACCCTTCCAGTGACCCAAGACGTCATCTATAAAGACTGTTCACTGTGCAAAGAACTCCAGGAGAGATGAAGGTACCTGAGAAAGGCAAGATAGATCCTGGACTCTGCTCGTGCAGCCGGTGGCCTAGAAAGAGCGCACTTTTCTAATCCTCATAGAGGACCCCACCAAGCGTCTCACATTAGCCCTAGCAAAGCCCATTTGGAGCTTCAACATCCTGACAGTCCCCACTCACTGTGTGGCTACTCAAACACCTGTTCTCTTCTTCCAGGCTATCTCGAATTGGGACCCAGTAAGGCCCCAAACTTATTCCCACAATTCACCAAGCATTTTCTTGCTGGAAGGGTCATGTTCTTCTGGTTCCCTGAGTCTGGAAAGTCATTTTTTTTGCAACCACCTCTCCTACTTCTAGTTCACAAAAACTAGCTTTTATGTAAACTCCAAGCTGAGAGTAAGCAGTTGTGCTGGCTAGTTTTGATGTCACCGGGGAAGAGGTAATCTCAACTGAGAAAAATGCCTCCATTTGTGATGTGATTGGAGTTGAGGGCTCCGGTCATTGTGGGTGTCTTGCCTGAGCACATGTCCTGGATTATATAAAATACCAACCTGAGGGAGCCATAAGCAAGGAAGGAAGCATTGTTCGTCAGGGTCCTGTCAGGAGTCCCTGCTATGTCTTCTCGTCATGACTGTAAATGTGCATCAACCCTTTTCCTCCCTCAGCTGCTTTTGGTCATGGTCTTCATCATATCAGCAGCAGCGAACTAGGACAGTGGTGTGCTTCTGCAGCCCAAGTACCTGGGAGGACTGAACAAGAGAATCTCTAGTTCAAAACTAGCCTGGGCTGCATAGCCTGACACCCTGCCTCAGAGTAAAGAAAACTCCCATAGTGCTACTGAACCTTGTACTTTTTTTTTGCACATTTCTACACAATTAACTGCTTTGCGTTTCATTTTTATTTTGACTTGGATGTGTTTCATCCTTCTTCCTCTTTTCTTCATCATCATCATCATCGTGGGTATATGAATGAGTGCTTCCCTGTAGTTCAGGTGTGCATTCCTGATTCCCAAGGAAGTCAGGAGAGGACATTGGATCCTTGGTACTGGAGTTACATGCTCTGGGACCCTAACCCTTGTCCTTTATAAGAGCAACAAATGTTCTTAATGGCAGAGTGGCCTCTCCAGTTTCTGCCTGTCATCTTTCACTATTGCTCATTATGTAAGTTTAAATATAATTTAATAAAAATCAAAAACCAACCAAACAAAAAGCAATACTGGGCGGTGGTGGCACATGTCCTTAATCCCAGCTCTTGGTCTACAAAGCGAGTTCCAGAACAGTCAAGGCTACACAGAGAAATCCTGTCAAAAAAACAAAAAACAAAAAAACCAACAAAAAAATAAAGGAATATAAAAAAGATAAAAACAATGTAAACAAAAGCTAATAAAAAATCAAATACATCAAATACATTCTGATGTTCCTCTAGAAAGCTTTTCACTACAGCTAGGCTTCCTCTCTCTCTGTCCATCCTGCAGTGAGCACTCATCAGGCATGAGACCCAGTGTTCACACGCTGGATCTCTTTGCTTCCTTAAGTCGCCATTTCGGAGGAAGAAACTGAGGCTCGAAAAGACTCGCCGACTTAACAACTGCCTCCTGTGACTAGGGCTGGCCTCTGGAAGTCACTAGGTGTGAAGCCTCTCCGCAAGCTCATTTCTGCTGTGCCGTCCATCCACGCCAACCCCAGCGGCTCCTGGGGAACTAGGAACGCACACTGGGAGACCCCAAAGGAGGCATGTGTGCCAAAGGTAGAGGCACCCGTCTGAGATGGCCCCGCGCTCCCACTGCACCTCACCAGGTCCGCTTGTTTGTGCCCAAGCTTACTCCCAGTGCGCGCCGCCTGTCACCGTCACGTGGCCGCCCCTCCCCGCCCCACCCCTCGGTCGCTCGCGTGGCTCCGCCCTCCGAGCCGGCCCTTCTTTCGGCCCCCTTCAGAGTCACAAGATCTCTCAGTGGGCCTTCACCTTCGCGATCCTTCCGCCGTCCCCGCCCCCATATTAAAAATTCCTTTCGTTTTTATTTTTCTAGGCCAGCTTGTATCGTCACAAGTGGGATATCCTGTTCTATCTGGAGAAGCAGATGACTTTGGCCATCGGGCATTAAGCTCGGGGTGTAGGAGGCACCCGGATAGGGACTCTTTTTTCATGGCGGAGGCCTCCTCCGTTTGGAGACGCATCACGCCAGGGGGAGGTGCTGCGCGTCCAAGATGGCGGCGCCCTGTAGGCTGGAGGCACTGTGAGGTAAACAGCTGAGGGGGAGTAGACGGTGGGTGAGTACGGGGATATTTCCCCCTCTTTTTCTTGTGGGCTTTTCGGGGCAGCCCTGGCAGCGTGACCTCAGGCTGTGGGACACTGCGGGGCGCGTTGGCCGAGTCGGGGGTCCGGGGAAGGGGGATCAGGGAGCGTCTCGCTCGCCCTCATCGCGCGCTGGCTCCGGCGGGGCTCGGCTAGGGCTGGCGGGGCCCCGGGGAGCCGAGGCGGGCCTGGGCCGTCGGAAGGGACAGATGGCTGCAGCTTCGGGTCTGTGGTGGGCCCGCTCGCCTGCCCCCCTCGCTTGTTGCGCTGACAAGCTCCCGCGGGGGTGCGCGGCGCAGGTCAGAGACCCCGGGCCGAGCCGGGAGACCTGGGGGTGGGGCCGCGGCCCGAGACTCCGCGGCAGCCGCTGGCGCTGCGGCTGGAGAATGAATGAAGGCCGCCCGTGGGCGCCCGAGACCGCCCAGCGCCCGCTCTGTCGGGGAGAGTGTGCACGGCCGGCGTGCCTGGCTCCGGGTGCACTTGTGGGTGTTTAATTGATGCTGGGAGACAGTTACCTTCTAGTCGGCAGAGGTGCTCGTTTGGGACAGCTACTCGCCCAGCCACTGCCGGACGCTCATTCATTCATTTGAGGAACGGGAGGGCCCCGCAGCCTGAAGTCCCAGACACCTTTGTGGAATCGAAGCACTTTCTTTGTGTTGGGGTTAAAAGAGTTTGGCTTCGTGCGCTTTGAATCTGGGATGGGAGGGACGTGGGGGCGGGGGTGGGGGTGCGGTCATCGGCAACCAGCTAACGTTTGAGGGGCTAGGGATTGCCTCTGTGCCCAGGCACTATTGGAAGTGCTTTGCAGCCATCCTCTCTCTGCAGCTGGACAAAGGAGAAGCAATCTGCAGTCTCCCTCGGTGAAAACTGAGGTCTGGAAAGATTGGGGTAATTTGTCCAAGGTCACACCCCCTTAATCTGAGACAGCACTGGAATTGAGGACCGACTGGTTTCATTTGCCTGTTATTTGATTAAAACTGGCCTATTATTAAGTGATTTAGCTAATCATTTGGCCAAGGTCTGTGCGTGTAACTTTAAACCAGGGTGCATTTTGGCTTGTATGTCTTATGCTTTTTGTTTCTTGTCGCACCCTGATCTTGTTAGTCCAAATTAGATTACACAGTATTTTGTATTTTTCTATAAACCGATGACATTAACTAAAAAAAATTATTCAAACCCTTGCTTAAAAAAAGTGTAGAATTAGCCCTTTATTTTACATAGAGTAAGCTATGAAAGTACTAAAATAGACTAATGTTCTTCCGAGATACTTTGATTTATAACTTTATGATCAAGTTGGAGTCATCTGCATTCAAACAGGCTGGGAAAATGCAGCGGTAAATTCCGGGAAGCATCACAGAGCCTGGTCTTCTGGGAGCCCTTGATTCACGGAGCAGCCCACCTGTGATTCTTAAGTTGAGCATCCCTGAATAAACCTGGGATATGCAAATAGGAAAACCGATTTAGAGTTTTGTAAGGAAATGTCCCTTTAACAGTCATACATCAGGCAAACGAGGCTCCTCAGACTTCTCTAACCACCTGGTGTAAATGTAGGGGTATTTATAGAGGATGTAAACAGAAAATACCTGCTTACTAAAGTTAATATCTTCTCTAAAAACACCATTACATCATGGGTCTAGAAGGGCAGATGATGTAAGCTTTCTTTGCTTCATGCATTTCCTGGTGTCATGAACACTTGGTATGCCCCTAAATTCCTAGTTCTAAGAAAGCAGGCTCGGCTTTCTTGCATGTTTTCATTACGCTGAAGTGTGCGCAGTCTCGTGCCTCGGCTGGGTCAAGAGCAGCGTTGTCTGGTTCTTTTGCTGCTGTGATGTGAAGCTTTCAGCGCAGACCTTGTTTCGCTTGTGAGATAAAACTCAACAGTTTGATCAGACTGTGTAATGTTTGCAGGGGTCCCAAACTAGTTCTGAACCTCTGTGTACCCAAACATCTGGCCCCTTAGTCGGTGGACCTACATATTCTGTCCTTGAGGATAGACACCCTGCTCGCGTTTGTTTGTTTGTTTGTTTGTTTGTTTGTTTTGGAAGAAGTCTTCTCTGTACTGCAAAGGTAGGTGATCATAGGCTTAAAGTATCATTTTGGCTATTTGCTTTTTCCAATTTATGATTTATTGTAGAGGGCGAGGGCTTTCTTAAGCTATCTTCTAGCCTATTTGTGTAGTTGTGGGTGGATTTTTACACAGCTTTGTACACAGGTAGCTTGACCTGTAAGTGCTGTCTTCTTTCACAGTTTTTTAGATTGTAGGTATGTTTGTTTTTTAATTCCAGTGCCATACTGAATTAACATTAGTTTCTCCCAGAACTGACTAGATATCCTTGAATGCCAGATTTCTTGAGTGAAAGTCTTGCTGAGCATTAGTAAATATTCTGACCAGTGTTAATTGGACTTCACTCTATGGTAATAGTTCTATAATGACAAAGATAACGAATGTGTGACTCTTGGGCCAGCTGGGAGGCTGAGCTTGTTTATCCTTTAAACAGAGATTCCCTTCATTTTCTCTTATAAATCTCCTTTTAAAAGAGAAGTCTTATTGGTCACATATAAGTAACTTCAGGCATAAAAGAAAAATATATGAAATAGTTGAGGTTTTTTTTTTTTTTTTTTTTTTTTTTTTGGTTTTTCGAGACAGGGTTTCTCAGTAGCTTTGGTGCCTGTCCCGGAACTAGCTCTTTTAGACCAGGCTGGCCTCGAACTCACAGAGATCCGCCTGCCTCTGCCTCCCGAGTGCTGGGATTAAAGGCGTGCACCACCACCGCCCGGCGAGGTTTTTTTTTTGTTTGTTTTACTCATATGTGTGTTTTAAAGTCTCTGATCATTGCTTTTGTGTGTGTGTGTGTGTGTATGTGTGCATACTCATTTAAATTGCAGTGAGATTTCCTGTAAAGTAATTTGAGTTATTTTTTTCTCTTCTTAAGTCTGTAGTTGCTAAGAATTAGTGACTTAATGTAAATTTTAATGAGAAAGAATAAACACACACACATATAAAAGATATGTGGCCTTAGTACCTTGTCATTTTCAGTTTCTTCTAGTTCCTCCTCTCTTTTGGGGGGTATAAAAGGAAATAGTAAAAGTAACTATTTTATACATTTTATAGCCAAATGAGTTCAGATTGACAGCTAATGAATAAGTGCCTTAAATGCACAGTGTTATTCCCAAACAAGGCATGGTAGTTACTGACCTGTAATTCGTAGGTCATGATGTAAGTAAATAGGGTCATAGGGTCAGAATGCTTTTGATTTTATCTTAGTCTGGTGATGAGAGCAGGGCAGGGTGGTGGTGCAGGTAAGGACAGAAGCAGTACTCTTCTGCCTGCAGTGGTTAAATTTGTGCTACATTGTGTCCCTCACAGAGAACAGTAGCAGATTTGAAGTGTATCAGTTTTAAGTTACAGAATGGTTTTACCAGTGTTTCAAATACCTGCTAGTAAATGGCTGGGCTGCTAAATTAGCACTCTACTCTGTAATACAGTTTGTTTAGTGGTAACATTGTTATAAAAGTTTGTTATGTGCTAAGCACATCTCAGTGTTATTGTATCTGATCCCCCTTTACTTTTCTTATACCCTTCGGGAGAACAGGAAAAAATTTTGAGACTTGCTGAGCTGGAAGATGAATTGTGTTTGATTGGCTTCAGAAGCCAAGCATTTAATGTTGTATTAAGATAAACTGCACAGTCTGCTGATCTCCTAAACTAACCCATAGGTCAGTGGGATTTTAGTTTTTTATTTTTATTTATTTTCTTTTATGTGTATTAGTGTTTTGCCATGGGAACTTTAAGGTCCTATTAAACTGAAGTTATAGACAGTTGTGAGGTGTCCTGTGGGTTCTGGGACTTCAACCCAGGTCCCCTGGAAGAGCAGCCAGGGTTCTTAACTGCTGAACCATCTCTCCAACTCGTTTGTTTATTTTTTGAGGGGCTCATAAAATGTAGGCCAGTCTGGACTTACCGTATAGGCAAGACTTTGCTTGAGTTTCTAATCCTTCTGCCTCTCCCTTCTCATTTCTGGGATTATTGGTATACACAGTCATGTCTAGTTGGGTAGTGGTTTTTAAACTTTTTGGGGGCTGAAGCAAATCTTTTTTTTTTTTTTTTTTTTTGATTTTTCGAGACAGGGTTTCTCCGTAGCTTTTGGTTCCTGTCCTAGAACTAGCTCTTGTAGACCAGGCTGGCCTCGAACTCACAGAGATCCGCCTGCCTCTGCCTCCCGAGTGCTGGGATTAAAGGCGTGCGCCACCACCGCCCGGCGCAAATCTTATTTTTAAGGTCTGTAAAAACTTGTAAAAGCCTGTGGGCCAATATTTCCTTTTCTACAAATGATACCCCATCGCCCCAAAATGCATATAGATAATGAGATTTTGGAAACAGTGTTAGAGATTTTCTGAACCTTGCTTAAAGCCCAACCAGTCATTTTAGATAGCTTACTGCTCTTAAAAACACGTTTGGAGTCTAGAGAGATGGCTAAGTGGTTAAGAGGACCTGAGTTTAATTTCTGTCATCAATATGACGGTTCACAGCCACCTGTGATTCCAGCTCCAGGGGAATCCAACACAGTCTTCTATCCTCTGCAGGTACCAGGCACACATGTGGTACACAGACATTTTTCAGGCAAAACACTTATACATATTAAAAACAAAAACAAAACAACAAAATTTCAGCAAAACCTACATACTTAGGCTTTATTAAAAACATTTTTTTGAAAGCTGGTAGGTAGGAAAAGTTCACTTGTGGAACCTGTTATATTTTCCCAAGGTTTTTGTATATAGATTTTTTTTCTTACTATCTGTCTTCACCACTTTTCTTCTCCCTGGATTTCTCCCCTTCGTCTCTCTCTCTTACACCCACTACAATTTATTTCATAGTTACTATTTTAAATTTTTTTAAAGATTTATTTATTTATTATGTATACAGTATTTTGTCTGCAGGTCAGAAGAGGGCACCAGATCTCATTACAGATGGTTGTGAGCCACCATGTGGTTGCCGGGAATCGAACTCAGGACCTTTGGAAGAGCAGCCAGTGCTCTTAACCTCTGAGCCATCTCTCCAGCCCTATTTTAAAATTTTTATCTCTCTCTAACACATATACACCCACTAGGGTTTATATTATTATTATTATTATTATTATTATTATTATTATTATTATTATTTTTGGTTTTTCAAGACAGGGTTTCTCTGTGGTTTTGGAGCCTGTCCTGGAACTAGCTCTTGTAGACCAGGCTGGTCTCCAACTCACAGAGATCCGCCTGCCTCTACCTCCCAAGTGCTGGGATTAAAGGCGTGTGCCACCACCGCCCGGCTTATGATTATTATTTTAAAAACTTTATGTCTGTGTGTGTATACGTGTGCACGTGTGTGTGTGTGTGTGTGTGCCTGAGTGTGTGTATGTGCACCAAATGTATCCAGGTGCCTGAGGAGACTGGAAGAGGACTTCAGTACCCTTGAACTGAAGTTACAAGTCCAGTTTTGTTTGGTTGTGACCTACCATGTGGGTGCTGGATATTGAACCTGGGTCCTCTGCAAGAGCAGCTAGTGCATTTAATTGCTGAGACATCTCTCCAGAAGCCCCAAACTTCTGTCCCCCACTCTGGGTTCTTGACCTTTAGTGGTGTTGGAATCACCTCAAAGGTCCATTGTGTAAGATTCATGCCCTGCATCATAAAGATGCAGGACAAGGCTCAGGATCCTGCCGTCCCCCCCCCTTTGTTTCTTTGTATTTTGAGGAAGAGGGGTTTTTGTTTGTTTGTTTTTGTTTTTGTTTTTTGAGACAGGTTTCTCTGTGGCTTTGGAGCCTGTCCTGGAACTAGCTCTTGTAGACCAGACTGACCTCGAACTCCCAGAGATCCGCCCGCCTCTGCCTCCCGAGTGCTGGGATTAAAGGCGTGCGCCACCACCGCCCAGCTATAGATAAGATCTTGACTAGAGAAGACAGGTTATAGTTAAAGAGACACTCACCCTCAGTGGTACTGAGAGCTGCATTTGTATATTATAGGCCATTGTGTACAAAGTTCTCTGAGGTGACTTGACGTGCAGTTATTTATCTTATCTGAGCCACTGTCCTGACAGAGGTAGTGAAAAGATATATACAGTCCTGCTAATGACAGATGTTGCTCTGGAGTTCATGTGTAATCTCAGATATATAAATGATCTGGCGATATCTAAAGACTAAAATTAATTAAGATAAATTGTGAAAATTTGCCACCACTGTTCTTTCTGTTTACACCCCAGTGACACACAAAGCCCCTGTCTTCCTCGAGCATGCCTTTTTTTTTTTTTAATGTATACAGTGTCTGTATGTATGCCTGCAGGCCAGAAGAGGGCAGCAGAACTCATTTCAGATGCATGTGAGTCCATGTGGTTGCTGGGACTTGAACTCAAGACCTCTGGAAGAGCAGGCAGTGCTCTTAACTGTAGAGCCATCTCTCCAGCCCCCTCCAGCCTCCCTTTTATTTTTACTTCAGAAGACTGTTTATAGAAATGAAATTATGGAGAAGGAGCCGATTGAGGAGGGGGTCAGAAGGGAGGTGGGAGGAGGGAATAGGAGAGGAAAGAGGGGAGGCTGTGCTTGGAATGTAAAATAAAAGAATAACAAGAAAAAAAGCAAGTTACAGTGAACATGACTTGGATATCAAGGAAGGAAAACTCTAGATACGAGGTACTTTTTTTCCTCATGTCTCTTGAAGAAGTGGGGAGCTGATGCTACTCTTATGTTCTGATGAGCATTTCTACCCGTACTCCTCACTTTCATGGAGGTTCATGCCTTACCTCTCACTTGAATGACCTCCCTTCCCCTGGGCAAGATTTAAATATAAAAAGAATAAGTGAACGCTTAAAAATAGAATACTAGTAGATAGACTTTAGTGTACCACAGAAAACTGAAGCCAGCCATTTCCATTACTGTACTGTTAAGCATAAGGATAAAGTAATGAAGTCTTACTGTTGAGCCAGACCCCACTTGAATTCCTGTGGTAGTGTTCTGTCTAGGAAAATGGCCCTTGCCTGGCAGACTATAGGGTCTCACTTTAGTGTATCCTAATTTTATCCTCACCTTAAGTACTTCTTTTCAGGTAGAAGATCCAAGTGGGATTACTTTATAAGAGGAAGTCAGTGTGATTCACTGATAAACAGGTGGTTTTAGGATTCTGAAGATGAGAGGCTCCTGCACCAGCTCAGCTCTGTTACTTGGTGGAGTGGAAGCAGCTAGGTAGTATTTCTTGTTTGCAAGATCTGGGCAGGAGCTTTTATGGGGCCAGTGGCCAGCAGCACTGCCCACAGACTTACTGTGGCTGCTGAGACAGTTGGCATGGCTCCCTGAGTGTGTGCCACGTGGTGCTGTATCACCCTGTCACTAGGGCAGAGACTGTATTGGAGAGGTATTCAGTCCTGCTGTTTGACTTTGACCCAGAGCTTGTCCTCTACCCCATGTAAGTAGATGTCTGTAGTATGGAGCCAGGATTAACAGTCAGGGACTTTAGTGATATCCAAGGGAACAGACTGAACGTTTGTCTTTTGTGTACTAAGTACCAAGATAGTCCTGGGTGTCTTAAACACTTGGCCCTTATCCTCTTGAAATTTACAATCTTCCAGTCAGATAATCCCTAAACATAGGGTTAAGAACCCATAAATTTTGAAAAATGTATTTATTATATATTTTTTTTGTGTGTATGTGTGTGGAGGTCAGAGGACAATTGAATGAAGTTGGCTTTAATATAAACCATGTGGGTCTCTGGGGATCGAACTCAGGTTGTCAGGCTTGGCAGCAAGTGCCTATACCCTCTGGGCCTGAAGCAAGTTCCTGAAACCCACTGTTTCTGAAAGGGCTCATGTTTAAAAAGCAAACTGGAACATATTCATATATATACTTATTTGACATGGATAATGAATAGCATGGACAGAAGTAGGGTAGAGGGGAAGGGGAAGTAGAGGAGCTGCTGTTGAAATATTTTATTGCTGTCATGTAGGATTAGACTTAGCCTGTGCTGCTTGAAGGCAAAATCAGGTTTGTACATTAAGCAGCCCCTGTGGCAGCTGCCGGACGCAAGTACTTTGTTGGCTGCAGTTGCTCCCCAGTGTGCCTAACAGTTCCTCATACTCACTTAATGGGGTTTTAGAAAGTGACCAGTACGGACTTGTGGTGGACCAGGAGCCTGAGCTGATGGGGCCTGGCAGTGGGAGGGCAGAGAAGGCCTAGGAAGAATGAGTTAGCTGAGGAGAGGGCAGAGGTTTTAGATGATGTGACTGGATGTGCCTGTGCTCAGGTGGGTCGAATGCCTTCTTGGCTGAGGAATTTAAATTCTCTGAAGGCTATATAGCAGGGCTGGGAGGGAGTGTGGCCTATGAGAGGTGATGATGCAGGCCCACTAAGTTTTTTGTGCCTCTTACTGACCTCACTACTATGGCCAGTCTTCTAAGGTCTTCACTGGAGCTCTATGTGAGTGTGAGGTTGTGGATATTCTCAGTTTACCTGGAAGACAACTCGAGGTAAGACAGCACTAAGCTAAGTGACTTAGTGAACATCCCAGAGCCAGAAGTGAAAGAGCTAATGTTTCAGTTGGGAGCCTATTCTAGACTACCCTGCCCTCTTGCTGCTAGTGCAGAGGAGAGGAGGCTCTGCTCTTAGAGTTCACTGCAGTGGGAAGCAGGTGACCACCTGCCAAGGATGGGGGCAGAGCTGTACTAGGCCAGTCTAAACTCCCTTCTGATCAGGTCTTAGGTTTTCCTTCATTTTAGGGTTATTATAATTTTTTTTTCTAGTGACCATGAAAGACACCAGGCTGACAGCACTGGAAAGTGATGCACCAACTGTCTTCAGAACAGGTAAGATACACATTTAGTCTAGTGGCTGGGGAGGATAGGAGGGAGTGTCTCACCTTGCCCATGGTGCCACAGCATGCAGATGTTTCTTTGTTCAGGGGTGTAAAGTGTTTATATTCTTAGCTCCCTGCCAAGCACTAGAGCATATATGACTTGAGGTAGTCGGCCATATCACCAGTGACCTCTTAATTGTTGTTTGATGCCAGGCACTGAGTGTATTGCACAAATGGCTTATTTTCTTTTTCACAACAACACTTGATCTATTTCCATTCTATAGAAGAATTGGCCTCAAAGATGGGCCATCCTTGAAAATCAGTTCTGTGAGTAGAAAATTCTTGTTTTAGCCACTAATTAAATTGAAGCCTAAAGTCAGTCATTTAACTAGGGAGAAGTTTTTAACTCTGGCTTGACCTCAGGAATCCTCTTTGGATTCTGTAAACAAACTGGATACCATGTCTAGACCTCAGCCTGTAACCTGCTGTGCAGTAGGGCCTGGGCCTTGGTATTTGTGTCCTCTTGGAGATGATTCCGACATGCATTGTAGATTGAGACTTTGTGAGTTAGCACTTTAGCTCTTGATGTATTTGTTGGTGGTCTTAAGTCTGCGTTTTTGGATAAATTATTTCCTTTGGTTTTCAGGAGCTGATGGAGTCTTGAAGTCCCAGAATATACCCTTGACAGTTATTGAGGCTCTGACACTTACGCAGATTTGAGTTTAGTCTTAGTGACCTAAGTAACTATTGAGCTACAATCTTTATTAGCAAAAGTGATGCGTTAGTTGCTGTGAAAAATACCTTGACAAAAGCAACTGGAAGAAGGGGAAGGGTTGATGACAGTTTGAGGCTATCATGACAGGGAAGTTATGGTGGTGGGAGCTTGAGGCAGCTGCTCATACCCCAATCTACACTTAAGAAGCAGGGAGTGGTGTTCAGCTTGTTTTCTCATTTTTATCCAATCTGGGGCCTCATCCCACGGTGTGGTGCCACCCACACTCAGGGTAGGTTTGCTCTGTTCTGTTAAAACCTTTATAGCAGCACCTTCACAGGGTGCGTTTCCATGATGATTCTCAATCTCAAATTGACAATGAAGATTAACCATTGCAGTTGTCATGTTTGTGTTCTGTACAGGAGTCAGGGAAGGTGGAAGGGTGTTTGTTCTACTATCGTTATACATACACTGCTAATGTGACTCCTAAGCTCACCACTGCCTCACCTTTATCATGAGGATCATGTGGTAGTCAGATGTTACAAACAGGGACTTAGTGTGACTGGTAGATGGTGCCACATGCTTAGAAATTAGATGTTCATTCTCTCTGAGTTTGACTCTTGCTTCTCAGTTTCTTCATGTGTTCTTCATACTGTTCCTTCTGACCTTCTCACTGTGTAGTCCAGACTGACCTCCCATCTTCTTGGCTCAGATACTGGGGTTACGGGTGTTTGCCACCACACTGGACTACATTAGCCCGTCTTAGAATTTCACTGAATATGAATTCAGAGCCAGAGCGTTAAGTGTTGAGATCAGTTACATCAAAGTGGAATTTCACTGTTGTTAAAAATAAATCTCAAATTTTATTAGTCATTTTTCATTACTACAATTTCATTTTTGTAGCACTCAGATTTTAAAAGTGTGAAATTTTTGTGTAGCAAAGTTCCTTAATGTGCATAGAGCACAGATTGTCTTCTGGTGACTGTGTCCATGGTGTGTGCGGGACCCTCTGACCTGGCACACTGGTCCTGTCATGGGCCACCCTCGGGGATATTTCCAGTAGGTGATTGTCTAGGGACTCACGGCTTCAAGTCTCAGCCATCCTTCAGCTTCAGCTTCTAGGGAGTGCTGGCAACTCATAGTCTTTATTCTAGTGGCTTGTTTTTAAATAGACTTAAGACTTAAGCATCTTTATAAAGAATATACTAAAATTTGAATAACAAATATTTTGCTGTTTTATTTTTCTTACCATTGTTCCCTTCATGGTTTTATACTTTTTTGTTATTGTGTCATTTTGTCTGTGGTGCTAGGAATGGAGCCCAGGCCCTGACATGTTAGGCAGGCTTTCTACCAGTGATCAAGCCCAACCCTCTTCATGCCCTTTATGTTTTATTGTTACTGGTGGTTATGGATTTCTTTTCATAATTTTTTTATGTAAAGTTGATTCTTTAATTCATCCCACGAGATGGAAAGCAGTCCAAACATGATTTTCCTTTTGAAAGACTTTCGATTAAATGTAGTTCTTACAGGTTATTTTGTTTATAATAAGGTTCAAAAACAATTCTGTGGCATTTCAGGACTGGGGGACATATCTGCAATTATAGTTGCTTGTCACTCTCCTGGCAGCCTGAATTTGATGAGTGTACGCTAAAATCCAAGACAATCCTTGGTTCACTCCAGCTGTTGGACTGGTGGCCTAACCAGCTTTCTAACTTCAGCCATTGACAGTGTCATGAAGAGAGTACCATGTGCAGCTTTATTGGTGGAAGCAGTTCATCTACTTTGTAGAGCAGGATTGGGGCATTGTTAGCAAACACCCAGGTGGACATAGACGCAGAGAGAACTACTGAATTGCTGTGGTGACAATTCCACAGAGCTCCATTGGCTTCCTAAGCTGTACATGGAAGAACTGTCTGTCACCAGCGCAGTTCTGCCCTGCATGGGCACTGTTGACTAGCTTCTCTGGCTTGTTCTATGTGGTTTTGGTTTATGCGGTGTGAGGTGAGAGTCATTTGTCACGCTGTCCTTATTCCCACTTTGCAGTCTGGTAGTGGCCCTAATGAAGAGCTGTCCAAGCCTTTAGCACACGTCCTGGAGCCTGCACAGCATAGTTGAGTGAGAGAATGGCCCAGCTAGCCAACATTGGGGAACTACTCTCCATGCTGGACTCTCCCACACTGGGCTTGCGGGATGACGTGACAACCATCTTTAAGGAGTCCCTCAATTCTGGTAAGTGGAGAATTATCCTCACAAGAACTTGATCTGGAGCTGAGTGTGTTGGGGCCTGGAGGCAAATAAATGATTGTTTTCATCTTCAGAGGATGTGGTTAGAAAGTTGCACTTTTTTTTTTTTCGAGACCTTATTTCACTACACATTCCAAACTAGCCTGGAACTTGTGACCCTCTTGCCTTAGTATTCCAAGTGCTGGGACTTCAGGCGGTTCCTCCACACAGTCTTTCAAAGTGCTAGGCCAGAGAGAGTGTCCATTGGTGGGTTCATACTGCATGTGTTTTGAACATTTAGTTATGGCAGTGTTGAGGTACACACACACTGCTATGAAGACCATGCAGCAGCTCATGAGCTCATCTTCAGGTTCTGCCATTTTGTCTTTAAAAAAAATGTTTGTGCATTCAAACATGCCTGCTTGAGTTTATGTGTACTGTATGTGTACCTTCTGACTCCGAAGGTCAGAAGATGGTGTAAAATTCCCTGGAATTGTGAGCCACCATGTGGATGCTAGGAACTGAAGCCACGGTTCTTGTAAGAGCAGAAAGCTCTTAACTGCTGAACCATTTCTCCAGCCATTTGTTTATGTTTATTTTACTTTGTATGTGTGCACACACACACATGTGCACGCATTACAGAGGCTAGAGGAAGACATTTGGATGTTCCAGTCTCCTCCTGTCATTCTTTGCCTTATTTGAAACAAGGACTCTCACTGAATCTGGAGCTAGGCTGGTGGCCAGCAAGCTTGTTATTTATCTTCCTGTCTCTGCCTCCTGGGGCTGCAGGTATTCATGACCATGCCCAGCTTTTTTATGTGTGTTCTACTTGGCTTCTTATGCGTTTTGGAGATTTGAACTCAGATCTTCATGCTTGTGCCACAAGCACTGTACCCATGGAGCCATGTAACTATGATAGTATTTTGTGTGCTTTTGTGGGTATTTAGGCCAATGAGCTTGGAATTATCCTGTCAGTCTCATGAATTTAGAAAGGCAAACAGTGTTTATGACTTTGGATAGTGTAAAAGGACATTTTCTGGCTTTTATGACAATTATTGAGGGAAAAGGAAGTAAGTCTGATGAATTGTCCTTTTTGTTTAGAACGTGGGCCTATGCTTGTGAACACCTTGGTGGATTACTATCTGGAAACAAATTCTCAGCCGGTATTGCACATCCTGACCACCTTGCAAGAGCCGCATGATAAGGTAACTGCTGGGATGGAATTGCAGGCCACTTTGTGAGTTCTCAGTTGAGTGAGAGTGTCTGAGCATCCACAGCAGTTTGTCCACAGCTTATCTCCGAAGGCTGAATGCATTTAAAATAATTTGTAGGCTCTGAAAAGTTTACAAAGTAACATCAATTTCTGAAACTTTTACAGATCTTGTTCTTTAAAGAAATCTTGTAATTCCAGAATTGTAGTGGATTAATGGCAATTGAAATGAAAACTTTGTAAAAAGCTTTATTTATTATGTAGTGTTCTGCCTGCATTTATGCCTGCATGCCACAAGAGGGCACCAGATCTCATTATAGATGGTTGAGGCACCATGTGGTTACTGGGAGTTCAATAACTCAGGAACCTCTGGAAGAGCAGCTAGTGCTCTTTTTCACTGAACCATTTCTCCAGCCCCCAAAAGAAAGATCTTTAAACTTGTGCTTTGAGTAGGGTTTTTGAACATATCGATAAGGGAAAATCTCTAAGTTTTGCATTTGCAGGTGCGGTTGCCTGCTTTTACAGTGTCTACTGTGGTCTTCTTTACTCCAGGCCAGATTGCAGCACCACAATGGCTTGATTTACATTTAAGATTAAAACATGGATGTGTGACTGTTACAGTAGTAAGGGTCTTTCATAACCTGCCATGGGTTTGCAACTTTGGGTTGTGTGTAATACAGTCTTGTCCCTCTTTGCAACTCTGTGTTAAGGGATCCTTTTTCATAAATTGCAGCTGGCTGTTTTCTCAGGCCAAATGAAGAAAACTTCGTTCACTAATGTGGTTTTGAAAATCTTGGATTAGGCTGATTAGTCTTTTGATTGGAACCTTAGCCTTTATTGACTGGACCATATCTTTACCCCATGGGCTTATTAAGTCTTTTGGGGCCTGTATTAGAGAGAAGGCTTGAGAGCTGGGAGTTTATCATTACTGCCTGTAATTGTGTTAACTTCATATACTTACAAAAAAATTTCTCTTGATCTTTTACATTTTCAGCACCTCTTGGATAAAATTAATGAGTATGTAGGCAAAGCCTCCACCCGTTTATCTATCCTCTCGCTGCTGGGGCATGTTGTGAGACTACAGCCATCTTGGAAGCATAAGCTCTCTCAAGCACCTCTTCTGCCTTCTTTATTGAAATGTCTCAAGGTAGGTTATTTGCGAGGTTTTGGAGGAAATGCCTCTGTAAATATTGTTTCTGAAAAGTGTCATAACAGCTTGCAGGAGTCAGTTCTTCGCTTCTAGCATGTGGGTCTCAGGATGAATTTCTGTTTTCAGGCATGGTGATAGGTGCTTTTACCCACTGAGCCACCTCACCAGTCTTGGATTGATTGATTTATATGTTATGTGTATGTGCAAGTCCTTGCATGTGTATATATGTACTAGATGCATGCCAGGTATCCTTGGGGGCCAGAAGAGGGAATGGGATTCCCTAGAAATGGTGTTACAGACTTGTGAGCCACCAATCCAGTTCTGGGAACTGAACTGGGATCCTCTAGAAGAGCAGTCTGTGTTCTTAATCACTGAGCCATTTCTCCAGCTCTCCTGTTTTGTTTTGTTTGAGATGGATCTTGCCTTGTAGTCCTGGATGATCTAGATCTCATTACAGAACCAGGCTGGCTTTCAACTCAAGGCAGTCCTCCCACCTTAACCTCCCAACTGTTAGAATTACAGGTGTAGCCATCAGGTTTGGCTTGTAGTAGTGCTTTAAAAAATAAGAGAATTGGTCTGGGGAATGTGGCTTAGTGGTAGAGCTCTTGCCTAGCATACATAAGGCCCTGGGTTTCGTTCCCAGTACTAGTGAGAAAATGAACTAACTCTCAATATGCAGTGTCCTTTAATCACTTGATGGAAAGCTAACATCTTAGCGGGTAGTTGAATGGGTGAGAGTAGCAATGTAAGCTGTCTCTTACACTTCCATCCAGGTGGTGGGTTAGGAACTCTTGAGGCTTCAGGACTTGGGAGTCTCAAGCCAAGTTAAACCCATCTCTCAGATGAGGTGGTGGATGTGGGAAATGGTCCCCCAGTATCACCATAATGGTGACAGGGCTTAGTGCTTCTGCTAAGTCTATTTCAGTGCTGTCCCTCAAATTCTTAGGGGTCAGGAAATGAGCACAAGAGGGGCTTCAGATCTGTGACCTCAGGATTTGGACCCTCATCCCAGTGCTGAGCCTGACGTCGCCCTTCCCTTCTGCAGATGGACACTGATGTTGTGGTCCTCACAACTGGTGTCTTAGTGTTGATCACCATGCTACCGATGATCCCACAGTCAGGGAAGCAGCATCTTCTTGATTTCTTTGACATCTTTGGCCGTCTCTCGTCATGGTGCCTGAAGAAACCAGGTACAGCTACAGTCTCCTCCTCATCAGGCTTCACAAGGGAATGCTGTCCTTACTGTTAGCAGTCATGTGCTGTAGGGGAAGGAAGAATGTATGGTATTTACTACGTAGAGGAGAAAATGTTTGGGTGTACCTTTTGCAGGGCACATAGGAAGTGGGATTGGCAAGACACTGCCCTGATGCTGTTGATCAGAAAGGATTGTCAGAGAAACTGAGGGACAGGATGTACAACTTCCTGAATCTCATTAGTAAAACTGGGTCACAGCTTCTACCTCTAGATGCTGTACAACTGAGCTTACAAAATGCTTGTGTCCTCTGTGCTGTTGTGTACAACCATAGCTTCACAGCTTCAGTTGTGAAAACCTGTTGGTTGTCATGGAGGAGGAGACAGACTTCAGTGTCCTCTTTAGGGTATGAGTGTGAAGTGCATGAGATTTTCCCATATCAGATCATATAGACAGGCAGTGCAGCTCCATCAGAGGGATTCAGAAGCTGTCAGCCTGTGAACTGCTTCTGGTAGTCCTAGCATGAAATATTTATGTTAGAAGATGAAATATGTATGGTATATGAGGGAGACTGCTGCAGCTTTCTACACAAGGACTATTGAGCACAAGCCTGGTTTGCTACCTTGGCTGTATCTTCTTGGGAGAAAGGGACTGTTGCTCCTAGAGAACTGGATTTTATTGATAAGGCCAAATTAATGGAATTGTCCAAGCACTTTAAGCTAATATCTACATTGTAGTGTTTCCTCTTTAGTTATAATTCTGCGCAGCTAAGATCAATCATACCTTGGCTTTGAAGGTTTCTTACATGCTCCTTCTGCAAACTCTTACATGTTCAGTATGTACCAAATTCTGTGTGTGGTACTAGGGGAGGGGAATTGCTCCCTTTTCAAGACACACATGCTGAATCAGGCAAGAAATGTCACTACAGATTGTAGGGAGAGTGACTGTGAGACTGGGAGAGTGACACCAAGAGGAACCTCAGTGTTGGACGAGTGTTTGGAGTCTTGTGGGATGTCTGGAGAGGAGGAGGAGGCAGATGATTGGAGTTTATCCAAAGGATTCTCTGGTGGGTTTTTAACAAGGGCGTATAGTATATCCAGATTTGCATCTGTTTTACCTTTCTGAAACTCAGTAGGCGAGCTTCAGAGAGAAAACGTGCTGGCATCCTCAAGTTCACGTCTGTACAACTGGTTTCCTTCCATAGGCCATGTGACAGAAGTCTACCTTGTCCATCTCCATGCCAGTGTTTATGCCCTCTTTCATCGCCTCTATGGAATGTACCCTTGTAACTTCGTCTCCTTCCTGCGCTCTCACTATAGTATGAAGGAAAACGTGGAGACTTTTGAAGAAGTTGTCAAGGTGAGTTAAAAACAGCAGCTGTTGTGAGCCTTAGAGCTTCTTTCTGACAGGTACTTTTATAGCATTCGTATTATATGGCAGACAGGAAAATTTTGAGAAGAAATCCTTGATACCTCTACTTCAAACCAGGTAGCCAATAATTGTCTTTCTAATTCTCTAGTCAAGAGTTGTTCTGTGCATTTCATATACATGGGATCGTGCAGTATGTGGTCTTTTGTGAGTGACTTCTCACTGTATTTCAAGGTTCATCTGGGTTGTAACATGTATCAGTACTTCATCCCTTTTTGTTGTCAAATAATGTTCCATCATGTAGATTTGCCACACAACTTCACACCTATAATTTGTCAACCCAAACTCTTCTAGCCTATGATGGAGCATGTACGAATTCATCCGGAATTAGTGACTGGATCCAAGGACCATGAACTGGACCCTCGAAGGTACAGAAAGCAAATTAGTGACAGAATTTTTGAGTTTCTTAAGGGATTGAAAGTGTGATCTACGGATACCTGTGGGAATACAGATGTTCCACTTGCCGATGGGCTGGAACTTTGTACATAAAGCGTACTCCTCACAGAGCTATGACTGCTTGAGCAGAGGCAGTGGCACCCAAGTGCCTGTCCCCAGAAGCTCTGGAAGGCTCACTTTTTGGTACTTAAGGAGGTTGGGAAGTTAATTGGGTAGCTGAAAACTAGGATATTACAGGAAGGCCAGGCATATTTGGAGTAATGAGGCAACTTGGGTCCCTTTCTCCATGGGCATCGCCAGGTGCCTGACACCCCATGGGTTCTGCAGGAATTCCCAGGTGTGTCCTGAGGAGCTACTGAACCTGCTGAGTTGTATGAAGCCCAGCTCCGTCAGCCTGTCAGGCAGATTTATGATTCCCAGTGAGGGCATGTAAGCCTGTTGGGGGAAACTGAGCCACAGGTATCAATCTCTGGGATCTTAAAAAGACTGGTTTATACCTGATAACCCTTACAAAGTCATACCTCTTCCAGGCTACTTCTGTCATCCTGCCCCAGTCAGCTTAAAGCAGGGTATAATAACAAATAAACATGTAGCTAATCCCAGCCTGAAAAACAGAACATTCCAGTGTTAGTTCTGCCTGAGAAGCTCTTCCTCCTGCTCCCTGTCTACCTCAGAGGCAGCTCTGCCTTGCCTCCATGTTTGCTGTTTTCTCTGTAGTTGCCTTAAGTGTGGCTTGTTTTGAGAGCCTGTTGTTCTTACAGACTTGCAGAGGATGAGGGCAGGAGCATTGTCAGCCTTGATGGGTCTGGCTTCATCTTCTTTAAGAGTGCTTCCCAGGGAGTCATTGTAAGTTACTAGTGAGGCCTGGGAAGCATGGGCTTTCCCTGTCTGTGTCTGGCAAAGCTTTTCGTGAGGGTTATGGTCAGATGTGCTGTCCTGACTGCTCCAGCATTAGGGGACTCTGCAAAATCCTTTTGTGGAGTAAAACAAATGCTGATCTAGGAAGGCTGTGAGAGCTTCCTCAGAATGTAGTAAAGACAAGTTTTCTTAGATCAGTTGATGCTTTTCCTTGGCTAAAAGGACAGTGGGAGCCTTGGAGATGATCAGCAGCATGCTTGTCTTTTGGCAGGTCTGTTCTGAGCTAGCTGTGGGCTTGCTCTCTTGAACCATTGCTTGGCCTCTTTCCTGGGCAACATCTCCCATTTCCTGTATTTCATGACTTCTTTCTTGGTGTGTGTGTATGTGTGTGTGTTGGTGGGTGCACACACATGTGTATGCATGTGAAGGCCAGAGATGGATGTTGGTTGTCTTCCTCAATCAATTTTTTCCTACCTTATTTTTTGAGGCAGGAACATCCTTTGAATCTGGAACTCATCATAGGCACATCTCACTGTGTTTTTTTTTTTTTTTTTTGTTGTTGGTTTTTTTTGTTTTGTTTTTGTGTGTGTGTGTGTGTGTGTGTGTGTGGGAGATGTGGGATCCAGGGAGATTAGACAAGCACTTTTCTGACTGGGTCATTTCCCAGGCCCTCCCTCTGGTTGTGCTGTACTGCATCCTCTAACATTTAGGAAGGATGCTGTTGACCTGCCTGGATGTGAATGCTGGGCTAATAGTTAGTCTCCTTCGTGACTGGAGGGAGAAACCCGTTGCCATCTTGCTGACAGTCTTGCTGGTACATTTTCATCTCTAGGGCTGGCAGAATATCTCTCTGTTAGTATGATAGTCTGAAATTTCCTTGTGATATACCTTGATGTGAATCTGTTGTCATTGTTCAACATACAAGGTTTTAGGTCTTAGTAGATTTTCTTCACTGTTTCAGCATGGTATTCTCTCCTCTGTTGTCCTTCTTACACTCCAGTGGTGACAACAAAGCCTATTTTTCCTTTCTGTCCTTTAGTCTACTTCCTGCAGGCTTACTTGTCATTGATGTTCAGCCTTCCCTCTTTGTTTATTTCCACTGTTAGGTTTTTCTGCCTAAGTGCTCTCTTTAGTTAAGCCTTCCCCTTTTTTTTCACTTGTTTTGATTTGTTCTTTTTAAGTCTCTGAGACTTTTTGCAAAGCTTTAGTGATTTTCTTGTTCTTGAGTGAGAAGACAGGAAAACTGCTTTTGAGGTTTTATCTAGAAAATTTTTGTGTGGATCTGTGCTTCTGGAGGAGATACCAACGCTGGGATTGTGTTCTTCTTTAGCTGGTCAGATTTTTAGAAAATTCTTCTGATCTCCAGGCTGGTGAGGATCTGGCTGTTTCTGCAGAAGAGGTAGGTAAGGAGCCTTGGTGGTTTGGGCATTGAGATTGTGTACTTTCTCGTGACTTTTTGGCCTGGAATGCATTCATGCCCCTACCTCTTCTGTTGAAGCTTTGTTCCGACCTGGCTTCACTTTCCTGAAGAGAATCCTCTTGCCAGAGAATAACCAGGTTCCCGGTGAGGAGTAGAGCTCTTTTTGGGACCATAGAGTTGAAGGGCTTTCAGATGCTCCATGCTTCTCCAATAGTTCCCACCTTACCTCCCCAAAGGGTAGCTGTCCCTAGCTTCCAGTTCCAGAAGATCTGAATGCTCTGAGTTCTTGGACCCCTAAGGGTTGTGCAGTATAACCCAGCTTACTGGTGACTTGAAGCTTTGGTTTAGGGCCTTGCTTCTCCAGTTGTACACAACAGTTAACACCTGTCTGCTGCTCTTCACATCTAGACACTTGTTCTTTCTGTCTTCTTCTCCTCCCTGTGTTTTGTATTTAAAGACAGGTCTTTATTATAGGTGCTGGGACTTCAGGAGATTGTACAGTTGGGTCAAAATGTTCAGTCAGCCATATTAGCTTGGGGACCTTCTTCCCTGTCAACAGCACATAAGCACCTCATTGCCCAGGGTTGTAGACCATCTGGTCTTGGAAGGAAGCTTTGTCTGCTGTGAGAGAGTCAGAGTGGTAAGGATAGGAAATCAGGAAGAAACATTGACAGCAAAACCACAGAGCAGGCAATTGTCCATGGTTGTATGGGGGCAGGGTGATGGGAGTAAAGGGCGTTCTGACGTAGTAAAAAGCTCTTGAAATTAAAATGAGCCCCTAAATAAGCATTTCAGCAAAGGAACTGGAGTACAGCTAAGACTGGCGCATCTGAACAAAGGACAAAGGCAGGTGACTGAACAGCTTTAGAATGGTAGAGAGAGCCTAATAGCCAATACAAAAAAAGAAAAAAAAAGAAAAAAAAAACAAAATGTTTTGAAGGACACTTTAATAGAAGAAACTGTAAAAGAAATTTACTGAAGTTGAAGCTTCTAGATTGAAGAACTTTGTCTAGTGCACAGGTCAGTCAATGTGAAGGATTGCTGCCAAACCTCAACTTTGTGAGATTTCAAAACACTAGAAGAATAAACCTTTCAGAAAGTTGCAAGATAAAAACAGCCAGATGCTTAATAAGACCCAGAAGTCAGAATAGTGTTAGCTTCTCAACTCTTTCGAGAGGTGTTTAAGTTAGGGTTCTGTGGTGTGGGGCTCTTTTAGACAGGCCAGAGCTCAGAGTTTATGCCCCTCCCACCCCACGCTACATCCTCAGCTGGCCAAGGGAGAATGCTCTACCAAAATAAACCCAAGAAGGTTGGAGTTTGATGTAGGTTGGTCAAAGAGGTGTCAGAACAGTGGGCTGAGGACTGACGCAGCTCCAGAAGGTCGCTCAGCGGGGAGGGGAGACAAACCCTTGTAGATCCTTCATTTCATTATCTGAGAGAGGCAGTGGGCATCAGTCCAGAGCAACCAGGTAGCTCAGTTAACATTGGACATACCATAAATGAGGAGAAGGAAACAATGCCAGGCCATACCAAGTGAAAAACTGTATCAGAACTCTTCAGCTGCTGTGGTTGATGCTTACAGAGTCTTAGTAATTGTTTAAGTCAATTTTGGAAAAAAATGAAAATAGTTAACTTGAGGAGGGGGGAAGGATGAATAGCAGTGATTTTGGTCCTTAGAGCAAGTTAATAAATGAGAAGCATAGAGTATATTTGTTGGGCCTTAGAGAGTTAGGAAAGCAGTTCAGCTAGTAGAGCTAGAGTAGCTGTCAAGGAGAACAGTGCGAGGCATCCTTAGCATGGCACTGACCTGTTGTTTCTCCCTATAGAGCCCTGTTGGGCCTCACCCTTTTAGTCTTCCAGCCTCTATCTTCTCTGGCCTTGGGATCGTAGGTTGCCGGGATCATAAGCTACCATATTTTAGTAGCTCAGAAATATCATCAAATGCACAGCACACATGCATTTTATGTGAGTCTGAGAGAAGGGATACAAGTAAACAAGTGATCAGCTGTTACGATTGTAGTTTGCAATTTCAGAGACATTAAAATATGAGCAGTCTCTTTAAACCTGACGTGGTAGTGTATGCCTTTGCTCCCAGCCCTGGGGAGACAGAGGCAGGTAGATATCTGAGTTTGGGGCCTGCATGGTCTACAGCGTGAGTTCCAGGACAGCTGGAGTTACATAGAGAAACTCTGTCTCATAAAAACTAAAACTAAGATTTTTTTAAAATGTCTGTTTAAGTATCAAGGAAATACTTGTTTTACATGAACTAAAATAAAACATTTAGAGCGAGTGTAATGGTCAGTGGCTAAAGGTGTCTAAGGCCAAGCACAAAAACCTGAAGCCACATGGTAGAAGAGGAGAACAAGCCCTCATAAGTTGTCCTTTGACCTCTTCAGGTGTACTCCACTCCACACATAGTAGTGTGTAGTGTGAAATATTTAACTTGATTCTTTCCTAGCATGTGCAGTATTTAGAGTTTAATCCCCAGTACTGCAAAATAAGCAAAACATCTACTGTAATCCTCTTTTATGTTTATTTGCTTATTGCGTGTATCTGGGTATATATATGCACATGCTCATGCATGCGTGCATGTATGTGTATGGAGAAGAGGACAGCTTATTGGAATAATTTTCTCCTTTTACCTGTATGTAGGATCCAGGGTTTGAACATGGGCAGTTAGGATTGGACTCAGATGTCTACCTGCTGAGTCATCTTGCTGGTTATGTATTTTTTTTTTAAAGGAATCTTTTCTTTACTAAAATTAATCCTGTGCATATGTGTCTTGATTCCTCATTTAATCTCTTGCTAGTCATGCTGAAGGTGTGGAAAGAGGAGTCGTCATCCCCCTAAATCCCATACACATGTCTATACCCAAGGGACTATGCTTGAAACACTTGCCACTCAGGGAAGCTGCCTTGTGCTCTGGCTATGCACCGCACACCTTCTATGTATTTAATGCCACATTTTCAACATGTGAGAGTGAACAGGCATCCATAAGAATGTGTAGATCAGCCGGGCGGTGGTGGCGCACGCCTTTAATCCCAGCACTTGGGAGGCAGAGGCAGGTGAATCTCTGTGAGTTCGAGACCAGCCTGGTCTACAAGAGCTAGTTCCAGGACAGACTCCAAAGCCACAGAGTAAACCCTGTCTCGAAAAACCAAAAAAAAAAGTGTTGTGAGGTGACCCCACACAATGCCCTTACTTACTGCTGTTGCCTTCCTCCCTGTAAACATGGACAGAGGACAAAAGTCCTGTCAGAATGACCATGAACTTAGAGCCACAGACAGTAAAGCTCTGTGTCCTAAGAGCAAGTTTATGCTTGGGCAGTGTGCACAGTTTAACTCTTCTGCTGGTTTGGGACATTTGTAGAACATTTGGAAGATCTAGAAGGGATTAAAGAAACTAAGAGAGTGAATACTACCTGTAAATCCGGGTTTTTGTGGTGCTGGAGATTAAACTCAGGTCTTGCAGGTGTTGGCAAGCATCTGTGACAGAGCTACAGTCCAGCCTCTAGTTTGTGTGTGTGACAGGGGGTGGGGCGTGTGTGTATGTGGAGGTCAGAGGGCAACTTTTTAGGGATCAGTTCTCTCTGTTTTGAGGCAGAGCCTCTGTTTCTGTCCTTACAGTCCACTGGCACTGGAGCTTCTGGCTGATTCTCCTCTGTCTCTTTCTCCCATCTTGCTGTAGGACTGCTGGGATTACAGTTGAGTGCCACCACATCTGGCTTTTTATGTGGGCGCCAGGGATCAAACTCAGGTCTGCCAGGCGTTCTTGAGGAGTACATGCTTTTACATGCTTTTACTCCTAGCCCCTTTAGTTCTTTGAATTTCAATACTTAATACTGTCAGTCTATTTGTGGGCACTTATCAGAACAGCTTTGGGGTTTTTTTTTCTCTCATTTAAGATATTCTAAAGTGATGAGATGGCTCATTGGTTCTAAGGTGCCTGTTGCTAAGCCTGACAACCTGTTCACTCTATAGGACTCACGTGGTGGAAGGGAAGAGCTAACTCCACAAGCTGTCTGCAATCTCTACCTGTCTCGCTGTGGCATTCCCCTGCTCCCAAGTAAATAAATAAAATGAAAAAGAAATCTTTTAAAAAGAGATTATATTCTAGTCAGGTATATCCTAGCACTTGGGATTGCCACAAATTCAAGGACAGCCTGGGCTACAGAGTGAGTTTCAGGAGAGCCAGGATCACAGAGTGAGGCCCTGATCCAAAAGATATAAAATTTAACCCACACCCAAAAGATGGTGAAAGTCCTTTAGTATTCAAAAGCATGATTTTTAAAATCAACTTTAGTAATATATATGGTTTATATACAGTAAAATTAGTTTTGTTAAGTTTTGACAACAGTTGTGTCCACAGTAAAAGTTTCCATGGCTCCTGGCAGCCACTGATCTATTGAAAGCATGCTAATCACAGTGTTGTGCTGACCACTCTGCCAGAGGACAGCTCCCTTTGACTGGCCTTGTTCCTGCCAAAGCCATATTGCAGCTCAGCATTGTCTCCTATGTTTCTATAGGATTGATTGGAGATGTGTGGGCCTGAGGTTCACACTGCAGAAACTCTTTAACATCTTTGCATGCTTTTTAGTTTTAATTGGCTGCACAGTATTTCTGGTTTAGGGATGTGTTAGAAGAACCTGTAGGCTTTGGCTGGAGACCTCAGTTCAGCCTAGCTGCTTAGTGCTTTCAGCTCCTCCCATCCCAATTAGCTCTGTGTCAAAGCAAACCTCCCCGAGAGCTGCCTGTATAATCAATCTAAGAAGCTATTCTTCATCTTTGTTGGTGATGTTTTTCTTTCAAACTGTTTCTATTAATTTCATGAAATCATTTTAACTAGGGAAGGTGGTTTGTTCAATGGATGGCTAGTTTTTATCTAGTGCTGTTCCTACCTGGGTAGCATGGTTGTGCCTCATGCTTTGCTAATCACAGTCCAGTGACCAGCACTGAGTTGGCCTCTTGAGGATTTAACTAATATGGTTAGGTGGATTAGTGCATGCTTTTCTTGACTTGTGTTGCCTTTTCTAGGTGGAAGACATTAGAAACTCATGATGTTGTAATAGAGTGTGCCAAAATCTCTCTGGACCCTACAGAAGCCTCGTATGAAGACGGCTATTCTGTGTCTCACCAGCTCTCTGCCTGCCTCCCTCACCGTTCAGCTGATGTCACCACCAGCCCTTATGTAGACACACAGAATAGCTATGGTAAAAAGCAACTTTGGTCCTCTCTGTTTACACCTTCATCTCTGGAAAGCATTGTTTTTATTTTTGCTTTCAGTGCGCTTCCTAGAGTAAGACTGCTTAGGGACCTCTCCGGGAATATTCTAAATTAGAGTTTATCTCTATTTTGTTTGAATTATTTTCTATTTTTAAAGCTTAAATGTTCTCACTTTCTCATCTAATAACATTGCAGATCCCCAGACTAGTCCTCAGCATATAACACAGTGAGGTACAAGTGCTTACATTTGGTTCCTGTGTCATAAGGGACTCAGCTTCCAGTGGAGCCCCAGACTATACACTGACTGAGAGTCTGGATTCACAGCAGCTCTTGGCTTTAGCTGCAATGGAGGCTGCACATCAGGCTGTCAGGCATGGCGTGCCTTTTAAATTATCCTCATGTATAACTAAATCAGACCTGCTGAACTTTAACTTCCAAAGGGCATTTAAAGAATCTTTAAAGGCTGGATATGGTGGTACACTCCTTTAATTCCAACACTTAGAAGGCAGAGTCAGTGGATCTCTGAGTTCCAAGGCCAGCCTGGTAATGTAGCCAGTTCTAGGGGAGTCAGGGCTATACAGTGAAACCGTTTTTCAAAACAAACAAACAAACAAACAAACAACCCACAAGAATCTTTAGATGTTAGTTTATTCCCAAGTATGCCCAAGCCTCTAGTGATTTTGTTTGTTTGTTTTTTAAGACGCGGTTTCTGGCTGTAATCCTGACTATCCTGGAACTCACTCTATAGATCAGGCTGGCCTCAAACTCACAGAGATCCTCCTGCATCTATCTCCTAAATGCTGGAATTAAAAGTGTGTGCCACCAACTGCCTGGCTGCCCCTAGTGATTTTAAATAGAGAATTGAGTGTTATCAGATGATCTAGAAGATTGAGGCTGTTTATCAGAATGACTCGGCACCCTATACTCACCCCTGCCTCCTTCCCTCTCATTTCAGGGGGCGCTACTTCCACCCCTTCCTCCACTTCTCGACTGATGTTGTTCAGTCCAGCTGGGCAGCTACCTCAGAGTCTGAGTTCCCCATCAACACGGCTGTTACCTGAGCCGCTGCAAGTATGGTGCCACTCAGTGTGCCTTCCCCTGCTCTTCTCCTAGTGAAGCTGGGCCATTGGTCAGGATTTAGTATGTTGTGGGGCAGTTGCACACTGTGAGTTTCAGGAGGGCCCTTTAAGGGCCCATAATAGGAGCAGTGAAAGCCATTGTTACCACGTGGGCACCTTGGAGTCCAGACACTTGAAATGCAACATGCAGTTTGTAGTTGTAAACTAAATGTGGCCTAGAAATTTTGTGTAGGACGCAGTGCTCCCTTGATGATGCTGATGTTCCTTATTGATTTCTAGGCTACTCTCTGGAGCCCATCTATGGTTTGTGGTATGACCACTCCTCCTACGTCTCCTGGAAATGTCCCACCTGACTTGTCACACCCCTACAGTAAAGCCTTTGGGACCACGGGTATGTGGGTCTTAGTTGGACTTGATTGATTGGTTTGGGCCTGTGTTTTGTGACAGAGGATCTCATAGTGACTTTGAGTGCCATTTGGCAGTAATAAACTTGGTTTTGAAACTTAATATAATTTTCTGGACTTTTCAGAATGAGTAAAGAGATAGACACTGAGGCTGATCTGGATTCCAAGAAGTTAACTGGACAGCTATATTCATAGTGGTAGCAGTGTTGAGAAAATGATAGCTTGTCTGATATTTGGCTCAGCCTTTCTACGTATTATCCTTGTCTCTGAGCAGGTGGAAAAGGAACTCCTTTGGGAACCCCGGCAACCTCTCCTCCTCCAGCCCCGCCCTGTCCCCCAGATGACTGTGTACATGGGCCAGCCTCCCAGGCCACAGCTGCACCCCCCAGGAAGGTGAGTGGCAGGCCAGAGATACCAGTGCATATCTTGTCTTGGAATGGATGGGTTGGAACTAAATCATAATAACTGAAAATAGGTGTCATCGCTTCTCAAGGTATGACCTGCCAACCCTAGGACCCCAAAAGCCTTTCATACTCAGTGGGTTAGACCAACTTTCAAATCAACATTGACTGCTGTGTGCCCTCCCTGTGTCATTGGCAGTACAGACAGTAATAAGATACTGACCCCTTAGCACAGACCAACTTAGAGACCAGACTCTTAAGGTATTGTATTCCCACCCCCACCCCCCATACTCTTTCAGCTTAGAAATAGGAAAAGGGAGGGAAAAGCATGTTCTACACTAAGAAGCAGAAATGATGAGTTTTCATGAAATCTGGGCCTTGAAATTATGTATATACCCTTAGGAAATGTAGCTGGGTATTGTGGCACACATTTGATTCACGCTCCAGAGGCTGAGGCAAGAGGATTGTGAATTCAAGGCCAGTATAGATGCAGTGAGACCCTGTCTCAAAAGAGCAAGTAAAATAAGAAATGTACTCAGAGCGTGTTTTATTGCATGCTGCAAGATGAGGAGAGTCCTACCTTGTAGCTGTTTGAGTTGGAGCTGAACTAGCTGCTTTTTTTCTATGGAGCACAATTTATCTGAAAGACAAGTGACTGACAGATGATTTATTCAGGCCTGAATATTTAGCAGGAAATTTCTTTTTAATTGATTTTTTTTTTCAGATTCAGTATAGGCTAATAGATTTCATTATGACATTTTCATACTTATATATACTTTGCTCATATTTTCTTCTCCTACCTGTGACAGTTTATTAAATGATGAACCAAGTCTGTCACTTCAAGGTAACAGCTGACAATAATTTATAGCCAATAATAAAATTCAGTTATTTGCAAGTGAAAATAGGCCATTAAAAAGCTCATAAGCCTAGGGCCTGGCATGGTGATGCAAGCCTTTAGCTGCAGCACTTGGGAGGCAGAAGCAGTTGGATCTCTGTGAGTTTGAGGCCAGTGGTCTATGTAGCAGGCTCTAGGTCTTCCATTGCTACATAGATCCTATCTCCAATAAACAACCTGGCCAGGCATAGTGGCACACACCTTTAATCCCAGGAGGCAGAGGCAGGTCAATCTCTGAGTTTGATGTCAGCCTGATTTACATAGTGAGTTCCAGGATAGCCAGGGCTACACAGAGAAACACTGTCTTCAAAAACAGTGGACTGACCTTTAAACCCATTACTGTGTGCCACAGAACATGCCCAGCATTTTCACTGTTTGTTTCCATTTTCAGGAAGAAAGAGCAGATTCCTCAAGGCCTCACCTGCAGAGACAGCCTTATCTTCTAAATGACCGAGGACTAGGTAAACGCCCTGGGTAATGATGGACCTGGCTTGTCTCTTTGCATTGAACTCCATAGTTTCAAAGCTAAGCTAGGTGGGAGAAGGGTGTTCTGGAGGAATAGTGCTGATGCCGACGTAGAGGCACACAACAATACCAGTATTAGAAAGCTGTTAAGCTATTACCGGAAATGTGTCTGCTTTGAGCAGATTAACTAGGTGAGTTTATCTATCATGAGAGACATTATGGCCTGAGAAGTGTATTTTTTGTGGGTTGGGTTTGGAACTTTTGTAAATGCTGCGTAAGTTCTCTTTCATGGTCCCAGCTTTGTTGCTTCATCTGGGAAAACCACTGTAAATGTGTGTGCAGTGTTTCAGCTTTGTGTTTTGCAGGAGTTAGCCAGTGTGACCTGCATTGTCTCTATCTTTCTGCAGAGGATTTGCCTTCAAGCAAAGGTTCTGTTACTCTGGGGAATCTATCAGATTTCCTAGGTGACCTGGCTTCTGAGGAAGACAGTATTGAGAAAGATAAGGAAGAAGGTAATATGTGTGGGTTGCTACAAGGTGGTGAAAGTATCTTGTTTCTGTCTCAGAACTAGGCTCTAGAGTCATAACTCACGAGCTTGCTAGACTTTCTGTGTTGAGGTGAAAAATAGTGCTCCAGCATGTACAGGGAAAGTATTGTCTGCTTTAATTCCCCTGTAGTACACAAACCCAAGCCCATTCGCCTGGTTGAGTGTTTACAGGGTTTCCTTGTTTCCCTACCCTCATTTCAGCTGCAATATCTAAAGAACTTTCTGAGATCACCACTGCAGAGGCGGATCCTGTAGTTCCTCGAGGGGGCTTTGACTCTCCCTTCTACCGAGACAGTCTCTCTGGTTCTCAGCGGAAGACTCATTCGACAGCCTCTGGGACTCAGGGCTCCAGCATCAACCCTGAGACTTTGCACTCCTCTCTGGACAAACATGGGCCTGACACACCAAAGCAAGCCTTTACTCCTATAGACCCACCCTCTGGCAGTGCTGATGCCAGTCCCGCTGGGGACAGAGATCGCCAGACTTCTCTGGAAACCAGTATCCTCACTCCCAGCCCTTGCAAAATTCCACCTCAGAGAGGAGTGAGCTTTGGAAGTGGTCAGCCTCCCCCATATGATCATCTCTTTGAGGTGGCCTTGCCAAAGACTGCCTGTCACTTTGTCAGCAAGAAGACTGAGGAGCTGCTGAAGAAAGTGAAAGGGAACCCTGAGGAAGACTGTGCGCCCTCTACCTCCCCAATGGAAGTACTGGACAGACTGATAGAGCAGGGAGCAGATGCGCACAGCAAGGAGCTGAGCAAGTAAGCCTGGGCCCTGTTGTTGTTTCTAGACAGCACAGGGCCACGAGGGCACAGCAGGATGATCCCTTTCCACTTGTACCCGAGGCAGCTGGTTCTCTTGTGTTGTCTTAGATATCCTTTTATTTTGTTGCTTTCCCAGGTCTAGAGCATGGGTACTTGTGCCTGGATGATCTGTGAGAGAGACAATGGCTGCCTGTAAATAAGTCAGTACAGGTCATTCTGTGCCTCTGTTCTGTGAGGATACTTCAGTGGGTGTTTGCACATCTGTTCTCCAAAAAGTAGGCATTAAAAATGAGGTTATAATAGCTTAGAGAAAGTAACACTGATTTCAGTATATCCTCCAGTTTAGGTTTCTGTTTTCTCTTATGCTGTGCTGAAAGATGACATTATCAGTGTTCTCTACAGGTCCACAGAGCACATGGACTGCTTAAGAGCTGAGGCAGCTTTCAGTCTTTTTTTCCTTACCCTCTCAGAGAATTCCAAGGGAAGAGAAAGAATTACCTAAGTTGGGGTTGATCCTTTTGCTGCTGGTTCTTGGGAAATATTAGCTTAATCTTTTGTTTGTTTGTTTTGAGACAGAATCTCACTGTGTAGCCCAGGTTAGTCTGGAATTCGTGATCTTCTTACTATGGTCTCCCAAGAGCTGAGACTACAAGGTTGTACCACCACATCTGGCTATTTTTCACTTTTTTGTTTATATAATACCCTAAGGTGGAATTTGATAAGAATTGTAATATTTAAAACTCCACTTATAAAATGAAACTTGGTGTATTGGAATCAGGTAGATGACTTGCATTTATCTTAACAGGGTGACAGTAGCTTGTCCAAGGAGAGTGACTCTGTGTGTGGAGGGAGTAGGGCTCAATGTTTTCTGGAAAAGGGTGGTTGGACAACAGATCCTCTGGCACAGCCACTAAGCCAAGGAGTTCATTGCTAGGGCTGAGACTTAGTTATATGCAGTGGGCTGCCTGCCCCTTCCCAGCCACCAAGACTCCCTTCCAGCTTAGCCATAGACTTGGGAGTATGGAAGTTCTCTTAAGTAACGGTAGATTCTGACCTTGCTACAGCTAAAAGTCCATATTTTTTGGCCGAGGATGTACCCCAGTTGGTAGAGTGCTTGCCTAGCATTCATAAAGCCCTTCATTTGATCACCAGCACCATATAATAAAATGGCCCATACCTGCAGTTCCTGCACTTGGGAGATGGAAGCAGGAGGTGCAGAAGTTCAATATCATCCTTGGCTATACAGCAAGTTCAAAGCCAGCCTGGGCTGCATGAGACTTTCTCAGAACACCATCACCAACAATAGAAAGTCAGATTTGTGTTTTCTGATCAGACCAGTAACTTACTATACAATCTTTTCCTAGGTTGTCCTTACCCAGCAAATCTGTTGACTGGACCCACTTTGGAGGTAAAGTTGTTGCTTCAGCACACATCCAGCCCTACTCATCCCTTTTCTGTACTTGAAGGGTGCCCTCAGGAAGGGGCTTCCTTTGGCTCCTGTTCCAGTTGGCAAGAGGATCTCAAGTATTGCAGACTCAATGTTTCATATTTTTAAGGAGTGGCAAGTACTATGAACTTGGGAGTTCAATGAAAAAGTAAGCACCAGGTTTCGCTAGTAAAGATCTGCATGGTGTGAATGTGCTGGGAAGTCTCCCTGGGAAGCATAGAAGTGAGGGAGCAGTGGCAGAGAGAAAGGAGGTCAGAAATACCTCCATGATCAGGTTTCCTTCCTGCCTCAGGAGCCCTCCTTGGTACCACCTTTAGATTCTTTAAAGGGAAGGCAAGTAGAAGATTCTTCCATCTCTTAAGAATGGTGGTGCTGGGAACTCACACACTGATTGGTTAGGTCAGAATTGTGTGCACATGTGTGGAGACGGTCTCTCACTGGCCTAGAGCTTGCTACTGTACCAAGGCAGGCTGTCTGGCTAGTGAGCCCCAAGGGTCTGCCTGTCTTTACTTCCCCAGTGCTGGGATTACAGGCACAAACTTCCATGCTTAACTCTTTCTTCATGGGTTTTGGATATCAAACCAGTCCTCCATGCTTGCACGGCAAGCATTTCATGGATGGGCTGTCTTCTAAGACCCCAAGGATTATGTTTCTTAAGTAAGGTGCATGGGAGGCCCTTAATGGAACTGTGTGTAAAAGGCCTTTCTGCCACCTTCCCTCTGCTTTAAAATCAGGCTCTCCTCCCTCAGATGAGATCCGCACCCTCCGAGACCAGTTGCTTTTACTGCACAACCAGCTGCTGTATGAGCGGTTCAAGCGGCAGCAGCACGCCCTCAGGAACAGAAGGCTCCTGCGCAAGGTGATCAGGGCAGCCGCTCTGGAGGAGCACAACGCGGCCATGGTGAGCAGGCAGGGGTATCCATTCACGTGATGGCTTATGGAGAGCAGCTGCCAAATAAGAGAATAGCCTTTGTCAGTCCCAGCTCCGCTCTAATGGCTTGAGGACAAGCCACTTAGCCTGTGAGGTACAGGTGTACCCAGCTGGACCTCAGAACTCCTTAAGCTCTCAGGAACCATGAGAACCATGAATGTGAAGGGCCCATGTAGTTTTATTTTTCCTGCTGGTAAGCTATTTCATGGTACAGAACTGAAGGGGTTTGATGTCATGGGAATACAGCCAACCAGATCTGGACTTTGAATGGTAGATTTTACCTTTTGGGTTTTTTTGTTTGTTTGTTTTGGGTTTGGTGGAGGGTTGTTTATCTGTTTGAGATAGGGTCCCTCCGTATAGCCCTGGAACTGGAACTCACTGTGTAGAGCAGGCTAGCCTCAGACTCACAGAGATCCACTTGCCTCTGCCTCCTGAGTGCTGGTATTAAAGGCGTGCACCACCTCACCTGGTTTATCTTAAGCCTTTTGATGCCTCTTTACCCATTCTGTAGACAACAATGATAGTGACAGTCTGCGTTGTACCCCGTGGTGTTAAATTGTACCAATGAGCATTTGCCTTGTGCCTGGTACACTGGGTGATGGTGATGACTAAAGCACTATATATATCCAGGGTCTTCCTCAGTTGGCAGCTAGGACTTCAGCAATTATAAGAAGCATGGTGTTTTTTAAGGAAAGGTCCATGTGCTCACGTGGAGTTTGGAAAATATTGACACTAGAAAGGTACCAGGCTGGTAAATATATGATGAAAATTCCAGGGCAGTGTGTGTGGTCAGTGTTGGTGATGTGTTAAGCTTGAGTGTCGCTGCCTGTGTTGGGTGGCCCCTAAAATGATGCTGTCCCTTCCTTTGCTAGAAAGATCAGTTGAAGTTACAAGAGGAAGACATCAAGATGTGGAAGGTGAGTCTTGAGAAAGAACAAACTCGATACAGTCAGCTTCAGGAACAGCATGACACCATGGTGACCCAACTGCACAGCCAGATCAGACAGCTGCAGCATGACCGGGAAGAATTCTACAACCAGAGCCAGGAGTTACAGGTATCAGCTGCTGTACAGACGGATGACAGTAGACGACGTGGCATCAGCTGTGTCCTGTCACCTTACCTTACTCATCTTGCCTGAGATGAATACTTTCCTTCCTGAAATGATGAGCTTATTTCATGTTGCATAGTTCTTACTGAGGACAGAAGTTCCTGGCTTTCTTGGTTCATAGTTTCCTTAGTTCTCTGGAGCCGAAAGAAACAATTTAATGTTCCTCTAAGCCAATGTTTTGCAACCTGTGGGTTGTGACCATTGGAAAACTCTTTATTTCCAATGGTCTTAGGAACTGAGACACCACTCAGTAGCAAAATTACAGTTATGAAGTAACAATGAAAATAAACTTATTGGCTGGGGCTTCCTAAGACCATCAGAAATGTTTTCTGATGGTCATGACCCACAGGTTGAGAACTGTTGCTCTAAGCAGACGAACACTCAGTGAGACTGATTCCTCCTGACATAGTTGCTGGGTGGAAACAGCACACCTACATTTAAAATATTTTAAACTTCACTTTTAAATAGGTATGATTGCCAAGGTCATGTGACCCTGTTGGCCCCACACAGTGTTCTGGCCAGGAATCAGTAGACAGTGACACTCTCATTTCCATTCTGTTTTCTCATTTGCTTTTTTTAATCACAAAAGCCACCAAAAGCCCAACTTTGCCAGGATGTGGCATTATCCACAGGCATGTGGCCTGTCTCTACCAACTAATTGGTAGTTCCCATGATATCCCACAGAGGTCACTGTGGTTCCCTTAAAAAGTGAAAAGTCTGGGCCACATTTCTTTGTGGCTGCCTGGCCTGGGACATGTAGTTTGGGAACTGTAAGGATCAGGTCTTTGGGAATTTTCCGTCTTTCTTTTTTACCTTTATGGAATCTCTCCTTTAAAATGAAACTGATGAACAACAGAGCAGTTGAGGAACAGAGCATCCCCAGCTCTGCCTGTGCCCATAGGTGCTCTTATAACCTCACAACCAACTCTCTTTGGTAGACAAAACTGGAGGACTGCAGGAACATGATTGCAGAGCTGCGGGCAGAGCTGAAGAAGGCCAACTACAAGGTGTGCCACACTGAGCTGCTGCTCAGCCAGGTTTCTCAGAAGGTAAGACGAGACCCCGCCTGCTGACTCTTGGTTCAGGCCGGGCAGATATACTACTTGTATGTATGTGTTGGTGCTCCAGCAGAGAAAAGTTCTACCTAGGAAACATTTGGCAACGTCTGAAGACATTGGTGCTCCTGGCAGTGAGTGGGTAGGGGGCATGGGTACTGCCAAATGCAGCATTCCCTCCAGAGCAGACAGCCCTCACAATAAATGTGCCTAATATGCTGGGGCCAGGCACATCCCATGGAGTCCTTTTTTAATACCTTGCTTATGAAATATAAACAGTTTGTTAAGGCTTTTGAGCTGTGACTCCCCATAGGGATTCAATGACATCTCTGTGTCATGTATTCAAAAACGGGTGAGTTCACTGGGGCTATGTCTGCGCCAGTGTTCTTGGACTAGCTACAATGAAATACATCCATGTTGCTTCTGTACAGAGCACAACCCAAGTATATTTCTGCTGCCCTTAGGTGCTTTCTCCTCCACTAGCCCTGGACTCAGGTTTATTCTACCCTGCATTGCCCTGTGCTCCTCAAGAGTCACTGTCACTATCTGTTGACTACTTTTGCCATGCTGAACTTGCACTTTCTCACTTCCATCTGGACAGCTCTCCAATAGTGAGTCGGTGCAGCAGCAGATGGAGTTCTTGAATAGGCAGCTTCTGGTACTCGGGGAGGTCAATGAGCTGTACTTGGAGCAGCTGCAAAGCAAGCATCCTGACACCACCAAGGTATGTAGCCAGGGCACTGAGAGGCAGAAAACTGTGCCGTCTGGCCCCATATTCTGCAGAGCAGCCAGGGCCAACCACCCAGCACTGGCCAGTCATTGGAGGGCATGGAGCAGGCATGTACTCTAGTGGGACTGCTTTGCAGGGGTACTTTTCCCGCTACTGTGACAAACCTCCTGAAAAAGCAGCCGAAGCAAGGAAGGTTTACTGGCTCACAGTTTTAAGGATCTAGTCCATCTTGGCCAGGAAGGCATGGTGACAGCAGTATGAGGCATCTGGTTACATTGTATCCACAGTCAAGAAGCAGAGAGAGATTCATGCTCATCTTACATTCTCCCTTTTATTCATTCTGGGACCCCAGCGTATGGGATGGTGCTGCCCATATTTAGGATTGGTCCTACCACTTCAGTTAACTTAGTCTACATTAGTCTCTTCCAGAGAGACCCAGAGGTTTGTTTCCATAGTGATTCGTATCCCGTAGGTCACCAAGTTTGGCCATCACATAGTGCAAGTGTGAGCTGTTACTGCTGCAGAGCAGGAGGGAGGGGAAAGATGGGGGCACCCAGATCTGTCTAGCCCACCTTTCAGGACCTAGGGTGTGTGGGTGCTGCTATGACCCAGCACTCATGCTGCTTTGTTTCCTTTTCCCTGTGACTCTGGTCCTACCGATGTTTGTTTCAGTGCTGGTGTCGGCAGCAAGGCCTGTTAATATTTACCAGTGTGCTAACAGACGTCCATGTCACTGTACAGTCAGCCTTGGGCGGTATTAGTAAAGGAACTGGGTTGGAATTTCAAGAGTATACTCTGCTCTTGATGCTCTTCCATCAAGTGCCTTTAGCACCCTAGGGTCAAGGTTCTATGAAATGTTATCTGTGGTCTCCAAGTGGACAGTGTTGTCTCAGAACTGAAGAGACCTCATTTGTAGTAGAGTTGCTTCTTACTTCTCAGCTCTTTTCAGCCTCTGGTTCAGATTCTGGAGAATGTCAAAAGTGAAACTGTCTAGACTCCAACAATGAATTACTCTGAAAGCAGAATGGTTTCTAGAGAATATGGGGAACAGACCCAAGGACACCCACCCACCCACCCAAAGAGCTTGCTGAGGTGCATTGTTTTTTGAGATAGGGTCTGCCTATGTAGCCTTGGCTGCCCTGAAACACTCTACATAGACCAAGCTAGCCTTGAACTCAAAGAGATCCACTTATCTCTGCCTCTCGTGTGCTAGGATTAAAGGTATTGCCACCATGTCTGGCTGCTGCTGAAACAACTTTTTGATGCCTCCAGAGAGATGATGCCTAGCTGGACCGACTTCTGTTACTCGGACTCCTGAGACCATTAGCAGCCTTGTTCCCTCTTGGGCGCTGTTTCACAGTTATGAATTGGGAAGCCCACTCGTTAGGTGGGCTGCCTTCTGTTGTATATCACAAAACAAAACGAACAATCTCACTTAACAATACAGAATTTTATTGCTGTACTTGAAGAAAGTCCTGAGACAGATGAATTCCAAGTTTTTCAAGGTAGCAGTTTGGGACCAGCCTGAAGGAGCCAGGCTCTTTGTGCTCTTCTCCCCGCCATCTTAGCTTGTTAGTCTTGCCCATTGGTGTGTCAAGTGCCCCAAGTTCAACCCTCACAGGCCAACCACATGGTATTCCCAGGAAGAGGCGAGTACCCCCTCCTATGGGTGGGTGTCTCTCAGAACAACCCTTCTCAAAATCTTCTGCACGCTTTTAGTCCTGTGTCCCTTTCTGTTAGGTTTGCGTGGTGCTTGTTACTACCCTGTGAGGGCCTTGAGCAGGCCAAGATCTACCCCTAGGTGTGGATCTGGGTCACTGTTCTTCAGGCCCATGGAAGAGGTGCAGGCATCTAACAGGCTGTGAGGTTACTGAGATGCCCAGGACTTGCCGTTTTAATTCCTTGTGTGAGTATCCATAAATAAGTACAGGTGCTACTATTGCTGTTCAGGGTGGGTTCTAGGGCCCTGCAAATCTCCAGATGGTTAGTTCCTCATAAGATGTGGTGTTGGCCCAGAATACTCCCTTGTACTGTAACCATCTCTAGGTCACGTGCACAAGCCTAATGTCAGGTAAATACTATATAAGCAGCTGTTAAACTATATTCAAGAATAATGACAAGAACCCAGCATGACACACTCAGTGCACACAGTGAACATGTTGAATTTTGGCTGGTGGGGTCTGTAGCTGTGGAAGATGATTGTGCTGCCTCTGTTACAGAAGTCATTACCTGGAGCTATTCAGCATAGCTGGAATGGCCATTTTTCAGCCATTTCTACCTTCTGCTTTCTAGAAACGTCCGATTCACTGGTCAGCATTGAGGCTTGGTGCCTTCCAGAAAGATTACCTCCTTGCAACTTAACAGTTTAGGATTTTTTTTGAAAAACTTGTATGGTGTTGGGTGTGTGTGTTTGTGTGTGTGTGTGTGTTAAACAATTGCTAGGAAAGCCTTCTTTCCACCTTTTGGGAGCACATCAGTCTACACTTACTGCGGATTTCCTGATGCAGGCAGGCCACCTGTATGACTTGGCTGACAAGCTTTGGCAGGTATCCAGCCTGAAAATGCTTTTTCTCCTGAGCAGACATATTCTTTTTGTGTCCCCATCTCAGAGGGAGGAAGGGTAAAAAGAGGGCAAATGGCCAGTGCCGTTCACCTGATGCTACAGCTATGCAAAGTGGCTTATTCAGTGCACTTTGTGACAAGCATGATCCTGTGGGCGATGGTCCACTTTTGTGCCTTTTTACTGGTACTGTATGCACCCTGCAAACAGAGCAAATACATGCTTCCTCTTACAGAGTCCTAACATTAGCTCTCAGGGTACTTGCGGTTCCTGACTTTTATAAACATGCTGTGGTGACTGTTGTACAACATGGCTTCCGTGTTTCAGATGGTTTCCTCAGTGGTAGACATCAGAAATGCCCAGGAAGCCACCCTCACTCAGTTGGGTGAGGGCACTAAGTGCCTCTCAGTGTTGGGGACACTTCTTGTTGAGTTACATTGCACAGTTGTCTGTAAGTACTGACTCTACACCTTTTTTTATAGGAAGTAGAAATGATGAAAACTGCATATCGGAAAGAACTAGAAAAGAACAGAAGCCATCTTCTCCAGCAGAACCAGAGGCTGGAGGCCTCACAGAAGCGAGTGGTGGAACTGGAATCACTTCTGGCCAAGAAAGACCACCTTCTCCTAGAACAGAAGAAATACCTTGAGGATGTCAAGAGCCAGGCGAGGTGACTCACAGGAAAGGTGAGGGTAGGGTTGGAGTGAGTCCCCTCCCGTGTTCTGAAGTAGGCCCTGTCTTTCAGTGGACAGCTGCAGGCTGCAGAGAGCAGGTATGAGGCTCAGAAGAAGATCACTCGGGTGTTGGAACTGGAGATTCTAGACTTGTACGGCAGGTTGGAGAAAGATGGCCGCCTACGGAAACTAGAAGAGGACAAAGCAGAAACAGCAGAAGCAGCAGAAGAGAGGTGAGAATGGCTGCATCAGGGCTCTGGAAGGCTCTTCGCGAGGGACCACAGCCAGCCAGGCAGCATGGTAGGCCTTTGGGGAGGCAGTGACAAGCAGCTGAGCTGCTGTCCTCTGCTCAGTCCTTTATAGAGAGTCATCCGGTTGTCTCCTGGCCACACTCAATTATCCACCCACCCTTCCATTGCCGACATCATCCTGTATAACCCCAGTTGTTACTCCAAGTAACAACTCCTGCTTGTGTCTACTATTACAAACCAGAGTAGGGGGAGTTGAAGGGATGGCTCACTGGTTAAGAGCACTGGCTGCTTTTGCAAAAGGACCTTAGTTTGGTTCCCAGCACCTAGGTGAACCATTTGTAATTCCACTTCCAGGGAATTTGACACTGTCTTCTGGCCTCCTCAGGATATATAAAAATTTAAATTAGAGAATGGGCAAGCCAGGTCCAAGGAGCAACTGTAATTTTCCATTTCCCCAAGAGTGCTACAGTTACCAACTGCATTCCTTCTGGGTCTCTTACAGGCTTGACTGTTGTAGTGACGGCTGCTCAGATTCCTTGATAGGGCATAATGAAGAGGCTTCTGGCCACAACGGTGAGACCAGGCCCTCCAGGCCTAGTGGTACCCGGGTCAGCTGTGGAGGCAGAAGCACTGGCGGCAGCAGCAGCAGCAGCAGTGAGCTTTCCACTCCAGAGAAACCCCCGAGCCAGAGGTTCAGCAGCCGCTGGGAAACCACTGTGGGTGAGCCCTCCAGCAGCATCCCCACTGTTGGCTCACTTCCCAGTTCCAAAAGCTTCCTGGGCATGAAGGCCCGGGAACTGTTCCGTAATAAGAGTGAAAGCCAGTGTGATGAGGACGGTGTGACCAGCAGTAGCCTTTCTGAGACACTAAAGACGGAACTGGGCAAAGACTCAGGCATGGAAAACAAGACTCCCTTTAATCTAGAAGCCTCACACCCATCTTCCCCAAACTCGGACAGTGTGGGGCAGCTCCACATCATGGACTACAATGAGACTCATCACGAGCACAGCTGAGGGGGTCTGTCAGTGTTAATTTGCGTCTTTGTCAGCACAGATCAGGAGGTGTGAATGCACGTTCTAGGCTTTTCTGTTTTCAGGGTCTGAGCGGCTGCTTGTGCAGTGGGAATGGGACAGAGGTCCTTTTGACAGCTGGCGGAATGTGGGATGATGGTTTTTGGGTCTGGCATTGAGATGCTTTCCTTCACCCCACCCCAGCCTCTTTCCTTTACCTAGCAGTATGTACTAATTGAGGGCCTGTGTGTGTCCCTTGTAGCTTTATTTTCTTCCTTCCTCCCACCAAATGGCTGTGTCCTTTGAACCTGTGCAATATGAGGCCAAATTTCATCTTTGGGTCCAACACACCACTCTGCTTTCCTGAGGTGCAGATAGATAGGTGGCTCTTGGGTAGACCAGGCAGTTAGTGGCACTGCAGGTAAGTCCAGTTTTGTCCCTTCCAGGAGGATGTAGCCTACAAAGTAAATTGTCTTTACAGGAGCGTTTCCACTGCTCTTTTAGATGCTGAAGTTTGACATCTAAAGCCACAGATGGAGAGAAACTGACTCTTTCACCTCTGCCTTCTTTCAGAAGCTTGGATATGCTTCCTAGAAGGCTCTGTGAGAATACCAGTTGTTCTGATAGTGTAGTTGGCACTGTGGAGGCCACACTGCCTTACTCTCTGGAAAGCTCTTACCCCTCTCCCCCACTACCTCTTATTTATTTGGTATTTGCTTGAATGCTGGCACCATGCTGCCTGTGGGTGGTTGTGTAGGTGGTCGTTCTGCAGTCCGCAGATCGTGGGGAGTGGTCACTAGGAGAGGCACCCAGGATACTCATGCACATGTGGAAGTGTGCCTTTGGCTGGCCCCATCCAGCTGAGCCACGTTTCCACCCTTCAGTCTGTTTGCCTCTCCTTGTCCATTTCTCTGATTACCAGCTGCTTTGTGATTCTGCAGCAGACAGGCTCAGAAGAGTCAGAATTTCCTTAGAGTTTATGTGACGATTGTTCTCCGGCTGGGAATGCCTCACTATAGTAGGTTCTAGTAGCTTTTTTACACCAATTCTGACTTTGCAGGAGAGAGTCCTCCTGGAGCTTCATGTCAAACACTTCTGTTGGGAACAGCAGAGCGACTCAGAGTCTGGGAGGGTTGATGGAGGTTGATAGCCTGTACCACTGCCTTCCCTCATGCTCATGAGAGGTGACATGTGTTCCATCAGAACAAGGTGGTGGCAGAGAGCCCAAGCTCGACCAATGCTCCTGAAATAAATGCTGGAAGTGTAAGAGTTGTTGCCTGATATTCTGGACCAGGCAAGGAGACACTTGGGAAGGAGCCAAGAGCTTGGTTTTCTTGTTTCTATTCTATCTAGTGTATAAAGAACAGAAGGGTGTAGCTACAACAAAGGTAAAAGAAAACTAATGGTATGAAATTTTATTGCATGTGGAAGTTTCCAGCCTGAGGATGAACGTCTTTTTTTTTTTTTTTTTTTTTTGTTTTTTCGAGACAGGGTTTCTCTGTGGTTTTGGAGCCTGTCCTGGAACTAGCTCTTGTAGACCAGGCTGGTCTCGAACTCACAGAGATCCGCCTGCCTCTGCCTCCCAAGTGCTGGGATTAAAGGCGTGCGCCACCACCGCCCGGCATGAACGTCTTTTTTAAAGTGTGGCAGTAATTATCCTAGATTCCCTGAGTAAGGTGAGACTCGTCACCATGGCAGTACTGGCTGGAGACCTGTTAGGGCCGTATCTTTGCCATAGCTAGCCCACAGAAAGACAACGCCACTGACTTCTCGGACCAGCAGAGGGCAGCAATTGCCCCTTGACGATAATGCCATGCTTTTCATTTAGGTCTGCCCAGAGGAAGGCTGAAAGCCTAGTGTTCTCTCACCTGATCCATTGTAGAAAAGGGCAGATGAACAGACTGGGAAAAAGATCTCACAGTTAATGGAGAAACGCTGCTCCTAAGAACCCCCCTTCCCCCGCCGCCACATACACACAAGATCTGTGCCAGAGAACCAAGCCTTTTTCCAGTAGAAAGAAAACTTACAGGCTGCACAAGTGCTGAAGTTGAGGGAGAGGAGACAGCAGCATGGTAGACTGAGGTACAGGCTGGAGCTCTGTACCCAGTGACGGAACCTGAGCATCCTGTGTGGCTTGAGTTCTAGAAGGCTGTTGAGGCATTTTTTTTTTTTTTCCAACGAAGGTTGGGGGACTGACCTGAAATCATCTTGAAGGTGCCCAGCCTAAACATTTACTCTTTCCAAAGGATTTGAGAATCTGTGGGTGGAAGCTTCTGTTTATAGGGCAGTGACAGAGCATCCAGGGATCAGTGGGTCACCTGATGCTGCTGCAGTCAGGAGGGAAACTTCTGAAAGGCAGCTGTGGTGTAGGCCAAGGTATGGAGCAGTAGGCGTCATGGGCAGCCTGGTATGTGTGAATGCTGAGCTTGAATGACTCCATCCTTAGTCACTTGGAGTCTGTGCTGTGCTTGTCAGTGGGACCCAGGGAGACTGGAGGCTAAGTCTCCTGCAGTCTGGAATCTGTTAAAAGCAGCAGTACAATGCCACTGGAGTGGAAGAGCAGGTCAGTGCCTGGGAGAGGAACTAAGCACGCATCTGTCTGAGAACTTGCTTTAGGAGCAAGAGCAACATGACCGTGAGCATGAGGGGCAGGCTCTAAATGGCATCCCCCGAGCAGGCGAATGCTGACCTTGATAGCTTTGCTGACCCTTTCAGGAGGAAAGTCTATTCAATTTTCTGGACTAAGCTGCAGAAGCTTCTAACTATTTGTGACATGGTTGGCAGGGAGTCACTCTTCTTAGAAGGCAAACTCAAAACCCAGGAAAAGTCCTGGAAGCCACAGGTGGTTAAAAAAAAAAAACCTCCCCAAGCTGCTCTGGCCAGTGACCAGCGCCTCCCTGGGTGGTGGTGGCACCGCAATTGACAAGACTCAGGGCCACTTGCAGCATCTGTGGGCTCTAGTGCTCTGAGGAGAATGAGAGAACGTTAGCAGTTGAGTGGCTGAAGATGAAAGGACCTGAGAGCAGAGCACAGAGCTCAGGTTGACGGTAGAAATCGAGCCATGTGTGGTGTAGTGTGGGACCAGCCAGTAGGGACCTACCACTTGAAGCCAGAAAGAACTAAAGAACAAACAGAAGTACTGTAGTAAGGTGCTCATCTTCCCGAGCAGTAAAGGTGGGAGACATTGGGTAAGCTGACAGAGGTGTAGGCATTGTATGGCTCAGCCTGCAGCACATATGGAGTCTGCCTCAGCCAGAGGCTAGTGGTCCTGCACACCGTTAACTCAAATGGCAGCCTGCATCTGCTGCACTTTCACCCCAAGGCTGTAAATCCACCGCTGTGTACACTGGAAAATACATCCAGTGTGAGGGTGTTTGTGTCCTTGTATACATCCAGAGATCAGTGGCATGTGCCTCCATCCTCCCTTTACCCCCCCCCCCACCTGCTCCCTACCCCCAGTTTGCTGTAGTCACTGATTGCCTTGGGTTTAGCCTATCTGTGTAGGTAAAAATGGGTACTGGCCCTTGAGCTGCTGCTCTCTGACCCACGTTCCCATTCAGCGTCCCAGTCTGTGAGCTCCTGGTGTGCCCAGGGGAGCAGTGTTTCTGATATCACCCGTGTGTTTAAATGCGCTGTAGAGAAGCAGCTGCATCTACATTGGAAACTGCACCCTGACCACTTTGGGTCTCAGAATGAAATTAATGGGGGCCAAGAAGTGTCCTGCCCTTCCCAGAGCCCCAGTATTGTCCACCTCTGGATAAGTGGACTGACTGAGCCACTGGAGCTGGTCTTTGACTAGACCGATCGCTCTCCCTGTCCCACCTCACAGTGTTGGGAGATCGTGATGGTGTGTGTTAGCGCTCTGTCAGGTCAGAGGCAGGCAGGCGTCTTTGCACTAGGAAGATTCAGTGGTCACCCTTCATGAGACTGGACCACAAAACACATTATGGAGGAGCAGGTTTTGCTAAGACATAATTTAGTTTTATAATCAATCATGGATTAACCATATATGGCTAACTTGGAGTTTAAGGGTGGGGGAGTTCCCATCAGTGAAAAAAATCAGATTTTTAAAAATTTTTTAGTTCAGTGGAAGTCACCTCTTCTCAAAAGGTTTAAACTTTCCCACTATGACCTTAAAAGCATGTCAAACAATCCGCATCGGATGCCATAAGTACAGGTTACAGGAGAACATGGTACAGTCTCAGTGATTGGAATCAAAGGTTTGCTGTCCTTAGAATGTTCTGAAATGTCAAGGCAGTTGCTTGTGTTTAACTGTGAACAAATAAAGATTTATTGTTTTGCACTCCGCAGTGTTGAGATGGAGTGATTTTATGCTGACTTTGGGGGCTTGTGGGTGAAATGAGATGGCCCAGACACACTGCAGTCTGTCTGGAGTGGTTTCCTGATGGTGGTACAGAACGGTGGTGGACTTGCGCTGGGGAACAGATAACTCAGCTGCCTTAAACTCATGCCCCTGTAAAGAGCAGGATGTGAAGAGGGCCACCTCCGACAGCATGGCCACCCAAGTCTGCATCTCAGGTCTTCCTGCTTACCCCAGCCCTGACCAGCTGTGTTGGTGATATGCCAAGGGACAGTGCAGCCGTCATCACCACCTGCGCCCTGATGCCCCTCCTGCTCTTCAGGTAGTGGGCAGAGGTGAGAGATAACCTTTACATCATTTTGAGATTCTTCCTCCACCTTGTCCCTACAACTAAGCCTGGCCTTTAGTGGGGTAAGCAGAGTGTGAGCTGCATGCTGGTGCCTGGAATTACTGCACTGCCCTTAACCTCAGGAGGCTGATTGTCTGGAAAACTCGGGTTGTCTGAATAGGTCTCTCGTCAGACAAGGAAGTCACTCTTGGAAGCCTGCAGACTGGCCCTGTGTGGCCTGAGCCTCCTAGAGGCAGCCCACTCTAAAGGGAAGCACTGAGCTTGGCTGCAGAGGTCTGTGGTGCTGTCTGGAGGGGCTTTGCCTATATGGCCACCCAAAGTCATCTGATGTCTTACAAGGGTTTTTTTGTTTGTTTGTTTTGTTTGTTTGTTTTTTGTTTTTTGGGTTTGGTCGGGTAAATCCCAGGAAACTAAGCCAGGCAGAGAAATGGTAGAACACTTTATTCTTGAATGTCTCCCCCCGAGGAAGCAACAATACAGAATCTAAGTCGTCCCCTGTGAAGGGAAAAACCAACAGTCAGAGCTCACTTCTGGCAGGCCCAGATGCCAGGAGTGCACATTTACAGTGTGGGTAGACTAGACCGCTGCAGAGACCAGGCTCAAGGGCCACAAAACAGTCTGACTTCTGCCGTGCTCTCCCTCTCCCAAAGGAGAGAGAACATTCATCCCTTGTTGTAGTCCAGGGAACTGAACACAAGCGAATTCAGCCTCTTGATCCCTTTCCCCTAACTTGTTCATGAGAGACCTTGCAGCTCATCTTGTCCTTGTCAAGATAAGAAACTAAGTAGCCCCCCTCCCCCCCAAGTTGTTCATTACAGAGCCAGAAGCCGCAGCTGGGCAGGAGGCCTGGGCATCAACACAACACCCTGCATCTGGGACATGCCCTGCCAACACCATATTGTTTAGGCAGCTCCATGAGTAAGGATCCCTTTCGTCAACACGGAGATCAAGAGGCGGAGATGTTAGAAGTGAAAAGCGCGCGCGAGAGGGATATTCTCAATGGTGTATTGGCCCCCAGTGAAAATAGATGACCCGTGGAAGCCAAGTACATTGACAGCGAGTTACAATTTCCCACCCGGTGGTTTCCAGGGAAGCTTCGGGAAGCCTTTGTCTTTCCCCCTAGATTTGAGGCTCTCTTTTGCAAGCTGCCTATACTTGTGTTTTCCTAACCAATGCTGGGTAACCGTGGTCTGGGCAGGTCTGGTGGTGGCTGCGGCGGCTCCCTGGCTACCCAGGACCTCACTCACGTGCTGCAGCACTTTGCGAGGAAGCTTCTCCGAATGAGCAATCCACTCTTTCATTAAGTCCAGGACTATAGGGATGAGGCTGACCACGCCTCCGTAGTGGTTCCTGGCCTCATCACAGCTCAGGTGGTTCACTACGTCGTGCGGGTACCTGTGGGACAGTGAGCAGGTGGTGAGACCCGTCACCTCAGATGTGAGAACTAGACACACATACCTGGGGCTCCCTCCCTGTGTGTTCCAATCCAGAAAGTTGAAGGCCAAGAGCCCCAGGTACTTCTGGTATAGGTAGCAAGAGCTCTTAACCATCAGGACCAGGGCCTGTAGAACCTCCTATCACCTTAAAATACTGGCTACCGGGCTGGAGAGATGGCTCAGAGGTTAAGAGCTCTGACTGTTCTTCCAGAGGTTCTGAGTTCAAGTCCCAGCAACCACATGGTGGCTCACAACCATCTGTAATGAGATCTGGTGCCCTCTTCTGGCCTGCAGGGACACATGCAGGTAGAATGCTGTGTACATAATTAAATAAATCTAAAAAAAAAGTTTATAAAAATAAATACTAGCTACCTTAATCCTTCTTACACTAACATCTAATGAGCTTCCAAAAATGGATTATGGAGCTTTGGATTCTTTGGGGTCACCATGGAGCCCCAGGGGATGTAACTCTGGTGTCCCACTTCTGTAGCCACTTTCTCCCTAGTCTGGTTCTAAGTCCTAGGAGACTTTTTTTTTTTTTTTGTCCTCTTATGTCTGTGACCCAGTTTCATGAGGTCAGTCATTCTAGTGGGTAGTTGGGTGCTAGGACTCAGATGGATTAGAGACTGTGCCTGTGCCAGCAGGGGAGAGCCCAGCTTACAGGTTCCCGTTCTCTCGGCACATTCTGCCCCATCTACACCCACGAGGGACTTACTTTGCTCTGAGGCTGCTCAAGTCATTGCTTTGGCTGACCAGGGTTTTGCATTTCTCGAGAAGGCTGTTGGTGACAGGGGTGCCAGAGTGCAGCGCCTCGAAGTGCTGGCAGAGCTTGTTGAGCTCCGAGCAGATGTCCAGGAACATGAGCAGAATTCTCCGGTCCGTAGAGTTGTTGCAGTAGTGTTCCATGTAGCTCTGCACCTGCAGAGGCCACACGTCAGGAGTTGGAGCTGGAGAGACAGAGAGCACTGCCCCAGCCCTCCCACTATCACAGGCTTGATGCCGGACGGGAAGCATTCGAATATACCGGTCACGACAGACAGCTAATGTTTGTGTTCCAAGCACCATTGCAAAAATACTCCCCTAAGTTCTCCCTTGCTCATCACCTGAGCTCTCCACACTAGGTTCTCGTTTTACATACTTCCTAAATGCTAGAGGTTCAGACATGAGAACTGACCTGCTTGGGTGCCAACAGTAGTGGCCTGGCTGATTTGCCTCCTCGCACAATGGCCTGGGCTCCACCACCCTGCTTACCCAAACCACAGAGGAAGAAACAAGAAAGGTCAGACTGGTTGTACTGCGTTTTGGAGTCAGAAAAAGTCAGTTCCAGGCCTGACTGAAGAAACGATTGTCCGCATGAGGACAGTGCAGTCTGGAACCCCAATCTGGATTCAGAGACTGTCTCCAGTGTATGGGGAAGTCGGGTGGGGGGAGGCACGAGTTCATACTGCAGTGTGGTGCCCCAACCTGGATTCAGAGACTGTCTCCAGTGTATGGGGGAGCAGATGGGGGGCACAAGTTCATACCAGACTTCATATACCAAGTAAACTTTTAAATGCCCATAACTGTGCAGGTAGCATGCTGAGAACACTAATTCTCTGTTTTGCTTTCCAAGGTTTCCTTGATTAGGGGTAGGGACCCCTCTATGGGTCTCTTGCCAGTTACTCAGAACCATTCCATGCATCTAAGCATAGGCAAGGTAGATGGCTGGTCTTACGCCACAGGCCTGAGTAATGAATTCAATCATTCCACAGCTTGCTGCTACTCTCCATGGAGTGATGAAAGGTGGGGGTACCTCTGCTTCCTCTGACACTCCAAACTGTCTCTGTCTAGACAGGGCTACTCTATTTCTTAGTGATCTGAAGGGATTCCTCCCCAGCCTGTAAGGGGTAGAGGTTTCTGACAACACACCTGTCCAGGCACCTGGGGCGGGGACTGCATCAAGGTGTGACCACAACAGAGTGACCTCTTAGGGTGGGGGAGGGTGCTTTGAGAGTAGACGGATCTGAGAGCATCCCATCCCTTCTGTACCTAAGGTAGGAAGCCCTATCAAGCAGGTGCTCAGGAAGTGGACTTGGGCCACTATTAGAGACGGAAAACTCACCCCATGCCCTTGGAAGGCTGAGCTACTGTGGGGATGTAGCCAGCTGCCCTTCCAGTAGATTCAGAGGTATGAGCATGGACCAGCTGACCACTGTGATAGACGGATGGACGTGGATTCAGTTTGCACGGAGCATTTTCGTTATGGGGGGTCAGTGTTTTTTCAAGTAAACAAGACATTTTTCCAAAATTTAGATAAAGAATGTAAAGGATGTCTCTGGCAAAGGTTGCTGGTTTCCTGCGGTCTCATTTCTCCCGGGTACTTCGAGCCTGTACCACGCCCATCCTCCAGCCCCCTTTATACAGGCATTTTTTTTTTCAGGGGAGGGGGAGCATGACTTCTTTGCAGGGGCCTCTTTTTTAGTTCTAGGATTTAGCTTGTGTATATGTTCCTAGCTGCCCAGTGACTTACTGGAAGGCCTCCAGCCCCCACCGAGAAAACGTGGACAATAGCTCACCTTCAAAGAAAAGGGTTAAATAAAAGTATCTGCAAAACCTCTGCCAGTGAGCTGGGCCAGGTCCAGTCTGTGGCAGAATCTTTTGAGAAGGACCGTTATCTGCGTGCTCACCAGCAAATCCCCGGTGCCCAGCCTGGGGCTCGTAGGTGACACCAGACGCTGAGTGCTTGGTGTAGGTCAGGAGTTTTCCATGCATGCTCTCTTTAGATGTGCCTTCCCGGTGGGGAAACTGAGGTTAGTGGGATATGCTCACCAGCCCAAGGCTACAGGGTGCCAGGTGGACTTAAAGCCAAGCTGGCTGAGTCTTGAGCCCACGTTTTAGTCACTTACATATCGGATAGGTAGTGCTCACCGAGGGACAGTTTCCATCCATTAGAATCTGAGTTGGCATAGACAATAACATGCAATTCTCCTCTCTAGGGCTCCACCGTTCATGTTTTGGGTACGGGGACCAGGCTGGGAAGAACACCCTTCCCCATCCTGCACCAGCACCCTGCTTGCCAGGCCTCACCTGTCCAACGCTGGAGATGGGCCGGATTTTGTCGTGGGCGTTCTCCCGGCAATGCTCTAGAGCGGCAATGAAGGTGAACTGTTGTTGCTGGAAGAGCTTGTACTTCTGCTCGATGCTGCGGAGACTCTCCTTCACCTCGTTCATTGTGGCCCTCGGGTCTCACGGACAGCAAGGGTCTGTCGGGAGCAAGAAGAGGGGCCTTGAGGTCCCAGAGGTCAGGACTTCCATTCGGCTTTGGAGGGAAGCGCCCTCCCAAAGGAATGTGTCCCTACTTTGTGGAAAGGAAGCAGGTCCTGGAAGGCACATGTTTGTTCTAGGTCCTTCAAGTTGTCCACCACTGCACCAAGTCTGACCTTGTTTGCTTACCCTCCGAGGACACAGTCTGCCATGAACTGTGGCTTCCTTCACCTAGGGACAGTTTCTCTGTCTTCAGGGTCTCCAGATCATAGGATCTATGCTCATACACACACACACACACACACACACACACACACACTGTCTGAGTGTACTTGTACACACAGTATCCAGGTCCCCTCCTGTGGCAGAACCTGGGATACAGGGACATGCCATAACATCCCAAACCAACAACATATCAGTTTTTTTTTTTTTTTAAAGTCTACCACATAGCCGGGCGGTGGTGGCGCACGCCTTTAATCCCAGCACTCGGAAGGCAGAGGCAGGTGGATCTCTGGGAGTTTGAGGCCAGCCTGGTCTACAAGAGCTAGTTCTGGGACAAGCACCAAAGCTACAGAGAAACCCTGTCTTGAAAAACCAAAAAAAAAAAAAACAAAAAAACAAAAAAAGTTTACCACAGTGAAGTTGCTGAGAGTCTGGGAATTCTCCCTGTGAGCTAAGTAGAGGAAAGAGTCAGTACTTGGTTGTTCTGTGTGTCTGTCTCTCTGGACTTGGGGCAGGAGCCCTGGCCTTAGGTTTGCAGGTTTCCAGGGCAGGTGTGGGTGCAGACCCCTCCCCTATCTTATATTAACCTGCATTATCTGATCAGTGAAGCCATCTGCAGGGAGGGCAACCCAGGGGCCATCATTGATGTGATGCTGACTATCCTCAAGCACTGAGAATCCTCCATGGGCAGAGAGGGCAGGGGGTGCCCTAGTCCATGCTGCCAGGGTTTACTGACCTCGGGCAAAATGCTTAGAGTCTTTAGGGAATGTCTGAGCTGGAAGGAGCCTCAGCAGCCCATACCCAGTAACGTTCAGGGGTTATATGGAGACCTAGAGATAAGGAGTCCCAGTGTGTTTGTGCCACAGACCCCTGACCCCATGTTTCCTGAGGCCTAAACACATCCTCACTGCTCCACATCCCCCCCACCAGGGCACAGTGTCCAGGTTCCAGCATGCCAGCCTGTGTCACACGAGCCAGGGCTATTCCAAGATGCTGGAAGCAGAGGGGGCAGACACACAAGGTCAAGTGTAAGGAAGGCAGCTTCCTCGTGAGGACAGGGTGGAGCTGGAAAGGCAGCCATGTGGCAGAATAAATGGCAGTAATGTAAAAACTGAGACCAGACCAGAGTACAGGTCTCTATGGATGTTATCTGCAAATCAGAGAGCTCGGAGATGACTGTAGGGGAGGCCTTTAAGAGACTCAGGGTTGTCCCAAAATCTACCCCATTAACCCAAGTGGGTCCCTCACTGTGTCTGCCAACAGCTAGGAGTAGCTGTAGCCCTGGTTGGCCTGGTACAAGTCAGCCCCCTGGAGAGAGAGTTGCCCCTTCCTGAACTCTGCATTTCTGCATGCTGTGGGCAGGGTGAGTGTGGGGCTGAGATTCTTGTTTATTGGGTGTCTTTCATGCCCTCAGTCTCTTCCCCATGGGACAGAATAGCTCACTTGGGCACAGTAGGTTTTCTCTTGTCCCTCTTCAGAATTCTGACTCACCAGGGAAATGTTGAGGGTGAAGAGAGGAAGACAAAATTTAAAGATAGGTGCTAAAAAACTCAGCATCCATTCGAAAGAGAAAATAAATATTTAAAAATCTGCCTGCCTCTGCCTCCCAAGTGCTGGGATTAAAGGCGTGCACCCCCACTGCCTGGCTTTGTTTTGAATTTGAAGAACACTGCATTAATGTATCTATCTTGGCTGTTGAGATTCAGGGCCCCTTGTGTTCCATTCACAGATGACTGTCCCATCCTGTTCCAGCTTGGCACTTACAAATGACTCAAGTCGTAAGCTAGGAAAGTCAGAGATGCCCGGTGGTGGCTGTCCAGGGAGATGGAGATTGTGCCTTCCTAGCCTGCCCTCTGCCCGTGCAGCCTACTGCTGTATGGCAGTAGTCAAGGCTGTTCTGCCACCACGGGTCCTGGGTTCAGATCCTGTCACCCTGTCTACCGACCTCAGCTGACAATAGTCTCCGAGCTTGTGCTCTATAACACGCAGAAGGAGACACAGCAGCTCTCAGCCTTCGGGAGGGCATGTCCTGAGATGACAGGGACCCCAGAGCCTAGAAGGCAGGGCTCATTTACAATAGAACTCAGAGCTACTGTGATCACCTGGCATGCAGGTGACAGGGGACTGCCACCACAGGTGTGCTGAGTACCTAAAGAAAAGTGGGGGCTGTTAGGAGCTTATCCTCCTTGGTGAAGGGGTTAAACTTGAAAGGAAGGTGTGCAGGTGGGCAGTGTACTCAGCTGAGGGGCAGGGGTGTAAGACAAGGCCAGGCCAAGAGACCCCTAGGTCAAGCTGGGTATTTAGAACTGCTGAAGGCATCTAAGCCTTAGGGTGGGGATGAACACCACACTAGGTCCTTCCTTCCCTGTGCCAGATGCTGTCCGGTACTGGACTCTGCAGTAATGGACACGGTATATGAGGCCCTGCCCTGGATGAATTTACTGGAGCGGGGAGAGGTCAGGGCAGAGCTCAGAGTGGGCAGGGTGGACACATGAAAGCCAGGGCTATGTCAGAGGGGCATCCACAGGGCAGAAACCTGCAGACATCTGCAGGACATTGGTCTGATGATGAGAACAGCCTCTCAGTGGTGTTCTGGAAAGCCCTGGGCATGCGTCATTTCAATCCCTGGCCACGGTTTAGGACAAGGGAGCACAATAATCACATAGGATGAGTGGAGGATGAGACCGACACCACACAGTTAGGAAGAGGGCAAGCCAGGGTCTGTCACATCTCAGTGAGCTCTTCTACCACACCTTCCCTCCCCTCCCTCTCTAATCTTCCCTAGAGACAAGATGGCAGGCATCGGGTTGGCTGTGGCTACTGGGGAATGGGGGAGATCTGCCAAGGATCTGAAGAGTTATCCAGTCACTTCTAGGGTCTCCCATTACTAGCTCAACCCTGGGCCTCTCTTCCACTCCTATCCCAGGGCAATGAGGACTAGCTAACACTCATGGGGCTGCCGCCTGTGTGTTCAGCTCCCTGCTACTCTCTCTGGGCTTCTGGGTTCTCCAAGGAGACAGTGCTAACTGACTTGCTGTGTCCCCATGAGCCCCCTAGAGCAAACCTGGCTCAGTTCTTGATCCTAGCAACTTGTGACACGCACACGTCAGGGATGTCACAAAAGGGGCTGTAACAAGCTATCCAAAGTGATTGTCCCTTGAACACAAGCCTCTGCAGTCAAATTAGAGTGGATGAAAGACCTGAATGTAGGCGCTCCTCTCTCTGGGGGAGGAGGGAGGGAAAAGTGATTGCCCCGTAGGTTTTAGGCTTTAATTGATTTGTATTTTTCCAGGCTGCTAAAGAAGATTAGATCATGGTATGAAAAGTGCCTAGGGCTTAAAATAAATGAGGAGAAACAAAAGCCACTTCTGAAATGTCCAGGAAGCACACCAAACTTCCCCAGTGCAAGCTGCAGCTTAGCTCTTGAATTCTTTGTTGGGGAGACAGCTTCTTTGCTCCCCAGCAGACCAGTCTACCAAGGCCTGAGGCCTTTGAGGAAGCAGTCAGTCATGGGGACCGTGGCAAGTGTCACAATCCCAGGCTAGGATGCCTGCCGCCAGCCTTGGGGCTGCCTCTGATTTTACCCATGGCCCTCGGCAAGACTTTCCCCTCCCATAAGTCTCAATCTGTTTCTGCCCAGGGAGGGAGTTTGGTTCAAAACTCTTCAAGCGATCAGAACTTCCACTCTCTGCCCAGCAGCTGGTTGGGAAAGAGATCCGGAAAGAGGAAATGACTTGCCCAAAGTCACCTGGCCAACTCCTCTGCCCTGTCCTGTATTCTGAGAAGAAAGGTTGTCATTTGACTATGCCTGGTGCAATGGCCCAGGAACCCCCAGAAGCAAACCTAACTTGATTCTTGACCCATGTAAACAGAGGAACTACAGAGGGCTGGAGACGGGCGGCTCAGTGGTTAAGAGCCTTGGCTGTTCTTCCAGAGGACCTGACTTTAGTTTCCCGCACCCAGATCTGCCTGTCATTCTAGCTCCAGGGTCCAAACACCCTTTTCCAGCTCTGCTCTTCCCATATATACATAAATACAAATAAAACTTGTAAGGGTGGGGTTACTGCTGTCCAAAGTGATTGAGGTGAGATCAAGATTAGTCTAAAGATTAAATGAGATAGGAGCTGGAGAGATGGCTCAGTGGTTAAGAGCATTGCCTGCTCTTCCAAAGGTCCTGAGTTCAATTCCCGGCAACCACATGGTGGCTCACAACCATCTGTAAAGAGGTCTGGTGCCCTCTTCCGGCCTGTAGGCATACACACAGACAGAATATTGTATACATAATAAATAAAATAAATATTTAAAAAAAAATTAAATGAGATACCACTACGGACAGGACGGCCCATTCTGCCCACTTTCCAACGGCCAGTCACTGCTACTTCAGAGCGGTCGTGGGGTAATGCTCCAGCTGCCCTCATTGCGCTGCCCTCATTGCTCAGAGTGGAAACTGAGGCCCAGGGCAGATTTGTCTAGTTCACCATGGATATTCAGACACACCCAGCACTTGGACTTTGGGCTGTCCCTGTAGGCTGTGCCTCCCTCCCTCTTGGTCAGCAAGCCGCCACATTTGCCCCTTCCCCAGCAGCCAGCTCTCCTCCTGTAGGCCAGGACCTCTTGTCCCATCACTCCCCGAGTGTTTTCGATGGTGGCATCCCAGCCCCCTTTACCCTGGTTTGATTCCTACCGGCCTTCGCCTCACTGAGTGCCCTGAAGCTTGAAGTGCCTCCGTGGGTGTGTGGGCCCCGGAGGGCGGGAAGGCCCACCTCAATTCTTGGGGAAGCGGGAGTGGGCGGGGTCGAGGCCTCAAAGACCAGGCGGCCCTGGCCGATTGTGACCACAGGTGCCATGGCAATCAGGTCACATGGCCCGGCTGCCCAAACCAAGAGATCCGCCCAGGTTCCTGCTGACCCCGGCTGCAGATGACTTTTGCTCTTGCAGATACCGGATCCACATCTGCTTAGCAGATCCGTATCTGCGCTTAGCGTCTTTCGTTTAAAGATGGGGAAACTGAGGTCCAGGTGCAGAGTCAGGGCTGGACCCTCAGCGCTCAGGTTCACACGGTGGCCGCACCAGAAGCAGGTTTCTGGGATCTCTCTCAGGAGGGCCTGGGGATCTAGGGCTGTGGACCCTGGGGCGTTGTGGGATTTTTCACGTGATGGCCCTTTGGGGCATTTTGAGTCCTTGCTCTGTGCGCTCTTGGAGCATCCTGGGATCCTTGCACTGTGACCCCACGGGCGTCCTGGAGTTCTTGAGCTGTGGCCCGTCGGGGGTCCCTCTGCCCCGGGGAAGGAGCGCCTACTGCAGTCGGGGCTGCAATGGATGGAACGGGGAACCAGAACTTGCCCCAGAGGAGTCGCGCACCGATGACGCACAGCCTGGCGTCCCAGCAACGCGGTTACTAGGGAGCCGCAAGCAGTCCGAGATATGGATGCGACTACTGCCCCACACCTCATCCCCCCGGAAATGCTTCAGTACGGGGAGGACAACCACATCTTCGAGATGATGCAGGTGTGACCGGGTGACCGGGCGCCCGCGGGTGGGGAGTACGGCAAAAAGACTTCAGGGGCCAGGCTAGCAGCACTGTGGGGAGGGGCCTGGGGGGCGTGGTAGTCCTCAGTTTCTCCACTTATGAAATCCTGCGGTAGTCTCCAGGGTCCCATTTGGAATTGTGGTGACCGAGCCTTGGGTCTTACCAAACTGGTCCCTGGCAGCCCAAACAAGGTAGAATCAGTCACCTGACTCCAAAAGACCAGTTCAGGAGACAAGCAAGAGTGAAAAACAGAGAAACATTTGTCCCATGTGACCATATTGGGACGAGGAACACATAAAAGTTTGGTGATCTTCTCCCGCTAGATTCTGTTTTGGGGTCCAGACTTGAGCTTTAGATTTATAAGGCAAGAGGTGCATTTATCTGAGCAGCCAAATCGTGTGGTCCCACCCATCACTGACCCTTTTTTGTCCCAGGTCCATTCTCTCCTGCAAGCTGGTCCGACAAGTTATAAGAACAATATGGAATCTCTGGTTGGCACCAGGCTTCAACCTTTTCCTTCTCCCAGCATGAGATTCCTGGAAAGTTCGAGTTTCTCAGTGACCATTGTCTCAGCTGTCAGTCAAAGGGAGGAGACACGTGTATTTTGTTGCACTATAATGTTTTCATTCCTGTTGGGACAGGTTCATAGGCAGTCCAAATTCAAGATGGCATCCCTATCTGGTGGCTTCCTCTAAGGCAGCCTGTTTTCTACTTAGTCTCCATCTTCAGAACTGGCCTTTCCAAAGCCCTTATCTTGGCTCCCAACCCTCTGTGGCGTAGGGCAAACCCTGTCACCACCTCTGTGTGGTCTACATGTGTTCCCCGCAAGTGCAAAAGGTTTTTAAAAGCTGGTCTGGTAAGCTCTTAGGCACTCAGTGATTCTGGGGGCCAAGGGTAAACTACAGCTCAGTGTCCAGTACCCTATTCTGCAATTTGAGGTGTTTGAGCCCCCCAAAACAGAGCCATGGTGACACGAGCCCAGGCCAAGGAACCAGAGTCTACAGCCAGCATGCTTCCTTTGAAATGTGTTAGTGGTGAGGGGAAGCAGAGAGTAGCCATTCACAAATAAAGCAGCTATGTTGCGGGGGGGGGGGGCAGGGACGGGGAGATTGATGACCCTGACCTGTTTTCTAGTTGTACTGATGGAGCAATCACCAAGAAAGCCTTAAGCTCATTTGAGTAGTGTCCCCACTGTTTTGATCATTCCCTTAGAGAGAGAGAGAGAGAGAGAGAGAGAGAACACATTTTATTGTCAACGAATGTTAGCCTTAGGAAGTTATAAAGATGGTATTCATTTCCTGCCTGCCCTTGAACCATCTAACATGGATGTTGTCAAAGCCATGAAACGGAAGCAGGTGCTGGATCGTGTCCCCTTTCCCCTGCACTTGGATTTCTACAGTAGTGTGTCTGGCTCTGTGGGATTTTATCAGAGGTCTGTGGATCCTATGGGCTTCTCAGATCCACTGCTGCTCACCCACATTGCCACCATTTCCAGAGCTCAGTTCACAGGCACGGACTCAGCTTCTTTTCGTCTTGTCCTGAGAAATACTCTTGGCGTTTTGTGTGTGCTTTTCGGATGCACTATCTATGCAACGTCTTAGCCAAGAAGCAAGCAGCCGCATGCCCAAGCACACAGGGAGCCCAGCTGTGCCACTGGACAAAGGGTGGGTGGTGAGGGGAGGAGAGCTGAGGCCCTAAGAAGGGAAGGGAATTGCTGGTGAGATCTAGAGATGCGCTGGAACGGGGCTTCCCATTGGTGCTCTTGACTGCCCTGCACACCTGTCCTCATAGGCGGAAGCCCCTTCCTACCCGCCCTGCCGCCTAGCTCCTGTCAACTCTCCAAGTCCCTGGTGCCACCCTGACAATTGCTTTTTCAGATACGTGTGCTCAGTTGGACGAAATGGCCAGGGTACTCAAGACTTTAGATATTTGGCTGACAAGTATCCTGTCCCACTGTGGAGCAGCTAACATCTGCGCTGGGCACCTGTTGTAATTGTGCAGACAGGGAGGACTCCAGAACCTGTGGAGTGGTAGAGCAGGTGTGAGGTGAGGCAGGGACCACAGGTGCACATAGCATGCTTGTGCAGGAGCATAGAGTGGCGGGGATTTACCTGGGCGCACCGTGATCTGATAGTCAAGTAGCCAGGTCAAGGAACAGGAAGCATTCTGTGTAGAAGGCCACCTATCGCTACGGCCCTGCATCAGGGCAACAGTGCAGGACCAAGAGAAGGCTTGTGTGGGAAGGGGTGGAGGGGCTTGCTGCTTGGACTTCCTCAGGCCTCTGCCAGCGACCCCAACAGATGCCCCACTAGGTGATCTCCATGGCAACCAGGGGTCCTGCAGGTGCTAATCTCCTGCTATCTGCTTGTGCCCACAGAACATGCTGGAACAGGTCCTGATCCACCAGCCAGAGGATCCTATCACCTTCATGATCAACCACCTGCGCCGGAACAACGACAGCGGTGAGTACTCACTCCAGTGTGTGGTAACTGCCACCACCATCTCCACCAGGGACCCCACCCATCCTGGCCGCAGCCCAGAAGCCCTCTGTTCCTACCTGGGTCTGAAGGGAGATCAGAATAGGACAGGAAGGAGAGGGTACTTGGACAAGTTGCAGTGGTTAATTGGAGAAGGTCTTCTTGTTCTTTCTGAGCCTGACTAATAAAAACTCTCTTGCCAAGCTATTAAAATGCAAAGCCCAGAACGACCCATGTAATCAATTATTAATGCTTCTGCCTGCCCTCACCGATGTCGCCTGTTGGGTTTAAAGCTCTCTGATCACTCTGCTTGTCAGGTGAAGTTTGCTTTCTGCTCTACCTAGACAGGCAAGCACTCGGACTTTTCCAAGGGTCTCATTATCAGTACCTGCTAATGAGTTGCCGAACTCCCCAGACCTCAGCCAAAGGCGGGTTGGCCAGACCTGAGGCTCACATACAGAGCTGGGAAGAGAAAGACCCTCCAATGAACTGGGCCCCATCCTGCATCCCACAGTGGTAGATTTGCCAAGTTGAGGGAGGATTCTTCTACTCTGGGTGAGCCACGTGGGGATCTGCTGTCTTTGTTGGTTGTGAATGGTTGGTCCACTAACAGTCCTGAGGAAGCTTTATCTTACAACTAAAATTAGCATTCAGGGCTTGAGATGCCCCCATGGTGGAACTGGGATGCTTACAGTCCAAAATGATGCTAAATCGCCTAATAAAAGTTAGGTTTATGTTTGAGCTGGGTATGGTGGCATGTGCCTTTAATCCCAGCACTCAGGAAGCAGAAGCAGGTAGATTCTGAGTTCGAAGCCTTCCTGGTCTTCAGGACAACCAGGGCTACACAGAGAAACCCTGCTTTGAAAAACAGGACATCTCTTTTGTCATAGTATCTTATCAGTTAACAATAGAAATAAAACTGGAACAAATCTTTAGAAACCCATTTTTAAGTGTAGCCGGAGCAGGCTCCATGACTACAGGTGTGCCCAGGTAGCCGGAGCAGGCTCCATGCCTGCAGGTGCACCCAGGTAGCCGGAGCAGGCTCCATGCCTGCGGGTGCGCCCAGGTAGCCGGAGCAGGCTCCATGCCTGCGGGTGTGCCCAGGTAGCCGGGGCAGGCTCCATGCCTGTGGGTGTGTCCAGATCACCAGCCTTCTTCACATGTCCTGCCCCTGCACCTTAGTAGACATGAGGGTCCTCTTCTAGCTCAAGTTTAGTACATGGACCCCAGCAGGGAGTTCAAAGGGAGCCCAACAGTGTCCTTTTCTGAGGCTCTTCCCAGGCAGAAATGGCTGAGTCTGGGTACCCCAGTACTCTGTCAAGGTTTTTAGCAGAGAGTGGGTGGAAACTGAGCTGTGACATGAGAGAGTCAGAGAACTCGTTCCCCTAAACTCCACCTGCCTCCTCTAGCCTTGCATAGCCTGTCCCAGGCAATTCTCTCTTCCCCTCCCTTCTTGGTTGGTCACTATACTGTGCTGTAGGAAGTTATTCATTGACCTATCTACTGTTGGTGTGAATGTCCTGTCTGGGTGGGTGTGCCTCTTGGAGGATTTTTTTAAAGGTTTATTTTCGTTTTTTTTGTGTATGAGTATTTTGCCTGCATGTGTATGTCTGTGCAGCATGTACGTGCAGTATCCATTGAGGCCAGAAGAGGGCATTGGATCCCCTAGAACTGGAATTACAGATGAGCCACCATGTGGATGCTGGAAACCGAATCCAGGCCCTTGGCTAAAGCAGCCAGTGCCCCTAGTGATTGAGCTCTCTCCCCATGCCCCACCGTAAGGGAAATTTTTTTGAACTAATAACCTTCAGGCTTCTGTAAACCTCAGGCTTGCTCTTCCTGTCTTAGTACTGCTGTGCGGCTGCAGGTTAGTATTTCAGCATCAGATGCCCTGCACCAGCCTTCTCAATCCCTGTGTCATCGTTCTGGTCTGACCGAGTGCAGCTGAAGCCTGCTGGATGACTAGCTCCTCCCTGTGTGACAATCCGCGTGTGGCCACCTACCACGCATCTCCAGGGCTGTGGCTTTGCCGACTGCTCTCCGTGGAGTTCTCTCTCTGTTCCACACAGCAGAGTGGAGTCCAGGCCTATGTTGGGGACTCCTCGCCATGGTCAGCCTCCCACCCGTCATCTGGATGGGTGTCTCTTTCTAGCACGGACGTTCTTCAGGACTCGTGCTGGGTCCCATAACCACGGCTTTAGAGGCTTAATTATCCCCCAGTTCTCCACCGTAGTCTCAGGCCTTTGTTGAGCATTTATGGGACATCTGTGTCTTTGGATGGGGGTCTTCATAGGCTTTCATTCCCAAAAAGCAAGGCTAAACAACGGGTAGAGGGAGGCCACCTTGCTGTTGTGATTTTTCTAGGGTGTCTAAGACAAGACACCTGGGATCAGCTTGAGCCACGCCCCTCCCATGCCATGCAGCCTGCATTTCCCTCACACCTCTGGGCAGCAGTAAGAGTTGCTTGCCTCCTAGCACCAGAGCCAACTTCCTGCTTACTGGCAGCAGGGCAAACCTGGGCACACGAAACACTGACCAGTGACTGATGTGGGAGGAGGAACTCATCCCAGCCTGTTGAGCATGCCCAGGAGGGAGGGAAGGAGCCCCCGCACTCGGGCTAGCAGCCCCTTTGCCTCGAGAAAAGCATTTAGTACAAAGTGAGCATTTACGGTGGCCCTGGGCAATATTAGCACAGGCGGCGGTGGATATAATGGAGCGTTTCGCTTCTTATCAAACGCTTGTCCAGGAAAGCCTTGTATTGGAGTTCTGATACCTGAGGGGTTCCTTGTGAATTTTAAATCGTGTTCCTAGTTAAGCCTCCAAAGGCTCCATGGATGGAAAGGTTCTTTGATTCCCTTTGAAGTGCTTGGAGGAGTCTGATTACTCTTGGCAGTCAAGCAGCCTTTTATGACACTGTTTATAAATAATTACTCATGAGCTAGGCTGGAGTTTCAAGTTAGATTTTAAGAAACTGAAATTAGTCACATAAGCGAGTATGAGAAATGGGGAGGGAAGAAGGGCCACGATGTTCCTCTTTAAAGTATTTTCTTAGGCGTGAACAATTTGGGGCCACTTAGAGGAGCTGGGAACAGAGGGGAGGAACATTGCCCCTGTAGCCCCCGCCCATGGCCTTTGCCAAGATGAACGAACATACTGGCTAGGAGCTGGATTTCATGGCTGGATGTCCTGGTTACATGCTCAGTGTGAGATGTGTCTACCTTCCAGCACTGCCATCCCTGGGTCTGGCTGGTGGCATTCTGAGGGGTGGGCAAAGGTCTATGCTTAGAGCAAGGGGCGCCAGTGTAGGCTCTCATGGGCGCCAGTGCAGGCTCGCATGGGCACCAATGTGGGCTCGCACAGCGGCCTCCCACACCCTGACTTTGGCTGGGCAGGCACTCTCTCTATAGCCATAGCAGTGTCCCCAATTCCTGTTCCTCTCTGCCTTTGGTCACCCTCCCTGCTGCTCTCCAAACTCTAGATTGAACTCTGACTCCGATCCCACCATCCTCTTCACTGTACCTAATGTCCACAGAGCCCCCTCATTTCTACACTTGGGCTGCAAATGGTGTTTCCCCCTGCTGTGACAGCTCTCACTCAGATGGAGGCGAGGCATGAGAGGCCTTTCCCTGGCCTACGTCTTGGAGTTGAAATGGATTCCTTGCTCCCTGCCCTGAGTCCCGTGCTGATGCTGGAAAACAGCCTGTGTTGTGTGTTTTGCCCACCCTCCGCCTTTCGCCAATGGCTCTGCAAGGCATGGTTCCCTGATGGTGGTGGCTGGTGGCAGCCCCATGAACCACAGAGCATCAAGGACAAAGGCTGTGGCATCAATGCCTGGAACAGCTGTGTTCTTCCTCCAGGCCATTTTGTGGCCTTGCTTGGAGTATCCTTCCTGGTGGGGTAGCCCTGGCATGGCTCCCCAGCTGTGTTGGATTCTGTGGTTCTCTGTCATTTTACTAGAGCCTGACTCAACTTGGCCACCCATGGGTCCTTCGCAGTTCCCTACAATGTTGACTGGCAAAGGGAGCCTTTTGTAGGTGGCAGCAATGGTGACTCTCAGTGATCTCATCAAGGCCCAGGGGATAGCTGAGGTGGCCACTGCAGTTTCTGCTGTGTGGGTGGCCCTGCAGTTTTAACTTCTGTGGAAAAGTTCATGTGGATAAAATTTTGTACCTGTCCTCCAAGAGCTGGCCGTTTTCTGGGGACAGCAGTGCCCCAGTTTGTAGGTTGGTGATGAAGCTTACTAGAGTGGAAGAGAAGCTGCTGCAAGTAGCTGAACCAGTTCCTCCAGAGTGGAACCCGGTGTAGTCTCAGCAGGAAGAAGCCAAGCAGTAAGGCCCAGAGTGTCCCCTGACTGGGTTGAGGCAAGGACATTCTTGACAGGGAATGACAAGCGATAAATAGACATATGTTAACATCATCTGGGAAGAAAGGGGCTGCCCTAGGATGGGGGGGGTCATTAGGGGGTTCCCTTGGGGAGTCTCTGAGCCCCAAGGCTCTTAGGAAAAACAGGTCCCGTCTGAGCCTTTTGGAAGCCATACCCCTGAAGGTCCAAGGGAACCCCAAAGATCCTGGGACTCAGGCCAGCAGAGCACTGTGGTACCCACTGTGGCTCACTTTGCTAGACTGCCCGCCACGTGGAGCCTCATCATGTCCACTACCCCATCCTCTCTCTGATGGGTCCTGTGCTACTTGCGAAATTTTCAGAGTTTTGACGGGGAGGCTGGGGAAGGGAGGGCGGGGAGTGTCATCTCACACCCTTCTCCACCCTCACCTCAGAAGCGAAAAGGTACTGGGAATTGGGGCAGAGATCTATTTCAACCCAAGCAGTCTAGCAGAGTGACCATGCGCTGGCCTCTAAACTGCTGGCCTAAAGGATACTCTCTGGTTCCATCTCTGTGTCTGTCCCCAGAGTGGACAGTCATTCATGCTTCTCCTGTGCACGGAGAAGTCCTTCCAGCTCCGCGTGGGTAGTTGAGCCTCTAGAGAATTGGGTAGACAGCATCCGTGTGTCCTAAGGCTAAGGGGACTCATTCTGGACAATATGGAGGTGACATCTTCAAGAGACTTCACTGGCAGCCATCCTGGGCTTGGGTGTCCATCTGACCTTGTTGGTACCCCATCCCACCCTTTCATTGCAGTAGGCTTCTCTCTCTTCCCGGTTACCAGCAACTGTTCCATGGTATCCCAGATGACACCCCAGGGCTTCTGCAGAACCAAGACTATTCCAGAGCCAGGACTTACAGCCGCAAATAAGCTGCCAGGGTTTTAAAAAAATTTGCCTAGAAATGCCCGCATTCAAAAACACAGACTTCCCTGTCTTGGGTTTTATAAATCTGACCTGTACAGTGCAGGCTTCTTTCCATTATTTTCTTCTATAAAATGACGGGGTGTGTGGGGGAGATACATTCTGCTAAATAAGAAGGCATAAATATATATATAAAAAAGCATCAAAGGTCGATTTACATAAAATACAACTTTATTTGAAAGAGTGTTCCCAAGACAAAGTCCCTGTTTAAAATGCTTTATGGCATTTGAAAATCCCAATTGTTTTTGATATTCATTAGTTTGGCGAACAAGTTACTGTGTCCGTGTCCCCACGGAGACAGAAAAATAAACCATCTCTGTGATCGCTTACCTCTCTAAACACAGAGAATGCGTTCCGGGGCGCGAGTGTCTCCCAGCCTCAGGATTATGAATTACCGTGTCACTGGCAGAAATGAAATCTGGGGAGGAAAGAAATAGACCCAACGCAGCACAGACAGGGGAGGCCGCTTTGTCACGCCCAGTGCTGACATCCAAATCTTTTTCTTCCACAGTGCCGAAGGTCGTGATATTAGGTCCGCCTGCCTCGGGGAAAACCACCATCGTAAGTGCATTTAGATTAAATGTGCTTCTAGAAGGTGTCATTCATGCTCTGGTGGACAGGAAGCTGTGCACTGGTGTGCACCACCCGCCTGCTCTTTTCTTCTCTTCCTGCCCATTTTCTCATTGTAAATGGCAGTGTGTGTTCATAGCCAGGGTCGTAGTTAAGGTTTCTATTGTTGTGAAGAGACACCATGACCACAGCAACTCTTACAAGGAAAACAATTAACTGGGGCTTGCTTACAGTTCAGAGGTTTAGTTCCCTACCATCACGGCTGGAAGCGTGACAGCAGGCAGGAGGACTTGGTGCTGGAGAGGTAGCTGCAAATTCTACACCTGGCAGCAGGAAGAGCAAGTGGGCCACCAGGCCTGACTTGAGCTCCTGAAACCTCAAAGCCCACCCCAGTTACACACTTTCTCCAAAAAGGTCACACCTCCTAATGGTGCCATTCCCTCGGAGCCTATGGGAGCCATTTTCATTCAAACCACCACAGATGGAATTCAAAATAATAAAACTACAGTCACATAGCCCTTCAGGGATGAGCGCTGCCTAACACATGGACACCACCCCTTGCCTGGTCACACCTCAGAGGCACCCTGAGGTCATCTCCCCCAGCTGTAGCTGAAGAGTTCATGTGTAGAAGGGATTCTGGGCCAACGACCTGCATACTTTAGGGGCTCTGGTTATGGAGTCTCAGTGTGGACTGAGAAATAGCTGAAGCAGGAAGACAAAGGCCCTGTGTCGTCTGCTCACACGTCAGTTCTGAGAGTTCAGCACACCATTTTACCCCCCTTTGCTCTTTGGTCTCCCCAAGGTAAAACCAGACCAGACGGAGAAACACAGCAGCTCCTCCCCCTCCCTTGTCTCTTTTCCACACCCCAAAACTGGCTGGAAGCTGGTGCCTTTGTTCTATCCATGACTTTCATCTCCAGGTCCTTGGTTTGACTTTGTTTTTCTTTTGAGCCTGGGCATTACTTTATAGCTTTGGCTGGCCTAGAACTGGGGCTGTAGCCCAGGCCGCACCCAAACTCAGCGTAGAGGCCTCCTCCCTCGGCCTCTTGTTGATGTAATTACAGGTGTGGGCTGCCATGTCCAGCTGCCTGTCCGGGCTTTCTTTTTTTTTTTAACTTTTATTACATCTTACTTATTTTGTATGTGTGTACATGCACGCATGTGTATTTGTGAGGGGAGGCATACATGAGCCACAGTGCATATATAGATAGAGGTCAGAGGGAAACTTGTAGGCGTTGATTCTCTCTTTCTACCATGTGGGGCCCTGGGATCCAACTCAAGTTGTCAAGATTGGCATTGGGCACCCCAACACGCCAAGCTAGTCGCTGGTTGTAGCTGTTAAATTCCACAGGTGTAATAGAATTATAACAATCTGAGGTGTGACTCTTTCTACCTTCTAAGCTCGGGTGACAGTAGGCTTAGGCTGTCCCTTGCCCACCGAGCACTTTACCTCAAAAAAGACCCAAGATGGGTGTTCCTTGCACAAGACACCCGTGTGTGCTGCACTGTGTGGGTCAATGAAGCTGTTATCATTTGTCTGTCCATCTGTCTCTCCAGCCTTCTGTGTCTCCATATGCGGTTTTTCTGTTTTATTCTCCTCCTCTCTCGTTGGCCTCCCTGAATCCAGCCACCACCATTGTGGTATTTTAGAGACAGGGGGTCCCCACTTGCCTATTCTTGGGTCCCCCACTTGCCCATTCCTGGTACTGCCAGGGCTTTGAAAACTGCAGGCTCCAGGGGTCTCTTACAGATGCTGTGGTCACCCCTGGGGCTGGGCCTGGATGGCCAGTGATCTTGAGGCTGGGATCCATGATGACCTAATGCGTCTAGACACCTGCTGGGCTCCCTTAGTGAGCTGTGTGCTCAGCAACAGGGCAGCTGTCCTTTAGGTGACCGGTCCTCTCTGATCCCTAGGAGGGATTTGCTGGGCACAGCAGGTGAGGAACACAGAGGCCTACCTCCACCTCTTCCTCGTGGTCCACAGAGCTCAGGAAGACCCAGAGGTGGACGGCCACACAGAGCCAATGCTGGGTGAACCTGCTATGTCTGCTGCTGGGGGGCCTCCTCCAGCCACCCACAAATGACTGTTCCCCAAGGCCAGCCTTTGCTCCACCGCCCAGCTACAGTCCCCACTCCTCAGCCATCTTTTTCTAATGGAATACACGAGGATTTGGCAGATTTAATTCCATTGGTTTTTGTTTTGTTTTTTTCTGTTTGTTCAGGTTGGCCTCAAACTTAACAGTTCTCCCGTGTCAGCTTCCAAATGCTGGTGTTACAGCCACGTGCTACCATACCTGGCCTTGTGTGTGTCTGTGTATCTTTATGTGTGTGTATATCTCTGTGTATGTGTCTGTGCAACTGTGTGTGTCTGTGTGTGTATGTCTGTATATCTCTGTGTGTATCTCTGTGTGTGTGTCTTTGTGTTGTCTGTGTTTGTGCAACTGTGTGTGTGTTTGTGTGTGTGTGTGTGTGTGTGTGTATACGTGTAGACCAGAGGATGTCTTTGAGTTACACTCATTAGCACCATCTACCTCCTCAGAGACTGGGTCTCTCACTGGCCTGGAACTTGCTAGTAGTCTAGACTGCCTGGCCAGCAAGCCCCAGGGATCCTCCTGTCTCCGCCTTCACAGCACTGGGGTTACAAGTGTGCCGTCATGCCAGGAATTGTTATATGGGTTCCGGGGTTTGAACTCAGGTCTTTCTCCTTGCAAGGGAAACACTTCACTGACTGAGCCCCCACCCAGTGGAGTTATACCTAAGGTGTTTGTTTTAATTTCTTCAGGCAATGTGGCTCTGCAAACACCTCAACAGCAATCTCATCACCAAGGAGAACTTACTAGAAAAAGAGTTTTCCCAAATGGCTGAGGAAGCCAAGAAACACTACGAGATTTACAAGGTAAGGTTGGCCCCTGGGCCAGGGGCAGGGACAGAGCAGCTGTGACTTCAGGGCTCCACCTTCCTATTCACTTGGCTAATTTCCATCTTCTTTTTAAAAATATATTTTAGATGATTTCTTCATGTGTGTGCGCGCGCCCTCAGAGGCCCTGCAGAGGGTATCAGATCCCCTAGAGTTGGAATTAAAAGTGGTTGTGAGCCACCTAATGTGGGTGCTGGAGACTGAACTCAGGCCTTCTGGAAGAGAATCAGTGCTCCTAACCACTGAGCTGTCTCTCCAGTCCTCCATTTTCTTTTGAATGAACTGAAAAGCAAAGTCTTGGGTAAAATAAGATGCAGGCAGATATGACAGCGGAAAGGGGGAATTTAGAGGCCAGGCCCTTCCTTGTAGGAAAGCAGGTAAAGAGCAATGATTTGTCCTGGTTAAGACATCGTAGTCCAGTCCAGTGAAGAAGGGGTGGGGGCAGCGCATCTTCATCCCACAGAGGGGGCCTGAGCTGCGCTGTGACTTCAAGGGCGGCCATCAGACACAGCGACCCCAGTGCTAGACTCTGGAAGTGTTTCTCTGACGCTGTAGGGTTTCCCATGGCCCTGTGTCCACCCTCAGTGCTTCCCATTCGTGCTTTTGCTCCTGGTGCAGCCCACAAGGATCGAGACTGCTGTTTCCCAGACCCTACCAGATTCGTGTTCGCCAAATAACCCCAGCCCAGGCCTGACAGCCTTTCGGGTGCTGGGATTAGCAGCACACGCCATGTCCTCTGGGGTCCCTGCAGGTGCCACACAGGGATGTGAACCACCGAAGACATGCGTGAAAATCCAGTGCAGACTTCATCAGCCTGGATCAGACTTCCCGGAGTCTAATGCCAGGCGGTTCATTATCAGCATATTCTAACAGTACAGTTGGGGAAAAGGTTTCCAGGCAACAGTCAGTCCAATCAGTGCAATTCCAGGTGCACATGCAACTACAAAGAGATTCTTTTTTTATAGTACATGTGCGTGTGACCATTAGGGTGGGCTCTGTGGCTAAAAGGCCTAGAATCTAGTGTGGTCTGTTGTGGTTGTTTTACTCTTTTTGGCTCTTTTGTGGGGCCCGCCACCCAGCTGCCAAATAAATCACACACGGAGGCTTATTCTTAGTTATGAATGCTCAGCCTTAGCGTGGCTTGTTTCTTGCCAACTTTTCTTATTTTAAATTATCCTGTCTACCTTTTCCCTCTGGGCTTTTGTCTTTCTTACTCCTGTATACTTTACTTTCACTCTGACTCCGAGGCTGGTCCCTGATGTCCTTCTCTCCTTGCTCTCTGCTCCTCCCTTCCTAGGTTCTCCTCCTATTTATCCTCTCTGCCTGCTCAGCCCCGCCTATCCTTGCTCCTGCCTTGCTATTGGCCGTTCAGCTCTTTATTAGACCATTGGGTGTTTTAGACAGGCCAAGGATCACAGCTTCACAGAGTTAAACAAATGCAGTATGAACAAAAGCAACACACCTTAAAATAATATTCCCCAATGATCTCTGACCGATAGAGTACAGGTCACCAGGACATACGGTACATGTGACATCTCCCCTAAGGATGGGTAAGAGTCTAGGGAGGGAAGAGTCTGGGATAATCATCCTGGGGAATTAGGGTGAGGCCTGCACCTATAGCAAAAGATGGGTGAGGTCTGTTTCCACAGATAGCAGAAAGGTCACTAGGTCATTAATAGAATCCACTCTTGGCTTTCCGGATGGGATGTGGGTATCTGATTTTATTTCCTCCGTGGAGAAGACATCCCTGTTTGATTAATATTCCTGGTTCTCTTGGTGCTTGTCTGTCTGTGAGCACAGGACTCGGTGCCCCCAACAATTCGCAGCTAGCCATTTTTTAAAAGATTGTTTTTAGTGTGTTTGGTGTATGAGTATGTGTGTGTGCGCGCGCGTGTGTACCTGATGGTGCAAGTGTGTGTGTGTGTGTGTGTGAAAACCAGAGGTCAATGAGGAGCGTGTTCCTCGATCCCCCTCAGACATGTTCCCTTTCAGCCAGGTCTCTCAGTGAACCTGGAACCCACCTAGGCTGGCTGGCTAGCTGGCATCTCTGCCTCTTCTACCTCCTTGTCTTATATTTCAGCACACTGTTTCTCTTTAATCAAATGCAAAGATTTTTTTTTTCCAAAATTCCCTTTGGGGCAAAGAGTGGGGATGTGTCTTGGCATTCTTCTCTGAGGTCCAGGCTCCATCCCCCTCCTGTGGCACCCTTGGGTCTGCTGATACTCAGTGTCTGGGCCACCAACCAGGTCTCCTCAGCCCCACCATCTCAGAGCCACATTTGCCCAGTGCCCTGGCCACAGTCGAGGCCTGTTAGCCCTTCTAGTGCTTAGACCCCAGGACTTGAAGCTATATAATACATAAGCCAGCCCATCCAGCTGGCTTGCTTGTGAGACAGAAACACAAGCACATTTGACCTTCAAGTCGGACTTGTGACCTTCAGTCATCCACCACGCCAAAGGACACCTTTTTGTCAAAACCAAAACCAGCAGCAGATAAAGACAGCATTGGACAAGTGACCCAGCCACCTGCTGAGCCACAGGCACAGCCTGGGAGGTGTGCCCAGACTGCGGAGCTGAGGTTCACTCAACGCTTTTCTAAGAGCAGGGCTGTGGATGCTGCCAGACATGGAAGATTCTGGAACCAAAGTGTCAGAACGCCAGAAGGGGCAGGACTGTCCCCCAAGCCACCGAGGGATCGCACGGCTTTTTGTTTATTATGACCTGTATGTTACAAAATACGGCAAAGATGTGAAGGAGATTTGAGACCCTCACGGGCCAGGTCATGGCATCAGCAGCTCCCAAGTCAGGCCCTACAGCTTTAGGATTGAATTCTCCGCGGGAAGTGCAAACTGCCTACCCCAGGGGCTCCCCCCTCCACCCAGTCCCAGCAGCACAGCCCCCTTCTGCTCCAGGTACCTTATAAACCACCTGTGACCTGGCCTGGCCTAGCCTTTAGAGCCAGTCCTGAGGAGTGGGATCAAGGCACAACCTTTAAGACACCATCTTGGGAATTGTGAGATGAGAGGCCCCAGCCCCACCCAGCACACTCCCCTCTGTCACCGTGGTTAATTACATCATAATTGCTGCATCTGGGCTTCCTCTGGAACGTGTTGCATTGGAGCAGAGCTGCCTTGTTTGTGGAGTGAATAAGTGACCTGAGTTTGGAAAGCTGGGCTTCTAAAGCTGGGTTATTCCTAGTTCAGGTCTCCACGGCGTTCACAATGTATTTTCCCCTTGCATACCAGGCTGACCCTGAGCTCCATCTTGTGATGCGCTGGCCTGCACTTCCTGAGGGCTAGACTACAGGCCTGTGCCTCCGGAGGGCCCAGCTTTGTGTCTACAAATTTAAAATCTGGTTGCTGGCTTCTGTGCTATTGTGACAGCCTCCCAAATCCCAAGGCCAACACTGCCTGTCCCTCCTTAGGTGTCAATGGCCGCCTTGTGGTGGACTCTGCCTCTCTCATTCCCTTCTTCTTCTTGTCCCCTGTCCCCAGCCTCTTCCTCCCACTCCAGAGTCATAAGGGTGGTTCTTCTGCCATCCTTTAATTTCCTGCTAACTTGCAGCAGCTGAGCTTTGCATAAGAATCTGGAAAATGTTCTTTCTTAAAAAATAAAAGAAACATTTTTACTTTTAAATTATACTGTGTGTGTATGTACACGCGTGTGCTCAAGTGTGCACTCATGTAGGCTCCAAGGCACTTGTGGAGGTCAGAGAACAACTTGGAAGAGTAGATTCTCTTTCCACCAAGAATTGAACTTGGGTCATCAGGATGCACAGTGGCATGTGCCTTTACCCACTGCTAACTCTCTGACCTGGGAAAGGTTCTTGGCCATTCTGACAGAGCTATCTGTGGAAGGCAGACTAGGGCCTCTCAGCTTGTCCCCTCCTGCTGTGCTGTTGGAGTCTGTTCTGTGCCCACCTAGGTGACCCAGGGACATTAGGGTCCCTGGGAGTGGATCCTGGTGATAAGTGACCCAAACTCATGCCATTCCCACGTGAAATGAAGTCCAATCCAGGAAGTTAAGTGATCCTGTGGGCAGAACCAGGCACAGCCCAGTCACCTGGCACCTCCAAGCATCCAACCAGCATGTCCTTCAAGAGACAAAGGACACTGGAGTGGCACACCAGTCATCCCGCCACTGGGCCCCACAGCTGCTAGAGGCGACACTGGAAGCTTCCAGGGAAGAGAACAAAACCCAGATCTGCTGAAGTAGATGCAGCCAATGCTGTCCCTAAGCAACCAAGAGAGCAAACTGGCCCCAAGGCGAGTCTGGGTGTTGTGAAGAGGACCACTTGTTTGTTTCCCGGCTGCCTGGCAGCTCAGTCCCGAAATAACCACAGAGACTATATTAGTTAAAACACTGCTTGGCCCACTAGCTTGGCTAACACTTATATCTTAATTTAACCTATTTCTAGTAATCTGTGTATCGCCACGTGGCTGTGGCTTACCGGGTAAAGTTCCCAGGTGGGGCTACATGGCTTCTCTCCTAATTCCTTCTTTCTCCCAGCATTCTGTTTAGTTTCCCTTCCTAGTTCTACCCTATCAGGCCAAGCCAGTTTCTTTATTAACCAATGGTATTCACAGCTTATAGAGGGGAATCCCACATCAACTGGGCACTCAGAGCAGTGCCCAGGAGAAGCCACATGGGCTCCAACTGCTTGTCTCTGCCTCTGCCCGTAAGCCAGGCCTTGGGGGCAGGGAGATGAGTTACCAGGTTCTGGAAGGAGGCAGCCTGACTTCCGCAAAGACAGTCTGGCAGGGCTTCTGGAAGTAGCCCAGAGCCCCTGTGATGATGTGACACATCAAAGCTGCCATCCAGACAGCACAGTGGCAGGGGACGGCAGGGGGCATTTGGGATGGGCTTTCCTCAAAGCCACCACCTAACCCCTGCTGGGAAGGCATCCAGAGGCGTGCACCCCACCCAGGCCTGCCACCTTTCAACTGTGGGCTTTGACTGCTTAGATTCTGTGCATCTGGGCAGCTTTTTGTGTCACTGTACTTGTCTGCATGTTGTGTGAGTCGATGGTGTCAGGGAGAGAGGGTGAGCCCTGGGAACATGGCCCAGGCATGCAAACCGCTCTGGCAGGGAGGGGACAGGAAGAGAAGGTGCTACCTATCCATTCCCTCTTTATTGCCAACCCTGGGGAGCTCCGCTGGAGGATGTGGGCACCAACAAAAATGTGGCCTTACTGGCCAGTGGCTCCCAGCCTGGTGGACCCTTTGACTCTGAGGTCACTTTAGGCTAGAGGCTCTCCATGTGAGGCTCCAGTCCAGGTGCAATGCCATCACTAGGGACCATGTTGGAAATGCAGGCTCTCAAATTCAGAGCTCCTGGGGCAGGTTCCAGGAACCCACTGGGTGGGCTGACGATGTGGCTCCCTTAAGTAGACTGCTTGCCGAGCATGCATCAGGCCCTAGATTAGATCCCAGTAATCTGAGCACATGGGAGGTATAGAGGCAGTAGGCTCAGTCGTTCAAGGCCATCCTTGGCTACGTAGGAGTTGAAGAAACCAGGGGTTGTGGGAGGTGGTGCTGGGGAGATGGCTAAGTAGGTAAAGTGCTTGCTGAACAAGCATGAGGACCTGAGTTCAATCCCCAGCACCCATGTTAAAAAGCCAGGCGTGGTGGCACACACCTTTAATCCCAGCACTCAGGAGGCAGAGTCAGGCGAATCTCTGTGAGTTCGAGGCCAGCCTGGTCTACAAAGCAAGTTCCAGGACAGGACAGGCTTCAAAGCTACAGAGAAACCCTGTCTCAAAAAACAAAAACAAAAACAAAAACAAAAACAAAACCCAGTCATGTATCATGCATGCTTGTAATCCCAGCACTGAGGGGATAGAGACAGGAAGGGTCCTGAACTAGGCAGCCAGCCAAACCGAGTTGGAGTGTTCCAGGCCAGTGAGAGAAGAAAACACAAACAAAAACAAAGGTAGGTGGCACCTGAGGTGAAGGTCCCAGCTGTGGTTCATGATTCTCAGGTGTTAATTGACACATAAAAGTCAGGCTTCCAGGAATGTATCCTTGACACTAATTGTGATGCTGAGGCTGTTGTCTGTTGGTCAACATTCATGCCCAGTTCTTTGGGGTAAGGCCTTCTGTCATTTGCCCAGTGGTGTGAACACGTTCATCAAAGTCAGCTTTTGGTCAGCAGTGTGAAGTCATCAAATGTGCGTTTGGAGAGAGGTGTGCACACCCCCTCAAGCCACAGCCAACTGGCTCCCATTCCTGCCTTATGTGGGGTTCAAAGGCTAAAGACACCATTCCTATCCTGGAGCATCACCACTACTGGGAGCAACAGATGTGTCCTTGAACAGCTTGTTATCTGCATTCATGGGGCATGGGGACCTCACACCGTGTGTCTTTCCTCCAGAGGATTCCCAATTCGATGCTCATCAGCCTGGTTCAGGAGCGCCTGAATGAGGACGACTGTCTCAGGAGGGTAAGACTGTGTGGCACTGCATGCCTTGGGATGGCTGCCAGGATAAGGGGGAAGGGATGGATCCATCTGTGAGGCGACAGAGAAGGTAAAGCTGGCAACTAGAAGCTGAGCAAATGTCAGTGTGTAGTCGTGGGCACCAGAGTAGCTGGGATAGTTGACAGTTCTGTTGGGGTGCCTATAGGGACAGCTAACCTACTCTGAGTGATCCTAGGAGAACAGCCAGCAAGATGAAATTGCCAAAGTGTATGTGGGAGAGGGACCAAGGGACCCAGCTAGTGACACTGAAGTGTCCAAGGTCTTTGACTTTTATCTTTTAAAAAATTATTTATTTTTATCTTATGTCTGAGTATATGTATGTGTACCACATGGGTGCAGTGCCCATGGAGGCCACGAGAGGGCATAAGATCTCCTGGAACTGGAGTCACAGACAGTTGTGAGTTGTATGATGGGGTGCTGGACACTGAACCCTGGTCCTTTAGAAGGGCAGCCAGGGCTTTTGACCACAGAGCCCTTACTCCAGCCCCAACTTTTATACTTTAAATCATTCCCTGCACAGTTTCAGAAGCCTGGTCCAGTGTTTGAGAGCGATCCACAAATGGGCCGACAGGCCCAGAGTCAGAGTAAGAGAGATCAGAGGAACAGAACAGAGGCATGTGTTCGATAACAGCAACCCAGGCAGCTCCCTACCCCACAAGGCAAGGGAAAGAAAGGGTTTTGTGTTAATGCACAGTGTGCCTGGCCTTTCCCAAAACCTACTCACATGCCCAGCACGGGTTGAAAAGCAAGGCCAGCTCCAGGGTCATGCGCACACGTGCTGCCTGTTTGAGTGACCCTGTCCTCTAGAGCTCAGGATGCAGCAGGGTGACCAGATGGCAGAGTGGCAGTTACAGCCAAATGGCTGTACTCACATTGTTGAGCCCACTAGTTCCTGGTGCTCTTCTCGGTGGCTCCAGTGTCACACCTGTTGGCCATAGGCCCCTGGGGCTCTCTTCTGTTTTCATTTTCTCTGCTTATCAGATGTCATAACTTACAGTGAACTTCATCAGGCTCCTTAACCCTCCCAATCCCACCCCCTCCCCCTCTGAGCCCACTTAGCAAGGTCTTCATTTGGGATATTATTTTTCTCGGTTCTAGAATTTCAGTTCTTCTTTCTGTATCCGGCTTCTTGGCCAAGACTCCGATCTTCCCATCATTTGCTAGATTGGCTTAAAAAAAAAAAAAAAAACCCACAAACTATCTGCTTTATAGTCTTTGTTTTGCGAATGATTCCAGCCCTTGAACTGTTGGTCCCACAGTGATGGTGTCTCTTCCTCCACGTGAGTCAGTACTGGCCTGGCTCTCTGTGGGCTGAGTGGATGCTTTTCCTGTCATGAGACTCTGGGTCCTATCCTGTGGTGAATGTTGACATTTTTGTCTTGGCAGGTGATTGATTCATGTGGGTTCTAGCATGGTCCAACCAGGGGGCTCTGGGTTTTGGTTTTGATGTGGATCTTGTTTTCGGCTGTGTTGTGAGGACTGCAGAGCCATCCCTTTGCTGTGTCTGTGTCAGGGGCCCTGGGTGAGACCAAAGCCCTCATTTCTCAGCACATATTCCTTGGAATACTGTTGGGGAAGGCATGGCGGCCAGATGTGAGGCATCCACAGCCAGGAAGCAGAGAGAGATGGACACTGGTGCTCAGCTCACTCTCTCCTTTGTATTCAGTCTGAGACTCCAGCCCCTGTTCAGGGCGGGTCTTCTCTGCTCAGTTAAGCCTCTCTATAGATGCCATCCTGGACACCCAGTGATGTGATTCCATGGTGGTTCTAATTCCAGTGAGGCTAGCAATGTGGGTTAATCATCATTTCCCTAAAACAAAACAAACATGAGGGAAATTAACCTTGTGCTAAAAAAAAAAAAAAAAAAAAAAAGCCTTAGAAGTTCCACTGTATCAAAAACTTAACTCTGGGGCTTCCTGTATAGCACCCTCCCTTGTTACTTCCTGTTCTGGGGGCTTCCTTCCTAAGTACCCTCCTTGGTTACTTCCTGTTCTGGGGTCTGCCTTCCTAAATTCCTTCCCTCACCACTTCCTGTTGTACTCCTGAGCCTTCTAAATTCCTTTCCTGGTCACTTCCTGTTCTGGGGGCTGCCTTCCTAAGCTCCCTCCCTGGTCACTTCCTGTTCTGGGGGCTGCCTTCCTGAGCTCCCTCCCTGGTCACTTCCTGTTCTGGGGGCTGCCTTCCTAAGCTCCCTCCCTGGTCACTTCCTGTTCTGGGGGCTGCCTTCCTGAGCTCCCTCCCTGGTCACTTCCAGCTTTGCTCCTCAGCCTTCCAGGCAGAAAGCTGTGATTTTTCTTCCAGGATTGTTTCCTATTACTGTCCCCATACCAGGACTAAGTCGTAGGAAACCAGAGAAAGGGAGAGTTAGGAGGACATCTATTCAGTCTCTTGGGACCCATTTCTGAGTCACGCTGTGCAGCAGGAAAGCCTGTGGACTGGAGATCCTTCCACCCCCTCCCCGACCCTAACCTCTCTCCTGGCCCCTTTTCCATCCCCCTACTTGGTACCTGCTTTAAGTGTTCAAGATACGTGAATGCGTGAATATGGCTAGGGTAGGATGTGTTTAGTCCATTCTGCCCAGACCTGGAGACTGTGTAACACACATATACATATGTGCAAATATAGTATCTCTCCCTCATCCCTCCTCTTCCCTCCCTTAACAATTGATTTGGGGGGCAGGCAGGATCTAGAAGATGTTTTTTTCTTTGGTGTGGTGGTGAGTGAGCAGCTGCTTTCACAGCCTTGCCTTGTGTGCTCCAGTCATGTGAACTATGAACAGGTCACATGTCAACTGAAGTCTTGGGGTCAAAGAGTGGTCTGAAGTGTTTTTGCTTTCTTCTACCCCAAGTCACTCATGCCCAGCCAGCCAGTGGTCTCCTGCCCAGGCTTGAGCAGGTGCCCAGGGCTGGGGCTCTTCTGACAAACTTTGCTGGGGTGAGATCGCTTGGGGCTCGCTGCTTCTATGTCTGTGTGGCAGCCGCTCAGCTCTGATGTAATACAAAAGCAGCTGAATACAGGAGCGGTGGAAGGGTAGGGCTGCTCCCCAGTAAAACTACTGAAACATCCAGGATTGTCCAAGTAGATATAGTGGCCTGTGTTGCAGGAGTCACTCTGGAGGGGCCTGGCTGTCATGGTCTGTGGGGGATGGGAGGGAGGCAAGGAGCCAATAGAGAAGGAAAGGGGGTGGCTCGTCCTGCTGTCATCTAACTGGGGACAAACTGGCTGGCATGGAAACCGAGTCATCTGGAACCAGCTGGGCAGCTCTGAGAGTCGCTGTCCCTCTCCAGCCTCAGAACAGACAGAACAGTACTGACCGGTGCTAGCGTTGTTCTTCATGCTACTGCATCCGGGGCAGGAAACGTGGAAGCTTAGCCTGCAATGCAGAGCCACAAATGCTTGAGGCTAGTTAGAGCGGCTTCGTGTGTCCTGGGAGCCGCCCAGCTGCCCTTCTGTTTTAACACATTCGGAATGGGGGCAAGACACATTCACATCAGCCCGGCCGCCCTTCTCTTTTAACACATTCCCAGTGTGATACAAAGGGTTGGAGAGATGTCTGAACAGTTTAGGAGCACCTGCAGCTCCTGCAGAGGACCAGAGTTCGGTTCCCAGCAGCCATGTCGGGTGGCTCACAACTGCCCATAACTCCAGCTCCAGGGTATCTACTTCTGGCCTCTATGGGTAACTGCTTATATACATGCAGACATACGCACATAAATAAATCTTTAAAGATGAAACATGAGCCGGGGGGTGGTGGAGCACGCCTTTAATCGGGAGCATTTGGGAGGCAGAGGCAGGCAGATCTCTGTGAGTTCGAAGCCAGCCTGGTCTACAAGACCTAGTTCCAGGACAGGCCCCAAAGCTACAGAGAAACCCTGTCTCAAAACACAAAAAAACAAACAAACAGAAAAAATGAAACATGAAATAGACAGTGATGCAGCTGGTCAGGGCTTCCTGGTCTCTATCAGACTTTATGGAGTGATGGTTTCAGGGAGACTGAGGTTTCCGGTTATTCCAGCTGTATGTCTTAAGCTTGCCCTCCAGGATACATAAGGGTCACGCAGCTCACCCTGGCTTTGCACCTCTGGTCCTTGTGCCCACCTGTCCTGAGTGCTGGGGTTACAGACATGGACCACATCTGGTTTCTGCGCTGCCAGAAATGGAGCCAGGGCTTTGCATATGGTACCAGTCACTCTTCCAGCTGAGCTGCATCCCTAGCCCCAGGACAATCTGAAGCCCAGCAGTCTTTCTTGAACCTATTACAAGCTTGAGCCATGCAGCCTTTTCTGCAGTACACCTGCAGTGTAAGCCAAGTTCAAGGTCAGGCTTCCAGAGTTCTTCCCAAGAGCTCCCACTGTTATCAGTCTACTATTATCTACTTTGTTGATATGTTTATATCATAATTGCTGCCTTGATTATATCTTATTCCATTTTTTCTTGCATGTGAGAGTGTACAGGTGCAGGTGCATGTGTGTGGAGGCTGAGTGTGACATCAGTGTCTCCCATGACTGTTCTCCACTTTTATTTACTGAGGGGGTGTCTCCTGTATGGATGGGGTGCCTCCTGTATGGATGGGGTGTCTCCTGTATGGATGGGGAGTCTCCTGTATGGATGGGGAGTCTCCTGTCACTGATGGAGTGTCTCCTGTATGGATGGGGTGCCTCCTGTATGGATGGGGTGTCTCCTGTCATGGATGGGGTGTCTCCTGTCATGGATGGGGTGCCTCCTGTATGGATGGGGTGTCTCCTGTATGGATGGGGTGTCTCCTGTCATGGATGGGGTGCCTCCTGTATGGATGGGGTGCCTCCTGTATGGATGGGGTGTCTCCTGTATGGATGGGGTGTCTCCTGTATGGATGGGGAGTCTCCTGGAGGCTTGGTCATCGTTCCTTCCTTCACGCCTCCATTTCCCTATCTTGCAAACAACAGGGTTGTGCTTAAAGACTGAGGTGCCTCTCTGACCTATGTGTCTGTGATTGTGTTACCTGCAAGGAAAGAACCACCTTCTTCAATTTGTTTTAAGATTTCTTTTAACCTTCAAGGGGCATCTGGAGCCGTTTTCATCTCTTCCCGACGGAGACAGATTTCCAGGGCGAGGCGAGGCTTCTAATTATGAGCTTTGGTTGTTCAAAAGCAAAACAAACCCTCACCCAAAACAAGCAGGCTCTCTTGCTTTTCAGGAGATAAATGACACATATGCATATTCATTTATATGATAATTATTATTATTTAGCTACACAGGGACTGGAATTGGTAATTTAGAGCACAAAAATATTGCAGGAAATAGCGTTCCGGGAAGCATAACCCATCAGGAGCCTGTGGTTAATGCCCTGTTTCTTTTCTTTCTCCTGCCTTTTTCTTCTTTTGCAATCTCTTTGAAGAATTTTATTTGAAGTGACCATCAAATGCATTTGAGAAAGAGAAATTAGCAGCTGGGTTCAGAACTATGGAAAGGTGGCCGCTCAACCTGCTAGAGATATATGAGCTGCTCCTTAGGGACAGCCATGTCCCTGAGGTCAGCATGTGCCCACACTTGGACACAAAGGAGAGCTAACAAGGCAGGTGTGGGGCCGGGGAATGTGCATAAGAAGGGTCAGAACCAGCATTATGGGAGCTCCTTCCTTTCTCGCTCCCGGGCCATCTTGGTGGCTGGTCTTGGTTGGGGGCCATCCAGCACCTAAGGCAGCAAGATGGTGGCCACGAAGATGAAAAAGTCTCTGGAGTCGATCAACTCTCGGCTCCAGCTTGTTATGAAGAGTGGGAAGTACGTGCTGGGATACAAACAGGCTCCGAAGACAGGGCAAAGCGAAATTGGTGATCCTCGCCAACAACTGCCCTGCCTTGAGGAAATCCGAAATAGAATCCTATGCCATGTTGGCTAAAACTGGTGTCCGTCACTACAGTGGCAATAACATTGAGTTGGGCACAGCGTGTACAAAACACTACAGAGTGTGCACACCGGCCATCATTGACCCAGATGATTCTGACATTACTAGAAGCATGCCAGAACAGACTGGTGAAAAGTAAAAAGGTTTCCTTTAATAAAACTTTACCAGAGCTCAAAAAAATAAATAAATAAAATAAAATAAAATAAAATAAAATAAAAGGGTCAGAACCAGAACCAGAGACTCTGTAGCACCTTGGCCGGAATGCATACACTCTGATTGATGTGGATAGTTGACACTCCCTTTCAGCTTTCTTCCCATGGCTCCCTTCCTCTTGCTTCCCACCTGATAGCATGCAGGAGGTCCTGGTTCAATTCCCAGCACTGCAATGGATCTCTGTGAGTTCAAGGCCAGCCTGGTCTACAAGAACTAGTTCCAGGATATCCAGACAACCAGAGCTGTCAGAGAAAAACCTGTTTTAAAAAACCAATATATATTATATGTGTATATTGAAAAAGGAAAGTCAGTATGATGCTACAACTAGAGTCCCAGCATTTAAGAGGCAGAGGCAGGAGGATTGCTGAGAGTTAGAGGCAAGCCCAGGCTATGGCATGATATCGTTTCTCAAACAAAGCATACTAAGAAAATAAGTTGGAACTTATCCACGAGGTGGGGTGATGGTCTTGTTTTAACATCAGACATCTTGATGGTTGAACGTTATTTCAGCCCATTGAAGGCATAAAGAAAAACACTGAAAAACTTCTCAGCAAAGGGCATCATATCAACATGAAAGATGGGTTCTGAAGAACTTGGACCCCAGGTCTCAAGGTGTGCTTCCACTTGGGGTGTAGCAGTTGAACTTGACCAGGGCGTGGGGGACCAAGGTCTAATGAGAGACTTGAACACTTCAAAGACTTGGGAGTCACCAGATAGCCCTCCATGATCCATCTAAACCAACCAGGGCAGCAGCCGCACCGTCTCCTGAAGGAACCTGAAGAGAAACATGTGGAGTGCTGACATCTCCACCTAAACTTTCCACCCTGACCACACTGCTCTGTTGGATCCTAACCACCACCCCCCTTCTGTGGATCAACAGCATCTTGGAGAAGGTTTTATTGGCATGGTGCTACCGAACCTGGGACAGATCCAAATAGCGTTCATTCTTTCCTTCCATCAGCATTTATGGGGCAGTGGGTCTGTGAAGCAGTGGGTCCGTGAAGCATGTGGTCTGTGGAGCATGGGGTCAGTGGAGCACGGGGTCCGTAGAGCAGCAGGTCTGTGAAGCATGTGGTCTGTGCAGTATGGGGTCCGTGGAGCACCAGGTCTGTGGAGCATGGACTCTGTGGAGTATGGGGTCAGTGGAGCACGGGGTCCGTGAAGCAGCGGGTCTGTGAAGCATGTGGTCTGTGGAGCATGAGGTCCATGGAGCACGGGGTCCGTGGAGCATGGGATCCCTCCTGGGTACTATGTGAGAGGCGAGGGGACCCTTTCACTGACCTCTCAGAGCATGGGCACTCAGTGACCAGTGTACTGGACATCGGTTTCCTCTCCTTGCATTACAAACCTAGGACTTAAAACAACCCATTTAGTATGCCTACATCTCAGTGAGTCTGGATCTGATCTCAGCTATCAGGATTCTTTCCTCTGGCTCTACAATCAAGAAGTTGGCTGGAAGTCGCTGAACACACAGCTTGTGCCCACCCCTGCTGGTCTGAGCCACCCCTCATATGGCTGGGCTGGGACATGCAGACAGGAAGTGGCTGGAGAGTCTCCCAGGACTGGGCGCTGCAGTGCATGGCCTCAGACAATGACTGCCTCGTTCTCTGATTGACACATGTACTGCCCTCGTGTCCACTCAGACAGGCTAAGATACTCCCCTGCCGGAGGAGCTTGGTTGATGTGAGCCGTAAGTATTATATGGTGAATGGACAGCCGACAGATTCATAGACAAACCCACAAGTGTACAATTTATGGGGAGCCCGACTTGCAGGGCTTTGGGAACACCTGTCTTTTGGATAGTCATTGTCAATTTTGTAGAAATCTTATGAAATCGTGACGTTTCTCCCTTCCATAATGGGATTTATCCCCAAATAGCCCAGCACTGTATAAATCATTCTTTAAACCCAACTTTTCCTGTACTTGCAACTGGATACCTTTCCCCACCCTGTGGGGCCCTGGCGTGAAACCTTTGTTCTCATCGTCAAATCTACATAAAGCTAGACCCCACAATTATCCTTATTGACAGACTCATTGACAAGAAAGGAGCCCTGAGCAGGAGGCACTGAGCAGGAGAGACAGCAGTTCTGCTCTTTCTGTATTTACCTTTCATTTGACACAAGGTCTTAGTCTAGGAAATTAACTGTGTGCACCTTTACTCCCAAAATATACAGGACCAAAGCTTGGGTCACTAAACCAGCCCCAGAGAAAAAAGTCCTTCTCACCTGGGTGCCAGCAGAGAGACCACAAAGATACTTAGGCCTGGGGGGAGGGGAGGTTTAGGCTCCATCCTAATCCTCCCAGTATCTGTCGGGGAGCTTCACAGCCACACCCCTTCTGACACATAAGGCGCCTACCTTTTATCCATCCTGTTAGCCCTAAGAAATGCATGCTTGGTATCATTGTTATTTACCAGAAAGTGGTTAACTTTGTCTGTGTGGGTATGTAAACTGGAAACCTTGTGGGATGGGAAAAACAGAGGAACATCAAAAGAGAAATATTGAGGAGGAACATCGAAAAGGGAACATCAAGAGAGTGTTCGAGAGGGCATGGAAAGAATAAATGGGACATGATAAAAAGACTTATGTGAGCTAATGTATTTCATTTACCCTCAAATTTTTTTAGTTGGGTTTTTGCCTGCTGTAGTGGATCCTTCTGAATCCTGAGAGGTTTAGTGGGGCTTAACCCCAACATAAACCTCGATGCTTGGTGCACACCATGTGAGCGTGACTTTGAGGTGGAGGGCTGATGCTCGTTTCTTCTGTGCTTTATGCCGGAGAGCAGTGTCAGCTGGGCGAGCATGGTGGTGCACACCTGTGATCTCAGCGCCTGGAGAGGTGGGTGAGAAGGGAAAGGGAATGATGGGTCAGGGAGATAGGAGGGAAAGGGAGAAAGAAGAAAGGAAGGGGCACAGAGGTTAAGAGCACTGGCTGCTCTTCCAGGGGTCTTGAGTTCAATTCCCAGCAACCACGTGGTGGTTCGCAACCATCCATAATGAGATGCCGTCTTCTGGCCTGCAGGCATAAATGCAGGCAGGACAGTTTGGGAATGAGGCTTGCGGTACACCAAGAGCCTTAAAGACTATTGTCAAGACCATGATCTAATGAGGCTGGAGGCACAGCACACCCAAGGAGTAGGTAGTGCACAGTCTTCCTATAGGGACCCAGCAGGGACAAAAGCCACTGGGCATAATTCAAGAATCCAGGCACCTCGTGTTCTGACCACTGCATTTCAGACTTCGGGGTGGGGTTTGTTGGTGGAGGAAGGCAAGCAAAGGCCACACACAGTAAAAAAAAGTATATAACTGTTCCATTGAGAAGAGAATCGTGCTATGGAAACACTGTCTCCCATCACCGTCCCCCCTGCAAAGCAGCAGCTGTCTCCCTACCTGCAAGAGGCCATCACAGTCCGCCTGTGGGCTACTGACATTCTTTTGTAGGAGAGTAGGAAGGGTCATTGGACCCTCAACCGAGTGTCCAGCCTCTCTCTCCAGTCATTTGAATGCAATTCTGTCCTAATTGCACCTAGTCTTGGGTCTCATATAGTCAGGGCTAGGGTATATGGGCTAGGTGGAAGGCTAATTGAGGGAACTCCATGTATGTGGCCATGGGGAAACCACCACCCCTTCCTAGTGTGGTTGCTTTGCTTTGGAGTCACTGGCATTCCTGTCAGTAATTCCCCACCGTGCACCCATGCTCCAGAAATGAGCCCAATAAACCCGTGGGTCCCAGGGGTAAACTTTGGTGGAAATCCACTCTTGGTTTTGACGCTAGAACCGTATGAGGACAGGGTAGGTGTCATTTATGTCTTCCCTTCCCCTTGCTTAGAAAGAAGTTCTCACAACTACGAATCGTGGTGAGCCATCATTTGTTAGCACGCACAATGCCTGCGGCCCTGAACAACTGGCCGTGGAGAGGCAAGGGAAGGCAGAGGGGCTGCAGAAAGATGAGTGTGGGGCTGGAGAGATGGCTCAGAGGTTAAGAGCATTGCCTGCTCTTCCAAAGGTCCTGAGTTCAATTCCCAGCAACCACATGGTGGCTCACAACCATTTGTAATGGGGTCTGGTGCCCTCTTCTGGCCTGCAGGCATACACACAGACAGAATATTGTATATGTAATAAATAAATAAATATTAAAAAAAGAAAGATGAGTGTAAGTGGCCTACCAGCTCACCCCAAGGAAGCCTAACACCCACTGCCCAGAGGCCAGGCAGCAGGCAGTGAGTGCATGAGGCTGGTTCCCTGTGCACTCCTTCCTTGAGCTAGGGGGAAGCAGGCATCAGGTTGAGGGTGCAGCAGCCCAGTGGGGAGAATGTTTGCTAAGCAAGCAGGAGGCCCATGTTCTACCTCCCCGCACTGCATGAACCTAGGCATGGTGGTACTCACCTGTGTTGTGGCATGTTAGTTGAAACTGTGTTACATTTGTTTATGCTGTGGAATGTTTGTTTAATGATGCAAAGATGTGTTGCATTCTTTTATGTTGCATTTGTTTAACCCTGTGAAGCTGTGTCACTGTGCCTGTCTAAAACAGGCCAGGTGGTGGTGGCGGCGCATGCCTTTAATTCCAGCACTCGGGTGGCAGAGGCAGGTGGATCTCTGTGAGTTCAAGGCCAGCCTGGTCTACAAGAGCTAGTTCCAGGACAGGCTCCAAAGCTACAGAGAAACCCTGTCTTGAAAAACCAAAATAATAACAACAAAAACAAAAAACAAAAAAAACCTAAAACAGCTGCTGAATGGCTAAAAAAGCTAGGCAGGAGAGTGATAGGCAGGCTGGCAGGCAGAGAGAACAGGAGAAATCTGGGATGAGACGATGGAGGAGGAGAAGGAGGGGAGGAGGACTCCAGGGACCAGCCACCCAGCTACACAGCAAGCCATGGAGTAAGAAGTAAAGAAAGGTGTATAGAGTAGAGAAAGATAAGCCCAGAGGCAAAAGGTAGATGGGATAATTTAAGATCAGCTTTCTAGAAACAAGCCAAGCTAAAGCCGGATGCTTATAAGACTCCGTGTGTTTATTTGGGAGCTGGGTGGCAGTCATCCCAAATATCAAAGTAAACAAACAAAGAAAAAAAAAAATCACTACACACCTGTACTCCCAACACTCAGGAGGTGTAGGCAGCAAGATCAGAAGTTCAAGGTCATTCTTGGCTACACTGTTGAGTTCAAGGTCAGCCTGCAACACCTGCGACCCAGTCTCGAGAGAAAGAGGTGCCAGCTCTGGCTCATGGTGGTGGCTGGAAGCTGGGTTGTCTCTTACACAGAAGTGTCTTGGGTGTATCTTTACTCCCCATAGAACCTAAAGCTTCTCGGGGCTCACACGTGTATGCAATCATGATAATTCTGATTTCACAACAAAGGGAGGGGGCACCGAGTGTATCTCTGACCCTGAGTTTTAAGCTTGGTAGGTTTCTTTCTTTTTTTTTTTTTTTTTTTTTTTTTTTTTGTTGTTGTTGTTGTTTTTCGAAACAAGGTTTCTCTGTAGCTTTGGAGCCTGTTCTGGAACTAGCTCTTATAGACCAGGCTGTCCTCAAACTCACAAAGATCCGCCTGCCTTTGCCTCCCGATGCTGGGATTAATATTTGGTAGGTTTCTAGAATCTCCGCTCTCATTTTGGCCACAGTTTCTGTTTCCCCATGGCCACAGCGCTTTACAGTAACTTCCAAGCAGAGGAGCTGATCCACGGCACAGAACCGGGGCTGTTTGCTTGCGGTGTTAACTGGGTTGACATCAGGGGCCATTACTCCATGAACGAGGGCCACTGGGCCACTGTGGAGGCTCAGGGATTCGTAGCTGTCATTGGCACACCCGCAGCTCTATGAGGCCTCTGTACAGATGCAGCTAGGAGCTGGAAAGGAAACGGAGGTCTGAACTCCTGGCATAGTGCCAGGCAGAGCACGGAGTTTTACTACCACATTATCGACCTCCTTTACGGGGGCTCATGGACAACCAAACCGTGGGGAGGTGAGTGGTATGTGGCCAGCGCCAGCTGAGGGAAGAGACACGTTATCCTTGAATAAACCTCTGTGACTGTCACCACCCCACCGCCACGCCCACTCCACCGCCACGCCCTCCCCAGTGCCGCATGGGAACTTTGCTTTTTCTGCACTGTTTTTGGAAACTAACAGGATTGTAGCAGGAGAGCGGGGCTGTGTGAACAAAAGCAAACTAGGGAGATTTGGGGGGGGGGTAAAGGAGAGATTGATTTTGTTTTTAGATCTCTCAATATTTAGCCCAGGCGTTGGACCCCTAACAGTCCTATCTCCGCCTCCCCAGTGCTGGGATTATAGGTGTTCATTGTGCCACCCCCCGCTTCCCAAAGGAAATAACTATGTTTTGATGTTCAGCGCGTCCTTAGAGGCAACTGATCATCCTGGCTGGTTCCCGTCTTGTGTAACGAGCGGCATGCTCGTTAGTTCACTCGGTTAGCTGGGTAGAACTAAGCTAAGAGGTCCCGGACACACCCCCAAGGGAGCTCTTGCTGGCCTTTGCTGTGTGAAAGCACAATGTGGCTTGTGTGCTGACGGCTAAGCAGCCGGGTTGTGTGGTACAGGGGTTGGGGAAGGGCACTGTCAGGCATGAACTCACAGAAGTGAAAATCAACTCACCAGCACCCTTGGCTGGCTGAGGTACCAGGTCCTGTTTGGGGAAAATCTCCTCTCACCTGGTTCAAGGAAGGACCGCCTCTTCTCCCCACATCCATTTCTGTGCTGAGTTCTGCACAGAAGCCCCAAGTAGGATTCCTTCCTGCAGGCAGGTGGAGATTGGTCTACCTAGTTGGGAGTGATAATGTGAACCTCAGCACTGAAACAAGAGGATCAGGTGCATATCGAGTTCACGGCCAGTCTGGGACACACGCAAACAACAGTTCACTTTTCTCAAAATTATAAGGGTCGTGGTGAAGCTGGTGGAGTCCAGCCCATCTCCCTGGCTGCCTGCCTGATCTCATAATGGCATCTTTTTTTTTAATGTTACATTTTCTTTATTTAGTGTGTGTATGTACATGTGTGTGCAGAGGTCACAAGGCAACTTGTGGGAGCCCATTTTCTCCTCCCGTATGGGTTCTAGGAACTGAACTCAAGTTGCCAGACTCGGTGACAAGTGCCTTTACCCCCTGTGCCATCTCATTGGCCCCTTTCTCTCTCTTTTTTTTTTATTCTTTTTTAATTAAAATTTCCACCTGCTCCCCGATTCCCATTTCCCTCCCCTCCTCCCAAATATTGCCCCCTCCCCCCACTCCCCTCCCCCGGCCCCTTTTTCTCTTATGTGTTGGGGATCACTTCGCATTTCATCAGAGAAAAAGGAGGGCAGTGTGGGGTTTCTGATGCCTCTTATACTTGTTTTGGTAACTCAGACTTCGGGCCAAGGGAATGTGATTAGAATCTAAGCTTCTAGCCTCTGTTGGCCTCCTGGAGACCCTGGAAGAACCAGCCAGCAGCTCCCAGATGCCTCCAGTGAAGCCTTCTCTAGTGATCCACATTCGGAGCCAGGAGGAGATCGGGCAGTTCTGGGGAAAGCCCCAGGGAACACCCACACTCTGGCTTCCCTTTGAGGAGTCAGGGAGGAAGAGAAGCACATCACAGAGGCAGGGGTTCAGAGGGCAGCCAAGCTTCCCACAGGCCTTGCTAAGTGCGCTTTGATAAGTCAGGAGAGCAGAAAGGGTCGGTGTTGTGCACAATGCAGGCCGAGCCTTACTGCATCGGGCCATGCTCCGCTGCACCTCGCCAGCTTCCCTGGGCTGCCTGGCTTCTCTGCTTCTCTTTCTTGCAGCTGTGACATCTGCTTGGTGCCTGTCCCTCCTATGATACCATGCCCCTTGCAGCTGTGCAGGCCCCCAGCTCTGTGCGGAGTGCCCTGAGCATACGGCCTTTTTGATGTGTGATAAAACAGAGCCGAGCCACGGGGGTACGGTGAGCTAAGGCGTTGGAATATCAATTAACCTGCTCGGAACAAAGCTGGGGCTCCAGTGTGGAGCAGACAACTCACCGAGGTGTCAGGAAGATGGATAATGTATTCTAATTAGGGGTTGCTGGATACCTCTGCACCAGGCCACTCCTGGATGCCGGACCCGCAAACCTAGTGGAGCACAGTGGTGGCAAATGTCTCAGTGTCCCTGGCATGGCTGTCATCAGTCGGTGTGTCCTGACTGATTACTTCTTGCTTTGCCAAAAGTGTTCTCGGCTCTGGTTGCCATTCCCCCTGGTACGGGCGTCCATTTTCCACTGTGCTGGAAGCCTCTGTGAAAGTTGTGTGCTCTGGGGAAGAGAGCTGAGCCTGGGGACACTCACACAGAGGCCTCTGTCTAGTCACTGTCCCTCTAAAGGCCACTGATGTGGACCCACATGGGCAGGTTCCGTGACTGCCTCCCTGTGGGACGAGGGGCTGCCAGTGATACCTTAGGAGTCTCCTCCCTTAGTTTCATCCTTCAAGTTGGAGCAGACCCGAAGGCCTCCTTCCTCTTCCTAAAGTCTCCAACCCACACAGGAGGTCATCCTAAGCCCAGGAGTCAGGAGGTTCCCTTGTTTTACTGCCTTTCCATGATCATTGGGAAGCCGACTTCTGCTTGGGCGGCGTGGGTGAGCGTTGTTCCTGAGAATAGCTAGCTTCAAGGGCTTTGGACCCAGTGTGGATTCATGCTCAGGAAGGCAATATTAAAATCAGGTCTTTCCAGGAAGGCCTGCCTCTTCCACCTTCCAGAAGTGACTCAAACCTGCAGTCCCAGGACTTGGAACGCTGAGGCAGGAGGATTGCTGCAGCAGGCATGAGGCCAGCCTAGTCTACCTACCAAGACCCTGTCTTTAAAACAAAGAAAAAGGGGGGGGGCTCAAAACTGAATGACCGGCTCCTGTGTAGAGGAAGCAGGCAGGGCTCATGATTTCCACTCCCCACTCATCGTAGGAGATGTGTGTATGTGTGCATGTGTGTGTGTGTGGGTGGGTGGGTGGGTGGGTGCGTGCATGTGTGTGTTTAAGAGTTTAGCTGAAGTACCCAAGATGCTGGTCCTCTCCTCCCCATCAGAAAGGGAGGATTGGGCTGCACTGCAGCCATGTCTCAGTCCCTGCAGATGCTCGCATCTGTAGGGCTTCCTCTCTCTCTTACTGCAGTCCAGCACTTTGTTGCCCATAACAAGGACTTGAGGGATCCTAAGCTGTTAATTTTTTCTCTCTTTTGCTTCATTAGTTCTGAAACCAAGGCTCTGTGGCAGTGTTTCCCTGTATAAAGAATTAATGAAAGCTTGCCTGGTTTCTTCAGTGCGCTTTAGGGTGTAAATTTGTTTAGGTTTTTATAAACCCATCAGTGGAGGCAGCTGGCACCTGAATATTTCAATAGTGAGGAAGTGTGGGCCTGATAGTATGCACCTGCACACGTGTGTGTGGGCCTGATAGTATGCACCTGCACACGTGTGTGTGGAAACCAGAGGTCAATGCCTGGTGTCATCTTTTTATCTCAACCTTGTTTATTTGTTTGTTTTTGAGACACGGTTTCTCTGTGTAGCCATGGCTGCCCTGGAACTCACTATGTAGACCGGTTGGCCTCAAAATCAGAGAACTGCCTGCCTTTGTCTCCAGAGTGCTGGACTGAAGGCATGCACCACCTTGCCTGGCTCCACCTTATTTTGAGATAGTCTCTCTCTGAATCTGGAACTTGCCATTTCCGTGAGCCTGCTGGCCAGCAAGTTCCTGAGGTTCTCTTGTTTCTAGTTTCCCAGAACTGGACTTTAGGCACATCAGCACACCTAATTTTTTTTGTGTATCCTGGGAAATACAAATGTGGGCACCCACGTTTGTGCACCAAACACTACCCACTGGGCCATCTCCCCAGCCTCTGTGCACTTTTGATTCTAAGGAAAAATTTCCTTTGCCAGAACCTGCTCTCTGTCTGTAAGTCAGGATAGGAGGTGTGGGCTCACCACCCTCTCTGACCACAGAGACACCGAATCCTTAGGATGACTGGGGAGGGTCTCTGGCAAGAGGGGGGGTTTCTATCACCTCCCTTCATTGTGAAGCGGACTTGAAGCTATTTGGTTGTTTGTGCTCACTCTTAAAAAATTTACTTTATTGCTTCATCTGAGTCTCCAATCTAAAGGTGTAGATAGTGTGTATGCGTGCATGTGTATATGTGTGTATTGTGTGTGCATGTGTATGTATGTGAATGTGTGTACATGTGTATATGTGTCTGTGTGTGTCTCTGTGTGTGTTTGTAGGTATGAATAGTGTGTATGTGTTTGTGTGTGCATGCATGTGTGTGTGTGCTAACTCTAGACTCTCTGGACTTGAAAAGACTCTAGCAACTGTTAAACACAAAAATTGCTAAGGGACAAGAAAACAAACAGGGAGGGGAGTCATTGACTTCTGCTATAGAACATCAACTGCTCATGAATTAATCTACACACCCAGTGTTATTTCAGAATACTCAGAGCGTCTATCTCAAGACAGCAAAAAGTGTTTTGATGCTCACCTGAAAGAATTCATTTTTTAAAAAGAAGAGAAAATGTGTTCTGTTTAATATTAAAAAATTATAAAATTATAACTTTAAAGGTTAAATAAAAGTAGGCTAGAAATCTACAGGTAGGAAGAGGTGACGGGCAAGGTCATGGCGGTCATCACAGCTTGAGAAGAGAAGTGTCAGCTAGGGAAGGGCTGTTCCAAGGTTGGGACAGCTGGGAGCCTTGAGGCAGCAAGTTAGATGTTAGCTTCATGTGTTCACAAAAGAAAACATGGTTCTATAAATATTACGTGTAGACACATGCGAGAAGACAGTTTAAATACGAGTGAATATTTACCTCCTTTCATGGTAGGAAAGGCCTCTTTATGCCGCCACAAACGCCAGAGTCCAAAGCAGGAGAGCAGGCACCGACTCAGCAACAACAAAACCAGCATCTTAAAAACAACACTGTATACACTTGACAGGCACAGGCAAACGTGGAAAATGTGGTGATAGTCTCTGCCTCAAATGGCTGTGGTAGTGTTTACAAAATGGGTTCACTTCTTAATATGTAAATTAAAGCAGTCCAGGGCTGTGTTATATTTTGCTGGACAGGTTTTCTGCAGGGTAGCGTCCAGCATCGGGAACCATGCCGGGAATGGAGACAGGTGCTCTTCCATCAGACTGAAACTGTGGTGTGATGGGGCTTGGGAGGTGGCCCAGCAATTAAGGGTGCAGCAGCTCTTCTGAAGGCCTGAGTTCTGTTCTTAGCACCCACATCGGGTGATTCACCACTGCCATGTAGCTCCAGCTCCAGGGAATCTGATGCTCTTTCTGGCACCGCCATGCTTGGCTTTGCTCCTAGGGACCCCTTGTCTCAGCACTCCTGTATTCAACACACAGAAGGACTGTGTACCCAGACATGTTCACCAGCCTTATTTATGATGCTGTATTAGTCAGGACTTACAGAGTGAATCTCTCTGTATAGAAAAGGGGTTATTAGAATGACTTAGAGGCTGTGGTCCAGCTAATCCAACAATGGCTGCCTATGAATCAAAGATTCTGAAATCCAGTAGTAGTTCATTCTACAAGGTTGGATGTCTCAGCTGTTCTCCAGTAGATACTAGAATCCAGAAGAGGAAGAAGAAAAGAAGAAGAGAGAAAAAGAAGGAGAAGGATAATAATAATAATAAGAAGAAGAAGAGGAGGAGGAGGAGGAGGAGGAGGAGGAGGAGAAGAAGAAGAAGAAGAAGAAGAAGAAGAAGAAGAAGAAGAAGAAGAAGAAGAAGAAGAAGAAGAAGAAGAAGAAGAAGAAGAAGAAGAAAAGAAGAAGAAGAGAAGAAGAAGAAGAAGAAGAAGAAGAAGAAGAAGAAGAAGAAGAAGAAGAAGAAGAAGAAGAAGAAGAAGAAGAATGCTCTAATGCCAGTGAAGGAATGGACTTGCTAAGAAGGTCAAGTGCAAGCAGGCAGAGAGAGAGGGAGGTATAGATGAGCAGGGGCTTGCTTCTTCCATGACCTTATATAGGCTTCCAACAGAAGGTATGGCTAGATTAAAGGTGTGTCAAAAACTAGAATTAAAGGTGTGTCTTCCTACCTCAAAGATCTTCTGGCTCCGAAGACGAGTCAGCAGCCGCAATGGGTGATGCGGTTGTCAGGCATGCTTCTTTGTTTAAAAGGCCCCAGCCTCCTTTAGAACTTCTAAAATATAATCTAAAATAGGGAGGGGCAGCTTAGGGGGTAAAGGTGCATATTGCTGTCAACACCCACGACCTGAGTTCTACCCGCATGGTAGAAGGAGAGAACTAACTCTTGAAAATTGCCTTCTGACCTCCACATGTGTGCTGTGGCAAGTGCACACCCACCTACACACAAACACGCACATACCTACCTACATGCACATATATACACCTCCCACCCACTCACACATGCACAAAATAAATAAATAAATGTAAAAGGATTAGTAATGAACTCCTCCATGCTCTTTCTCTAGGGCTGGATCCTGGACGGCATCCCTGAGAGGCGGGAGCAGGCGCTGATGATCCAGACTGTGGGACTGGCACCCAGGCACGTCAGTGAGTAGAGCCCTGGCCCCAGCTGCCCCGAGCATGCAATATGAATATGAACCCTGCTCTTTAACACTGGCTCCCTCCCACCCTCTCCCCTGGGCCTAGTCATTGCCCATGGGAGGGTTTCAAGGGCCTGGAATCCAGAAAGTAAAAAGACACATTAGGTAAAATCTAGCTTCAGTCACAAAGCTAACTGTGTTGAGAGCTTGTCATGTAGAAAAGCAGGGAATCTCCATGCTGTGGACCTCTTTAGGAAACCAAGGGAAAGGTGGCGGGGACCAATCACAGAAAAGGTCTACACGGCGATTTCCCACAATGAAAACTGCTAACCAGTGACATGTTCCCCCGTGGACTGTCTTTGGGATGGTTTAGTGCCATCTAGGAGATGGGTGACATGGGGAGGTTGAATGTCGTCACACAGCAGAGGTCCTGAGGTTCAGATGTGTGGCACCTGAGCCCTGCACACCTGGTTTGTTCCTTTCTTCTCCGCCCAGTTGTGCTTAATGCTCCAGACACGGTCCTGATCGAGAGAAACATGGGGAAGCGGATCGACCCTGACACTGGAGGTATGATGACCCCACCCTCACCCCAAGGGATTCAGAACGGTAAAGGGCTGCCCCATCCCACCCTCTGCTCCAGGACCCTAGGGGGCCACACAGAAGCCCCAGCAGGCAAGAAAAGAGGGAGAGTCTTGTTTTCAGGGAACTGGACTCTCTGGCTTGACTGTGTCCGGGAGTCTGAGCTCTAGAGCTTGCCTTGAGTCTCAGAACCACGCACTGGGGACCTGGTACAGGGGCTGGTGTTCTTCCTGGGGAACTGTGTGCCCCACACTGCTTGCTCGGAGTGTGGAGGAATATGGCACATGAGTTTCCTGAGAAAGTTGGCCTGTGCCACAAACGGGATCTAAAGTGGCCACATCGTTGGGGTCGGAAACAAGGGGAAGGTGCCTACCTCTCTCGGGTTTGATTTTCTCTGGACTTGGGGTAAAAGCTCGAATTGCTCTGAGGATGAGTTGAGGATGTAGGCCCACCTCAGGGCCTAGTGCAAAGTCGGCACTCAGGAATCTGTGGCTGCCCTTAGTCCTGGGCTGAGGGGCACCGCTGTGCTTTTCCTTGACATGAGCTGTCATATAGTCTAGGTTGGCCTTGTGCTTCCTGCCTCCATTATAAGTGGCCTAAGAATAGAGAGCCACTTGAGGGTCCCCACATTTGGGATGTCCTGGAGGGAGGAGAATGGCATACCAGTCATAGCTCTGAGAAAGTTGTCATGACTCCACCAAGTATGTAAATGCCACAAGCCGCCACACTTGGTCTATGAGGTGCTGGGAATTGAACCCAGGACCTTGTGCATTTGAGGCAAGCACTCTACCAACTAAACTACATCTATCCCCAACCCCATCATTGTGTTTTTATTGTTTTGACTAGCAGCTGATGTTATTCGTGCATTGTTGTATGTAAGAGCCTTGATGGCTGGGAACGGTGAGTCCCATGCGCTGGCAATGAGAGAGGCAGAGCAGCAGAGCCTGTGGCAGCCCTGGGTGGGTACTCCAACCCCGTGCCTCTCCCTGTGCAGAGATCTACCACACCACCTTCGACTGGCCCCCCGAGCCTGAAATACAGAACCGGCTGATAGAGCCAGAAGGCATCTCGGAGATAGAGACAGCGAAGAGGCTGTTGGAATACCACAGAAACATCGTCAGGATTCTTCCTTCCTACCCCAAAATCCTGAAAACCATCAGCGCAGACCAGCCATGTGTGGACGTCTTCTACCAGGGTAAAGGCAGGCTGCCCCACGTGGAACCACACAAGGGCTGGGGTCCCTCTGACCACCCGACCACCTTGCTCATCCCACTACCCCTCAGACTGTCAGCAGCAGCAGCTGGGATGTGTGGGGACCCTGAGTGACAAGTTGATGGGCCATGCAGGGACCCCTGGGTGTGACTCTATCCCCAGCCACAGAGTGTATGGGGGGGGATAAAGAAAGGGAGGGGTATGATGGTAGCGAAGACTTGAGGCCTGATCTTGAATAAGAAGAAAGAGAACTATATAAAGATTAAGACAAAAACAAACACATTCATTATCAACCCAAAGCAGGCAAGGTACTCCACGAGCCGGGATAGATTGCCCGCTGCCCACCACCAGACTGCATGGCCATCCACATAAGTGATAGGCGTTCAAGGGCAGCCTTGAAGAAATGGGTTAGTTATAAATATAAAAAATTTAAGTTTTGATGTCTCAAAATCCACTTATCCCCTCACATGTGCTACCAGGGGAAAAGGCACTTAAAGTGTTTTGACACAAGAAGGTGGCAGCAGACATTTGAGGCCCTTGATGGCCCCTTTCTCGTAGGTGCTTTAAATCTCTTCAAGGAAATAGAATTGAGACAAAGGTGTGGCTCAGCTGGTAGGATGTGTAAAGTGTTGGCTTCCACATAAAACCTCGCATGGTGGCATACGCCTGTAATCCCAGCCCTCAGCAAATGCAGACAGGAGGAACAGAAGAATAGGGCCTCTCTGTTATACAGAAACTTTGGAAGCCACCCTGGACTGCATGAGACCACGTGTTTAAAAAAAAAACAAACAAACCAGACAGGCCAGGTGGTGGTGGCATACACCTTTAATCCTAGCACTTGGGAGGCAGAGGCAGGAGGATCTCTGTGAGTTCGAGGACAGCCTGGTCTATGAGAGCTAGTTCCAGGACAGGCTCCAAAGCTATAGAGAAACCCTGTCTTGAAAAAAACAAAACAAAACAAAAGACAAATCATTTTAAGTCAAGTGCGGCAGGACATCTCTGTAAAGCCAGTACTTAGGATGCTGAGGCAGGAAGATAGACAATTTGTGGCCAGCCTGGGAAGTATAGGGTGATCCTGCTGCAAAATTTTAAATTTGAATTTGGAAAAACCTGCAAGGGCTACCGGTGTGGCTTCACTGGTGGAGTGCTTGCCCAGCGTGCCCCCGAGGCAGTGACTACACTTGCCAAGTACAGACAGGGATATCAAAAGTGCAAAGCCATCCTCAGCTGTGTAGCAAATTTGAGGCCAACTGAGGCTCATACGGCCCCATCGTAAAAGGGGGGAAGGAAACAGCGTTTGTTCTGCAAGCATGAGGGTCTAGGTTTAATCTCTAGCACCCATGTAAAAAGGTCAAGTGTGACAGGACATGCATCCCAAGGCAGGGAGGTAGAGACAGACAGATCCCAGCCTCACCTACTTGGTGGGCTCCAGGCCCCTGGGACTTTATTTCAAAAGAGAGTTGGATGGTTCCCGAGAATGTCCTCTGACTTCCACACAAATGTGCACACACACTCATGGGCGCCTGTGAGCAAGCAAGCACACCCTCACATGCACCAAAAAGATAAGTGTCCTTTTGATTGGGTGTGGGTTTCAGACACTTCTCTGTCAACCCTTTGCAGCCTTCTCTGCCGCCTTCCATCACCAGTGGGCAGGCGTCTGCAAGGTGGTACTGTGTGCCATGTCAGGTTGAGACTGCCTTGAATTTTCCAGAGCTCTACATCTTGAGAAGATCTTTAGTAGCAAACACATGCTTTTAAGATAAATGTCTACCACATTTATCTTATGCCGCGGTTCCGAGTTTACACATTAATTACTTCTAAATTACTTAATTAAATTTAAAAGTTCATATGATCATTCATAAAGAATTCATGCCTGGAATTGTAAATAAAAATGTGAGCATCTAAATATTAATTATTATTAATTAATAATGTGGAGAGATAAATTGAAAATCGGATTGCAAGATTCCCTCTGTGTTGTTTTTTTAATCTCAGTGCATCCAGACGCCATCCATTTCCAAAAAGAATAACTGGATGTGGAGACTGTCTGGGGGATCGTTACTTCTAATTAACTTAGCTATTTACTGTAAATTAGGCATCATTTGTAAGCAGGCTGCTTCGCTGTACTGTCTGTGCTTTTCAGAGGTTCTGGGTCACAGAGGCCTGAGAACTGAGAGCTATGGAAGGGTCTCCTGCTTTGGGCTGTTCTAGAGGAGGAACAGTACCCCAACTGAAACTTCAAGAGAGTTGTCATGACTCTACCAAGACTCCAGACAGCACTAACTGTCTGTACAACAGGACAAGGATGATAGCTCCCTCATGGACTGGCAGGCCAAACATATGAATATTTAACTTAGCAGTTCACACGTTGCCACGGTGCGATGTGTCCACAATGGTGGTGACCACAGCCTTGGCAGAGGTCAACTCTAACTTGTGCTGTTAGTTCTGAAAAGAATGATCTATAAACCCTAAGACCCAGTGAGACAATCCTGTAACGATGCCACAGTTCAGGGCAGGGGTGACAGCTCAGTTGTAGGGTGCTTATGCAGGCATGGGGGCCCCGAGTTTGGATTCCCAGCACCCCCCACCAAGGCTGGCAACGTGAGTTCGATCCCCAGAACCCACACAGTGGAAGGAGAGAACTGACTCCCTGGCACTGCCCTTTGATCTCACACGCACTGTGGCGTGTGCATGGATGCAAACTAATAAATTCAATTTAAAAAACATTAAACACTGGTCTAATGGCACAGACCTATAATCCTGGTTATGGGGAAGCAGAGACAGGTAAACTCCAGGTTCATTGAGAGACCTAGAAATATAAGGTAGACAGTGACTAAGGAAGACAACCAACATTGACCTCGAGGCCCCATATGCAGGAACTTATATGTGCACATGCGACCCACACACACATAAACACACACATGTGTATCCATGGATAAACCATACATGAAACCCCCACAAAGATTTCAAAGTCTGTATAAAGAACAAATGCTGCTGGCTCTCAACTGGGCTCCTTTTGCCTCACCACCTCCAGGGGAAGACAGTTGACTATGTTCAAACACATTTATTGGTTGTGCTATTGGCATCTCATGTGTAGAGACCAGGATGAGCTTCAAATGCCACTTGAGCCACAAGATTGGAAAATCCCATGATGAGCACCCCTACAAACCCCCATAAGATGAGCCCTTCCTCAGGATGGGATCTCCTTGACAAAGGAAGATTGGCAGGTGCCACTGGGAGCTGCCCTTACGCAGGACAGCCTGGGGGCCTTGGCAGAAGGTGAGGTCTTGGGGAGGAGACCTTGTCTTGAAGGCTGTGCGGAACAAGTCTGCAGCCTCTTTGGTGGCCAGCTGTCCTATGCAGGTTCCCAGGCAGCTCTCTGGCAGCCCCTCCTCCTGTTCTCACATCTCCCCTCTTCCAGGTGGGCACAGAAGGGGACCTGCTTGATATGAAGTACCCCTTCCCTGAACTTCCTGGCATCCTGTGCCTTCCCACAGTGAAGATACTCTTTGTTCAAGATGTTCACCCCTGTCTTTCCACCCTTCTCTTCATCAAATGCCAGAGGAACAGCACAGGTCAGGAGAACGTGGCGGAGTCTGCCCGCTCCTGCGACCTTTTTCATTATTGCCATTTTGGAGTCTTGGAACAAAGTTAGTGTCCCTGGAGTGAGGCTGTACAAATAATTCTCCACCGATTCCCAAGTCCTTTAGAAGTCCCTGCGCACCAGGCCTCTTCTCAACCCTCCGCACTTATCAAAGCCTTTGTGTGACACACAGCATTCGCCTCCCCTAGGAGACCAGCCTGGCTCTGGGGCTTCAGGTTAGAGGCTCAGGCCGGATGAAGACTGGAAAGCGCCTAACTGAACAGTAATTGAGAGATGCTTTCATGTCTTGGGCAGCCTCCCACCTCCAACACACCCAGCTGGAACTGGGGGCAAACACGGCTGCCTGCCGCACGCTGTGGAGCGGTTCCAGGACAGTGCTTAGAAGCTGCGTCCCTCCCTGTGCACCTCGGTGCCTGGCCTAGGCAGTAGTTCTTCTCCCTGATGATTCCTGGGTGGTCCAAATGTCAGGTGCACTGAAGGGTCCCGCTGTGCTTCAGGCCCTCAGAGCCCACACAGGGGTGTGAGCGGGCTCCTTTCCTCATCGGACCTGGGTTTGATATTCTCATTTGCTCTTGTTCCAGCTCTGACTTACGTCCAAACTGGCCACCGATGCAATGCCCCGTTCACCCCCAAGGTGCTGCTATGTGGGCCGTTGGGCAGTGGGAAGAGCTTGCAGGCGGCCCTCCTGGCCCAGAGATATGGCCTTGTTGACAGTGAGTATCTCACCGGAAGTGTGGCTAACCTGCCTCCTACCAGCCGGGGGTTTGTGTGTCCCTGGCTGTTGGGAACAGACAGTAACTGTTCTCCTTCCTGCTCTTGCCTATTAACCTTTCCTGCTTAGTTCACCTCTGTCAGCATAGAAAGTTTTTCTTCAGAGGACATCGCCATGAAGATATTAACCCATTAATCACATCCACAGTCCAAGGGGCCCGAACATTTTCTAGCTGTTCATCTTTCATGTCCCCTGGAGCACTCGCTCCCCTCCTCCGCAGCCCGCCCCCCAATGCTTCCAAGCAGCCCCTTGCCGGGCCCTGCAGTTTCCTTCTCAGCCTGGCTCAGCTCCCCCAACCCAGGTCAGTGTGACAACAGGCAACGCTTTTCTGCACCAGAGGAAGACGCCTTGCTCTGCACAGTTTCAGTAAATATTTTACCAGGCGGAGAGAAAAATATTGAAATCAGCTCTTGGGGTCTTTTGCCGATGTAGTCCCAGGTGGCCTGGGCCGCTGGCCTGTGTTAGTGGGATCCAGCGCCAGGAGGGAGGGAGAAGCGGCTGCAGACCCACAGCATGGTGCTGGGGTATTTAAAGGTGCTGTTCCCCTCCACCCACCGTGTGCCACAGCCCACTAACCTCTCAGAAAGTGACTGTTCCCAAAGACACCAATATGCACATACACTGCCCAGATAGTACACACATGCAAGTATATCTAGAGACAGAATATAACCATGGCCACACTTTGAATAAATGTGTGCCTCTTAAGACGTTTGTCTTTTAAAGACACGGGGGATGAGGTGGAGAGACAGCCATGCCGTTACCCACACTTCCCCAGGCTTCAGTTCTTGGTAAGATGCGGGTTCCCACCTCCCCTTGTTTCCTCTGAGCCTGAAGAATTTCCTTTAACGTTTCTTTCCCTTAACAACTGCCAGTGACAAATTCTCTCCCTTTCATATGTCTGAAAATATCATTTTCTTGCCTTCATTTCTGAAGAATGCTCGTTACATATAGAAACCTATGTTGGCAGGCCTGGTTGTGTTTTCCTCCCTCTTTCAGCACTTTGAAGGCGGTGTTCCACTGTCGTCTGGCCTGTGTGTTCTGTTGAGAACTCAGATCATTTTTGTGTCCTGTCACCCTGCCTATAGAAGCATCTTCTCTCCCCTTCTGGCTGCTTTTAGGGTTTTCTCTTTCTTGTGGGCTTTTAGCAATCTGAGTACAGTTGCATAAAGGAATGGCTTACTTGATGTTTATCCTTGCTGGGACACACAGATTCTTGGATGTATCTGTCACCAAAATCTGAAATACTGCCACCGCTGTGTTCTGGGTGTTCTATGTCCCTCTGCTCCACTCCCTATTTTCTGGGACTCTGGTGATGTGTGTTAGCCTGTCCGTCGCAGCCCTGACCTGTCCACCACCGCGCTCTGTGCCGTTTGAGATTCTTCCATTCCTCCTTTCTTGCCATGTTTCTCATTCACCAGATTGTATTGTCCAGTTCCAGGATTCTCATCTGGTCCCATTTTTCTGGTTTCCATGTCTGAGCTGGTCCCCATCTGTTTATTCATTTTAGCCATCTTTTCTTCAAGTTGAAAATGCACTTCCGCTCCACTGCCCTGCAGCCTTGGTGTGCTAATTCTGACGATCTATTGTCCGTTGATAGAGTCTGTGTCCGTTTCCTTTTTTGCGCTAATTCTGACGATCTATCGTCTGTTGCTCTGATTCTGTGGTCCATCTCCTTTCTGCAGCCTCGGTGTGCTAATTCTACATCAGATCGATTGTCTGTCGATTGGCTCTGAGTCCATTTCCTTTCTTGCAAAAGCTTGCATTTTTTTTTCGGATTTTTCCAGTAGTTTTCATTTTCATCCTCGGACCATTGGCGCTTATGTTGAGAGTGGATTTTTTTTTTAAATATTTATTTATTATGTATACAATATTTTGTCTGTGTATATGTCTGCAGGCCGGAAGAGGGCACCAGACTTCATTACAGATGGTTGTGAGCCACCATGTGGTTGCTGGGAATTGAACTCAGGACCTTTGGAAGAGCAGGCAATGTTCTTAACCGCTGAGCCATCTCTCCAGCCCCGAGAGTGGATTTTGTGCTTCTGCATTAAGAACTTTAAGTTTGGGGTCAGCGGGATGACTCAGGGGGTAGCACACAGGCTTCACGGCCTGAGTTCTAGACCCAGAGTGAAGAAGATGGCTGAGGAAAACTGCCTCCTGAGAGCTTTCTCTTGACTTCCACACATGGACTAAGACACTTGCATACCTGTGCGTACATGCATGTACACAGACACACAGACACACACCACAGAAATCCAGGTGACAAGGATCACAGCCCAGGGCTGCCTGTCACTGGAGCTGCAAAGCATGCCTCCCCATCTTTCTCTGGCTCCCTGGCCTCCTATGCTTCCTTCTTCTGCTTCCCTTCCTTCAAATATGCTACCCGCCGTGCCTCCCCAGCCAGAATTGGAGGCTGAGTACTGGATTGGAGGCTGAGCACTGGGCTCAATGTATGGACCTGCATTTGGTTTTCAGCCCTGTCACTTGCCAGCTGACCTGGGTTATTAGCTCTTTGGGTCTCAGTTTCCATATGAAAGGGCGCCGGATGGTTGTCAGGACTGAATAATCAAAGGAAACAGCGCCGTACGTCACGGACAGACTGTCTCACACTGGCCTGTGTCTTGTGGTTTCCTCGGCTGTCAAGGACTAAGTCTATGGTAGTTGGTCTTTGCTATGCAGATCATTTCAGGATTTATTTTGGTTTCTTTCATATGGACAAGAAAATCCTTAACTGGATGTTATAAGCCAAGATTGTATGACTAACAATATAGTTTTCAAGCCTCCTGGCTGGAGCTGGAAAGATAGCTCAGTGGTTAAGTGCTACGTGACCTTGAGGAGGTGAGTTCGGATCCCACCCACATATCAGGCCAGGTGTCCCATGCATGCATGTACCCCAGCTCCAAGAGGAGCAGAGACAGGAAGATCTTTGGGCCAGCTTGCTGGCATCCAGACTAACCAAGGTTCAGAGAAAGACCCTTATTCAAAAGAATAGGCAGAAAGCGATAGAGACACCTGACACCTTCATATGACTTTTTACACTCACACACACACACATGCATTCTCTCTCTCTCTCTCTCTCTCTCTCTCTCTCTCTCTCTCTCTCTCTCTCTTTCACACACACACACACGCATACACCCCCCCCCTCTCTCTCTCACACACACACACACACATGCATCCTCTCTTTCTCTCTCTCTCTCATACACACACACACACATGCACCCTCTCTCTCTCTCACACACACACACGCATGCATCCTCTCTCTCTCTCTCTCTCTCTCTCTCTCTCTCTCTGTCTCACACACACACACACACACACACACACACACTCACACATGCATCCTCACCCACCCACACACACTGAGGAGATGCTCAGGGGCTAAGAGAATGTTCTGCTCCTTATAGAGGATCTGTGTTTGGTTCCCAGCACCCATGTCAGGTGGCTCACAACTGCCTGTAACGGCAGTTCCAGGGCATCTCGTGGCCTCTCCTGGCCTAAGCAGGCATCTGCACACCTGTGCACAGACGTACAGGCATAGCTACCATTGAAAAGCAGCTCTGGCTTTGATGAGGGATGAGAGCCTGTGGGGTTTTGTTTTTGTTTTGTTTTTCACTCACTATTCACTGACCAACCTCTCCCATGTGCTGGCCCTGGGTCGAGGCTGAAGACACAGTGGGGCAAGACAGAAAAGGCCCCACTACAGTGGGCGTGCAGCCAAGGGGAACGAAGAAAGTGGCACCCACCAGGGGGGCTTCAACAGGGTCTTCAGTTAGGACTTAGTGTGTCTGAGATGCCCGTTGGTCCTTTCACAAACCCACCATCCCTCCAGCACCGTGCCAATGGAAAGGCTGGGGTACCACCATGCTCCCCAACCCCCTTGAATCAAACGCTGTGAATATGAACCCAGCATGCCCCCAACTGCACACTGTTCCTCCACTGCAACCCAAAGAGCGCCAAGTCTGCTTGGCAATTCCAGGTATAGCCAGGGCCCTGCAGGAGCCTCCCTGCCAGCGACGGCCTCGTTAGTGTCTTCCCGAGCGGTCCATTTTTAATGCTCTTTGGCAAATGCATTCCTTTTCATTCTCCTTCTCCCTCTCCCTTCCCTTCCAACTTCCTTTTTGATATTTGCTTCCTCTTGGACGCCCCACACACACCCTTTTATATTTTTTCGGTGACCTTTCCTGCCCCAGCAGGCAGTGAGCCAGAGTGTCTTTTTTCCCATCTTTCCTTCTCTTTAAAATTTAACAGTGTCTCCACTCCTCTCCCCCTCAGTCTGCTGCGGGCAGCTGCTGAAGGAAGCTGTGGCAGCCAAGTCAAGCTTCGGGGAGCTCATCCAGCCGTTCTTTGAAAAGAGGATGACAGGTAGGCCACACTTGCCGCTAACCGTCAGCCTCATGACTCCAGGGCAGGTGCTCTGTCCACCTGTGGGCTTGGCCAGGAAAAGGGGGGGGCAGGCATTTGGGGATGCAGACGTGCCCTGGTTGTGTGCAGCAAGCTTTCTTGGACCACTGGCCCCCAGATTATGACATGGAGACTCATTATTAATTATGAATGCTCAGCCTTAGCTTAGGCTGGTCTCTTGCTTTTTCTCCTTTTTTTTTTTTCTGACTTAAATGAACCCATTTTTATTAATCTGTGTGCTGCCCTGAGGCTCATTTACCTCATCTATGTGCGACTGTCCATCCTGCTTTCCTGCTTCCTCCATGTCTGCCTGTCTGGCAGGCTCCCCAGCAGGCTGGCCCCCAGGCTGCTGGCCAGGTTCCCTTTTCTTTCTGCTCACCAGTCCCGCCTATCCCTCCTCTGCCTTGCTATTGGCCCTTCAGCTTTTTATTAGACCAATCATGTGTCTTCAGCAAGCAAGATAAAACAGCAACACATCTTTACATATTTAAACAAATGCAGTATAAACAAATGTACCACATCTTTACATAGTTAAACAATTATTCTGCAACACAAACAAATGAGACACATCTTACATCGTTAAACAACTATTCTATTCCACAACAGTCTTGGCTTGCTATTTTAGTGGCATCCACATCTGGTCCCACGCCAGGTAAGTCACAGATGTGGTGGCTTGCCACTGGTGGTTTAGAACATTCTATTTCTTCCTGTTAAGAAGGTTCACTTCTCACAGATGGCCCAGAGGAGGGCTTGCTAGGGAAGCAGGATCAGATAGCCTTTCCATGGACCTTGTGTCATTTACAGTCTGAAAACATTCTTGGATCTGAGTCTCCAGAAAGGGCACCTCTGGACTTCCTGCTAGGTCAGCTTCCTGAGGCAGGGGTTGTTGGGCAGCCTGAGAACCAATCTGTGTCTGTGATCCTTTCTGGCCTGGTTCAGATTCCAGTACTGCCCCAACCAGCCAGTCATGTGGCCCCAAGAAACCCCCACGTACTTCTCAAAGGTCCAAGCATCTTGGTGGTGAGATGGAGATAGGCATCTATGCGCGCAAGATTTTCATGACCATTGCCTGGACCATCAATGCACAGGGCCCAGGAGGTGGGAAGCAAGGGCAGCTGGACTGGGACACAGCCCAGTTGGTAGAGCGCCTGCCAGGCATGCATGAAGCCTTGGGTTGGATCCCCAGCACCACATAAACTTGGCAAGGTGATGCCCACATAAACTGGGCATGGTGATACCCACCTGAAATCCCAGTACTTGGGAGTTGGAGATTACTCTCAGCTAAATCACAAGTTTAAGGTCAGCCTGGACTATGTGGGACCCTTCCTCAAAAAAAAAAAAAAAAAAAAAAAAAAAAAAAAAAAAAAAAAAAAAAAAAGAATAACAGCACAGTGGCCCCTGATGTGTGTCCATGAGTCCTGCCCCTGCCCTACACAGTTCCAGGCTCCACACTGCAGATTTGTGCACTGAATGAATGAACAGGATGTCAGAACATGTAGCAGGTGGCCTTGGCTTTGTCCTGTGCCGTGCTATTTGTGACTGTGTGAAAAACTAGCTCCCACCAGCGAGCACCTAGAAGAGCAGAGCTAAAGACAGTGACCAAGTCAAGGAACAGAGCGAACAGTCATGGACTTCGCAAGGGATGGACCCTTCCTGTAACATGTCCACATGCCCCCACCATGTGAAGTTACAAAAAAATAAGTGTTTGAGTAATTTCCAAGTTTGCATCTCTTGGGTTATTTTATGAAGGGTGTTTTCTTGTGTATATAAGCTGAACAGCATCCCCAGTTATTCACTGAAGGACTGCAGCAAAAGTCATGCCCGTTAGTATGGAATGCTGCCCCTGTGTGCATGCCTCTGTCAGTGTGTGCCTGCCTCCTCTGTCTCTTTGCCACCTCTGGCTGTCACCAGCATGTTTGCCTGCTGTTGCTGATGTAGCAGACCTTGTTTATTTTATTATGGAGGTCAGAAATCCTGAACTGAATGAAGGGTTGTCCAGGACCTGCCTTCTTCTCCCAGCTCCTAGAGGCTTCCTATATTCCTCGGGCTGCTGGGCCCTTCTCCCTTTCTGAAGCCAAGCAGTGGAACACATCTGTGTCCCGCTCTATCCCTCTCTCTGTCTCTCTCTCTTCTGCTTTTCTACGTAGACCTACTCAATATGTAGACAAGGCTGGCTTGGACTCACACAGATCTGCCTGCCTCTGTCTACTGAATGCTAGGATGAAAGACGTGTGCACCTCACCCAGCTATTCCTGGCTTCTTATTCTAAGGACCGAAATAATGACTCACACAAATGTGCAGAAGTAGAAAGGAAGCTTCACTTAAAATCAAAGCAAAAGTTCGGATCAGAAGCCCCCTGTTGACTGATAGGGACCCCAGGAGTGGCTGTTGTTCAGGGCTTTCTATTTATAGGGTTTTAGAGAGGGAGGAGTTTGGTTGCAAGGAGCCTAGTGAGGGCTGGTCTCTGTTTTGATGAATAGATTGTGTAAACCTTCCTTCCCATAATGCATCTGGTTTTAACCACACTCATTAGGCATAGGCCTAGAAGCTAAATGGAGAATTTGCCCTAAAAGTGTTCTCCAAGGACACAGTTTTTCTTACTACACATACTCCTAAAACCAATTTAATATGTCCCAACCCATAACTTGTAGTTGTTGGGTTGTGTTCAGGATTGAGTGGAAATGGGGTGTTATCAAGGGACCCACTAAGGAGAGGACACTGGTTAGTTGTCAACCCAAACCTAGGCACACCTGGGAAGAGGGAACCTCAATTGTGAAATTGCCTCCATCAGATTTGCCTGTGGCCATGTCTGTGGGCTCTTTCTTGATTGCTGACTCATGTGGGAGCCCACTGTGGGTGGTGCCATCCCTAGGCAGATGGAACTGGGCTGTAGAAGAAAGGTGGCTATGCAAGTCACGGGGAACAAGCCAGAAAGCAGCCTTCCTCCATAGCCTCTGCTTCAGCTCCTGCCTCCATGACTTCCCTCTGCCCTGGCTTCCCCTCTATGATGGGCCATAACCTATATGCCAGATAAACCCTTTGGGTCGTGGTGTTTATCAAAGCAGCAGAAACCAAACTAGGACCAGGAGTAACTTGTTTCCATCGTCTAAAGCAGGCACAGATACAGCTTGATGTGGGTGGGAGTTCTTAGGCCGCCTAACAAGGTTGCTGAGTGCATTGTTTGGGGAGGGGCGTGTGCATGCATGGTCCAAGCCAAGCAGATGCTGAGGTTGTTTCTTTTTTTTTTTAACTTTTTTTTTTAAACATTTATTTATTTATTATGTATACAATATTCTGTCTACATGTATGCCTACAGGCCAGAAGAGGGCATCAGACCTCATTACAGATGGTTGTGAGCCACCATGTGGTTGCTGGGAATTGAACTCAGGACCTTTGGAAGAGCAGGCAATGCTCTTAACCGCTGAGCCATCTCTCCAGCCCCGATGCTGAGGTTGTTAAGCTGTTCCTTATGCTTGCTGCCTCAAGGGTATAGATGCCCATCGGAGGCTGGGGGAGGGTTATTCTGCCTACCAGAAAAATAAACTTTGCTAATCTGTTTTTATTTGTGACCACCTTTCTGATTCCAAGTGAGGTTGGTAAGGTTGAATATAATATGATAAGATAATTGTTCTGTGCATTTCAGTTTTTGTGAATTGCTGCGGCTTGCGTTTCTGTTAATAAAGCGCTGGGGATAGAACCCTAGCACTAAGCAGATACATTGCCCCATACCCTAGCCCCATTGTCAGCGGAGGTCTGGGCTGTGTGGTTGCCCAGCTGCTTGCAAATGCTCTTTGCTTCGGTGTTGTCGGTTCTCCCACCAGGTCCTTACACCGACTGTATGCTTAGGTCACAGGCTAGTTTTGAAGATTTGGTATTGTCGCCGGAGAGTGTGACAGCTTGTCCCTGCCCCTGACAGTGACAGTGGGTGCGTCATTGTCACCCCAAAGGTGCTGTTCAATGCTTCTTTGTGGGGTCCTGAGGCACATGACTCTCTAATTTTCTTCCTCGGCCTTTCTCACTGGGTGTGGATGCCAGGCGATTGGCTTACTCAAACATCTCAAAGGTGTAATTGGGAGCAATGGGGAGCCATTTCCTCTCAGGATGTCTGGCTCCTTCAGCCTCCACCCAGACACACTGAGGAGGCCCTTCTGAGGCCCAGCTGACAGGCATGGCTCTCATCATGGCCTGGGGTCTTGTGACTATGGAAACAGGTGTGTGTTTTTCTGGACGGCTCCCTCCTTGGTGTTTTATCCCTCCACACCTCTGTGTTTGTTTAGACAATACACCACCAGCCGTTCACATTTCCTACAAATTAATGACCCAACAACCACCACTACCAGACCTTCGCAACAGAAGTGATGCATTCTGCCGTCTTGTCTCACAGCATAGCAAGAGGTGCATTTACATAACATCACCACCCAGGGCCTCATTAGTGGACTTGGGAGAAGCTGCCAAGCCAGCCCGAGTGCCCACCTTGGAGAGGGGACACACGCACTGTGTAGAGGGGCCACTTCCCAAAATCTGGGGCAGCAGGGGCGCCAATGATGCTCCACAGTTGTGTTTTGAGGGGAAGGTGAGGTGGAACAGAGGACGGCCAGACCGTCCACAGCCATGCCTGCTTCCTGAAGGAGGCTGTCTGAGGAGCGGCCAGACCGTCCACAGCCATGCCTGCTTCCTGAAGGAGGCTGTCTGAGGAGTGGTGACGTCTGTGATTGTGGAGTGCCCTAGCCCACAGGTGTGTTGACACTCAGGTATAAGGACTGTTCCCAGATCCTGACCTGTGATGGTTAGTGTTCTCTGTCAACCTGACCTGCAGCCGTTACCTAGGAGACGAGCCTGGAGGCACACACCCGTGCAGGTTTGTATTAATTTTGGTAACTAATGCAGGAAAACCCAGCTTGCCTGTGCACAGGAACTTTCCCTGGCAGGGATCCTGGACTGTGCAAGCGGAGAACGGGAGCCGAGCAGCAGCCTGCATTCATAGCTCTCTGCTTCCTGGTTGTAGCTGCGCTGCAACCAGCTGCATCTTAGTCAGGGTGACGATTGCTGTGATGAAAAACCTGACCAGAGCAGCTTGGAGAGGAAGGGTTTATTTGGCTTACACTTCCACATTACTGTTCACCACTGAAGGAAGTCAGGACAGGAACTCACACAGGGCAGGAACAGAGGCAGGAGCTGAGGCAGAGGCCATGGAGGGGTGTTGCTTACTGGCTTGCTCAGACTGATTTCTTATAGATCCCAGGACCACCAGCCCAGAAGTGGCCCCACCCACAGTGGACTGGGCCCTCCCCATCAATCACTGATTGAGAAAATGCCCTACAGCCAGATCTTATGGCGGTGTCTTCTCAACTGAGGTTCCCTCCTTTCAGATGACTCTAGCTTGTGTCAAGTTGGCACAAAACTGTCCAGGACAAGCTACCTCAGGCTCATACAGCCTAGACTTTCCCACCAGGATAGGCTGTACCTTCACCTGTGAGTCAGAATAAGCCATTTCCTTTGTGAGTTGATTTTGTTAGTATTTTATCATAGCAACAGAAAAGGAAATGGGGGCAGAGCCTATGAAAAGGCAGTCCCCAGAGCAGCAGGTAAACACCATCAGCTAGAACTAGCAAGGAGCGATGCAGTTGGGATCTGAAGTCACAGTCCTCCCCGCCTGGGGAAAGTCACCCAAAATGTTCACATCCTGATGGTGGGCCTGGGAGATGGACTCTCAGACCCTGCCCAGGACAAACCTTGGTTTGGCAGAGGCAACAGTGGAAGGCAGATGCTCAGAAGGACTCTCCTGAAAGAAGCCGTGCCATGTCTTTTACACCCGATGTCAGAAGGTCCCTCTTGAATGCTAAAGGACAAATTGGTAAACTCTGTCACACTTTTGAGATTCAGAAGGAGACCACACAACCATAGCTGTTCCTCTATTACTTACAATGTGTGTGTGTGTGTGTGTATGGATGGATCTGTAAGTGTGTGCATATGTATATATGTGTGTATGTATGTATGTATGAGTATGTGGGTATGTCTCTCTGTGTCTGTGTGCATGTGCATGTATGTATTATGTGTGTATCTGTATATTGTGCTTGTGTGTATGTTTGTATGTGGGTGTCTCTGTGTGTCTGTGTGGATGTATGTGTGGATGTATATGTATATGTGTGCTTGTGTGTGTGTGTACATGGGAGTCTATCCAGGCATCTCAGATGCCCCTCTTCAGATTCCCACACGTATTCTAGTACCTGCGCCCTGAGTGCCAACAGCCGTCTTAGGAATGTGGAAATACCAAATACCTGCAAGGCACAGAGGGTTTGGCTAACCAGGCAGAGAGGGTTATAAAAACAGAATCGGAGAGGGGGGGGACATCAAGGAATGTGTCACCTTCCTGTAAGCACAGCACATAGAGGGCAGAGTGAGGTCAAGAGGTCAAGGTTATCTTCAGCTGCAAAGCTTAAGATTTGGGTTTTGATGGTTTTTGTTTGTTTGTTTGTTGTGTGGGTATTTTGTTTGTTTCTTGTTCTTTGAGACAGGGTGTAGTCCAGTCTCTGTGTAGCCCTGGCTGTTCTGGAACTCACTCTGTGGACCAGGCTGGCCTTGAACTCAGAGATCCACCTGCCTCTGCCTTCTGAGTGCTGGGATTAAAAGGTGTGTGCCACCGCTGTCTGGTTTATAGCTTAAGCTTGAAGCCAGCCTGAGCTACATGAAAACCTGTATCAAATAAAATGAAGTAAAAAATACAGAGACACAACTGTGGTCCAAAAGCCCCTGGGACCTCTGAGCTGGTTGCTGTCACTGCCGTGTGTCCGCCCATCATGGATACTTCATCAAATCAGTCACCTCAGACTCATCTGGGAACCCCTAAGTCAGCTGTAAGCCCTCTGCTCGACCATGCTACTGTTCCTGACCTCCTGGTCACCTTTCTCACAGACAGGCCCTCCCTG